>NC_133324.1:844337754-844650709 GCF_042186555.1 Aquarana catesbeiana
ACTCCCATTAGGTGCTGTTTGTCTGCAGCTCTGCACCTGAGTTCCTGTATCCTGCTTGTTGTTACTATTATTATTGACCCGGCTCCGTCTGACTATTCTACTATCTCCTACCCGACCCGGCCTGCCTGACCTTGCTGTTATCCTGTTACCTGTTGCCGAATACCTGCCTGCCTGACTATTCTGTGATCATCCCTTCTGCCATATACCTGCCTGATCTCCTGCCGATACGGACTGTTTGACTCTGCTTTGCTTGTGTCCTGTGATGCTGCTCACCACCTGTTCTTCCAGCTCCAGGTTCTGCTGCTGCAATATCCTTCTCCTGCCTGCTAACGGATCCGCTTCTGCTTACCTGCATCCGCAATACAGCCTCCCTGAAGAAAGTCTCATCAGCTCCTGCGCTGGTCGTCGCAAGAAACCGCATCAGGGGGGGCGTGGCCGAGAGATGGCAGAGTGAGGACGCACACCTCGGAGCTCTGTGTGGGGAAGCCCTGAGAACGATCAGCAAACCGAATCAGTGAGAGCCGGAATCCATGCCAGGGGACCTCAAACACCCGCTGGAAGTTGGGGTTCAGAAAGGCTCGGAAATTACACACTATTTCCTCAGACAGCACGCAGCTTCATCCCCCGCCGTGTCGGCCAAGATGGCGCCGCCTCGTGTGCCTCCGATGAGCGCCGCCGCCTCATCTAAGAAAGGAACTCAGCCAGGACTCAATGCTGGAGGAGATCGAGCCGCTGCAGATGACAGGTCAGCCTCTCCCATACTGTCCCCTGTGATCCCCATCACTGACATTCCACCCAGCTGCAGTTTCACAGGGGAGACAGGCAATGCTGCAGAGGGCTCTCTCAGAGACATTGTGTCCGGTCTCCCTACAAGACAGGACTTGCAGGAAATGGCAGCAACTATAGTAAACGCACTTTCCAGGGAACTGCATGATTTGCGCCAACAAGTGGACACAGTAGAAGAGAGGGTCACTGTATTGGAATCCTCTACATCCACTTCTGATGCCCGAATCACCGCCATAGAGCATGAACAGCGCGCATTTCGCCGCCATCTTGTTGACATACAACTTAAGTTAGATGACGGCTAGAACAGGAGCAGACGCAATAATTTGCGCCTCCGTGGCATTCCGGAAGCCACCATGGGGACAGACCTGCGTGCAACTGTGGCAGCTATTCTTAATCAGGTGCTCGGGAAACCGCCTGCTGCAGAGCTGGAGCTGGATAGGGTCCACCGTATCCCAGGACCCAGGACACCCCCTGCTGAATCACAGGACCATGAAGCCATGGACCTCCCACGGGATGTCCTGTGCAGGGTGCACTTCTTCACCATTAAAGAGGAGATCATGCGCCTGGCGTGGGAACGTGGCCCAATCGACTTTGATGGGGCGTCGATAAGAATCTACCCGGACATATCCAGGCAGACCAGAGCAATGAGAGGCCTTCTGAGACCGCTGCTAGAAGTGATCCGATCGGCGGAGGCGACGTATCGCTGGGGACACCCCTTCCATCTCATCGTGCGGAGGAGAGGAGCAGAATTCTACCTACGCACACCGGACCAACTCCCGGATCTGTTTAGCTTTCTAGCTAAGCCGGCTGTTAGTGTCCCCAACTGGTTTGACTACCTGCTGTCCCTGGAGGCCCTGGGCCCACCCTTGCCCAGGCCGCAACGTGTCCATAGACCGTGCTCACGTGCCACTAGCCGTGAAAATGCTAGACCTCACCCGAGGTCCTCCGAAGCTTAACTCCTCATCCCATCCAAAAGACTGGTAAGACAAGATGAACATTCACACTACATCACCACCCTGGACATCTCAAGAACGTTAGACCCTCCCTTACAGGGGGCTTGGGAAACCGTTTTGATAGGCAAACATCCCAGATCAGACTTTACTATCATACATATTACACGTTCAAAATTCTTGTCCCAGGGTTGTGCCTTTATACCCCTTTCGGGAACGAAGTGTTGTCAGCTGACTCTATCTGACCTGCTTGCGGGGGTGTTGGGTTGATTCAGTTTACGGGTGGCCTGGGCCTTCCTGCTTGTACGCCGCCTCTCCCATACGGACTCGCCACGGGTGGCTGGCTGGGGGGGGCGGATGCAGTGGGGGGGACAGTTGATGGGCTGTCACACCCGACACCTCAAGATGTTATTGTTTGATCTTAAGCTGACCTGACAGGTGGGCTTCACATTGTGGAATTTGAGTCCTGGAAGACCGTTCTGTTTCCCGGCTTCCCCCTCCCCCCCCCCCCGCTCCGGTGGTTCATTGGTACATCCGACCCACTGCTGGTCACCCGGGTTGCCCCCGGGACCCCTTCCGTTTTTTGGTCCCCCCTGGGAGGATGTGCGGGTTGCTTTGTGGTGGGGGGGAGGGGGGGGGTAGTTCTATGACAATTTGGTTCTATGGGTTTATAACATGTATCCACCCCCAGGGACATGATAACTACAGTTAGCATGCTGGGTCTGTTATGTTATGTTCTGTTTTGACGTTTATAATGGTATATTTTATTTCATCTTACTACCATCTTATTGTTTTACATTTGCTCTGATTGGTTCTGATCCCGCCTTTCAAGGCTCGCTCGGTATACATCGTTGCGAAGGTCAAAGGCCCTTGGTCCTGACGCTCCGGGACACACCGTAAGGCGCTATTGTGGACCCTGCCGGTAGTACCCCGCGATTGCACTGGTGAGGGGACTCGGTATGGCACCTGTGGGCCTCCCGGAGACGCAGCCACCAATTGGTCGCAGCGGAGGGTGTACGGCAGTAAATGTTGCAGGTATTTATTAGCAAAGGTTGTGATTTGTTATGTCAGCTCTCATACTAGAAACAATATGATTCTCAGAGGCGCTATTCCCCCACATCTCCACTTTCTATGTTCACTCCAATTACTGCCTAAATTCTACTTGTCTTCGAGTAGAACTCAACGCACTTTCCACCCCCACATTAGGGCGGTCCCCTGACTGGACACTTTAAGTGTACAACAGGGGCCCATAGTTAGTCTACGACAGGAATTGATCCTTCCCTCACCCCCTCCCTCTTCCCCTCCCCATTCTCACCTTACTACTCCCCCCCCCCTTTTTTCTCTCTGGTCCTCTCTTTCTCTTCTTGACCTCTGCCTGAAGGGGGCTCTATATCTTGGTACCTCCCATACAGATACTGCCAACCATTTCCCTGCCAGAAGACACAATGGGTCACCTTAAGGTCACCTCTCTAAACGTGTGGGGCCTCAATGTCCCGGAGAAGCGCTCGCAGCTACTGGCTGATTTGCGCAGAGGCAAAACCCACGTAGCTTTTTTGCAGGAAACACACTTCAGGGCAGGTTCTATACCTAGGCTGACTAACAGGGCCTTTCCTATAGCGTACCACAGTGTCTCTCCGATCTCCAAGTCCAAAGGGGTCAGCATCATTTTGGCCGGGTCAGTTCCATGGGTATTCGAGGCACAGCGGACAGACGAGCAGGGTCGCTTTCTTCTCCTAAAGGGGAAGGTGTTTGATGTGCAGGTCACGTTCGCAAATGTTTACTTCCCTAATGTGAATCATCCTCAGTTCATGCGCAAGCTCCTCTCTGAGCTCTTGGAGTTCTCAGAGGGGATGCTTATCTTTGGCGGAGACCTTAATTTTGCCATGGACCCGGCCGTAGACGTCTCACGAGGATCCTCACACATGTCCTACTCACGTCTGAGACGCCTCAAGATGGACCTCCAAACCCTACACTTAGTCGACCCATGGCGGATGCTCCACAACCAAGACAGGGACTATACCTTTTTCTCTCAGGTGCATCACACCTACTCACGGCTAGACTATCTGCTGCTGTCACATAAGGATCTTGACAAAGTGGTTTCAACGTCCATAGATGTCATATCCTTCTCTGATCATGCACCAGTCCACCTGACTCTTCAATTGGGGTCGATAAATAGGTCCCCCCCGTCCTGGCGACTAAATGAAGCACTGCTTCAATCAGAGGAAACCCGCTCGGAGATACTGAACGCATTACGGGAATACTTCGCTGTCAATGAGGGATCGGTTCCCAACCCCCTTGTGGTCTGGGAAGCCCACAAGACTGTTGTGAGAGGGGCACTGATCAAAATAGGAATCCGCCTCAAGCGAGATAGACAGAAACGTACTGAGGAACTCCTAGCATCAATTCGTAAATTAGAGAGAATACATAAAGCTAGTCTTGCCCGCGCAACCTTCCGTGACCTACAGAAGGCCCGCGAGGAACTATGTACACTGTTATTCCATAAGACCAAACAAAAACTAGCGTGGGCACATCGCACCATGTTCGAGTTTTCAAACAAACCCGGGTCACTCCTGGCCAGAGCCCTGCAGGGCCCTCGTACGAGAACATATATCCCTCACATACAGTCATCCTCAGGACGGAAGCTAAATACATCATCTGACATAGCAGAGGAGTTCTGCTCATTTTACACAGGCCTCTATAATCTGGAAAGCACGCAACCCATGGACCCCCCTCTAGAGGGCAGACATTCCCCCCAAACATATGTAGCTGCCTCAGGCATGCCATCATTACCAGAGGATGTGAGGGAGGAGCTGGAGGAACCCCTGACGGTAGAAGAACTGGGGGTGGCACTGGCCTCCTCGAAACCGAAAAAGGCTCCTGGCCCTGACGGTTTAACCCCAGTGTACTACAAAACCTTTTTTGACACACTGTCGAAACCTTTGGTTTCTGCCCTTAACACACTTACGGAGGGGAACGCCTTCCCAATAGACACCCTAAGGGCTTATATCTCCCTCATTCCGAAAGAGGGTAAAGACCCGTCACTTTGTGGGAGCTATCGTCCTATTGCACTCCTGAATTCAGATCTTAAACTCTTTGCCAAGATCTTAGCCAACAGGCTGCTCCCCCACATACCGAGTCTGATACACAGAGACCAGGCAGGCTTTGTGCCGCTACGTGAACCAAGAGACAACACTATCCGAGTTATCAATCTGATTCATGCGGCAAAGACCACCAAAAAAGCTCTTCTCCTGCTGTCTACCGACGCGGAGAAGGCTTTCGATCGCGTCAGTTGGTCCTTTATCAGGGCAACTTTGGAACACATAGGTCTTCGCTCATCAATGATGCAGTGGATACTTTCCTTGTACACTTGCCCCTCTGCGTCAGTTAGGGTAAACGAGACGAGATCGAATTTCTTTAAAATCCGGAATGGTACACGACAGGGATGCCCCCTTTCCCCTCTGATCTTTATTCTGTCCCTGGAACCCCTGTTGTGTACAATTAGGGCAAACTCCGACATTGTAGGCTACCCGAAATCCTCGGGATCTCATAAGGTAGCCGCCTTTGCGGATGACCTCATCTTTTTTCTGACGGAACCACTTTCCTCCCTACCCAGTCTGTTACAATCCCTCCGAGAATATGGTACTCTCTCCTCGTTTCAGATTAATCTAAACAAATCCTCCATTCTTAACATAACGGTGGGAACAGGAGTTGCCCAACGTTTACGTTCGTCCTTTCCACTGAAGTGGGCAACCAAGCTTATACGATACCTGGGAGTTGACATTACATCAGATCCAGCGGAATTGTACTCGGCAAACTTTGACCCACTACTTTTACGCCTTAAAACTGACCTCCTACACTGGCACTCCCTGACGCTGACGTGGTTCGGCAGATGTAGTGCCCTTAAGATGACTCTTCTGCCAAGGGTTCTATACCTGCTTCAGGCACTCCCCATCCGACTGCCTCCAGCGTTCTTTAAACGGATTGACTCTATGTTCCGGGCATTTGTCTGGTCCCACCGTAAACCGCGAGTCCGACTGCAACTTCTCCATCTGGCGAAAAGTAGGGGGGGGGGTGGGCCTGCCGGATATCAAGGCTTATTACAGAGCGGTTCACCTAACTAGGTTAGTGGACTGGCATTGTCATGCTGAGGCGAAACATTGGGTTGCAATGGAAGAGGAAGACTCTGGGGGTACGGCCAGGAGCTGGCCCTGGATCACAACATCATTACCCAAGGAGATCACAGCACACCCTACTCTGGGCAGCACCTTAACGGTGGTCAGAGATGCTTTTCGGCACTCATCGGTGTCCCCGCAGCCGTCCCCCATGGTCCCGATTCTGGGTAACCCGGAATTCCCACCCGGATTGCAGAGCCCACAATTTAAGCGACTCGCAATAGACACCAGGTTGTATTTACATGACTTCATAGAGCCCAGTGGCCAACTTTCCCTTAACGTCGGGACGGTGGCGACAGACCCTCCCCTAGATTTCTGGAGCAGTTTGCAGCTGCGGAACTTTCTACGCAGTTACCTATGGAAACCAGGAATTTCCCGCAAACTAACTGAACTGGAGCTCATCTGCCACCGGGGGGAGCCGATACGACACTGCCTGTCACTGATATACTCATCCCTAACCCAACCGGAGGAGGGATACGTACCCCCGTTTCTCACTAAATGGGAGGGGGAACTTGGAATCCAATTCACTGATGTACAGAGACAAAAAATTCTTTACTTTGCCCAGAAATCCTCCATTGCGACCAGGGTTCAAGAAACTGGGTACAAAATCATGACACGCTGGTACAGGGTCCCTGCCATCCTTCACCGTTTCTTCCCTCAACTGCCCAGCCTCTGTTGGCGTTGTGGTACTGAGGAGGGGACGATGTTACACATTTTTTGGTCGTGTCCTAAACTTGCCCCATTCTGGCTCGAAGTGGCCCGCACTATCGGTCACCTAACGGGTGTTTCCCTGGAGGGGAACCCTGCCGCCTGTCTGCTCCATCTGTCAGATCGACCCATTAAAAAATACAAGACCTCTCTTACCATTCAACTTTTGAACGCCGCAAAGGCATGCATTCCCCTGTGTTGGAGATCGGAGAGACCACCGGCGAAATCCTTGTGGTTCATCAAAGTTAATGAACTAAGGGATATGGAGGATCTCACGGCTACCCTATACAATAAGGAGGAGACCTTTCGGGAAACCTGGAGACCCTGGCAGCACTTTATATATACGGAAGCATATCTCCAGGAAATGGAGCAATCCAGCAACCAAGCTAACTGAATGAACACGCTCCACACATCAGGCGGAGGCCAACCCTCCTTATATTTCACAATCTCATACTTTCTGTACTCTAGTTCCTCTACTCTTAACCCACCATCTTCTACCCCCCTCTCTGCCCCCTTCCCTTCCTCACCCTCCCTCCCCCCTTATATCCTGACATTTCCCTCACCTATCCCTGGGGATAATAGTCTCTGTTTGACGCATTCTCATACATGGGTTTCCCCACGGCCAGATATAAAGTAAATCTTAAAATCAACTACCTTCTCATTTGGTCCCATGTTTGGGTTTCATAGCTTTATAGACCCCCACCTTTATTATTTTTACCGGGAATAAAAAACTTCATCCTTCACTGAGTGTTGCAATCTACCACCGTAGGGAATCAGTACCGAACCAAGCAACTAAGACCCCGGAGCACTCTCAAGATCCTAATTTTGGGCAGTAGTGTCATGTCGGGGTATAATCCCCACAAACTGTGAATTTGGTGCTAATTTAAGTAATCAGATATTCTGACCTTGCTACTTTTGATATCTCGGGTTATAAACTCACTTTTGTATTCCACTTGCTTGATTCTAACACTGTTGTATAATTGAATATGTAAATGGTTGTACCTACTCAGTGTGAAAATAAAGGAATTTAAAAAAAAAAGAAACCGCATCAGGCACTCCTACCCACTGTGCTCAGTAGACCACTGTCCCCACTCCAGTGGCTTCTGAACCAGTGCTTAAGAGAGGTCTTCTTCTACCAGTCGGGCTCAACTACCAGGTACCTAACAGTACGAACAGCCCATGTCTGAGCCCGCAGGAGAGGCCTCTCCTATCAAGGAGATCTGTACGCACTTAGCAGCACTCACGCAAGCCGTAAAGACTTTGCAAGACAGTTATACCAGACTGGAAGGTCAAGTCCTGAACCTCAGTGGCCCAGGAGGCGCATCTCCTGCTCCAGCAGCAGCTCCAGTACAAGCCACTGTACCTCCCTCTGTGGTTATGCTTCCACCCGAACCGAGGGTTCCCATCCCAGAGAGGTTCTCTGGGGACCGTACGAAGTTCCTGGCCTTCCGCAGTGCCTGTCAGTTATATTTTGCCTTACAGCTATCTTTTTCTTTGGAGGCTACTAAAGTAGGATTTGTGATATCCCTTCTGCAAGGAGAGCCGCAAACCTGGGCTCATCGCCTGCTTGAAAACAATTCAGTGCAGATCCAGTCCCTGTCCTCTTTCTTTGAAGCCATGACCCAATTTTTATGATGATCCTCAGCGGACTGCCACCGCTGAGTCAGCTTTGTTCGCGCTCCAGCAAGGCCGCAGACCGGCCGAGGACTATGTCACGGACTTTCGACGCTGGAGCGCAGACACACAATGGAATAATGCAGCATTACGCCATCAATTCCGCATGGGGTTATCAGAGAGCCTCAAGGATGAGCTCGCACGGGTAGAAATGCCGGATACCCTTGAAAAACTTATTGCGTTAACCATCCAGATCGACCGGCGCCTTCGTGAACGCCGGTCTGAACGCTCCTCCCAGCAAACGCGCCCCATGTGGATGACTGCAAAAGTTCCAATGCCTTCCTCCCGATAACTACCTTCTACCTGCTCCAACCCGGCCACCCAAACACCTGATGTTCCTGAACCGATGCAGTTGGGACTACTACGTTCTACTCTATCTCCAGAAGAGCAGGCACGCAGACGCCAGCTAAACCTCTGCCTCTACTGTGGTGGGACAGGCCACTATGTGGACAACTGTCCGGTCAAGACCCGTAAGTGTGTTTCCTCTACTCCGGCCAGTCTTTCAGCATTAACCGCCAATGCCACTCAACTTGCTCTCCCTCTCTCGTTACAGCTCCAGGGAAGAACAATCCGGATCAACGCCATCATTGATTCTGGGGCTTGCAGTTGCTTTATTGACTCTGCCTTTGCTGCCCAACAAAATCTTCCTCTGAAAGACAAAACACACAGACTTTCCATTTTTCTGGCCGATGGGTCCCACATAAAATCAGGACAAGTCTCTCAAGAGACCCTTCCACTTTTGGTCACCTGTTCATCTCAGCATAAAGAAATCCTGATTCTGGACGTCATCTCCTCTCCTCTGTTTCCGATCATTTTGGGCATGCCCTGGCTTCAGGCCCATAATCCCCACGTTAATTGGTCTACCGGTGAAATCAAGTTTCTATCTTCCTATTGTCAGAGACATTGTTTACCTGAACCCTCCAAACCAGCTGCCACCTTACTCTGCATGGATGTAGATCCAGATCACCTCCAAACCATACCAGAGGTTTACCATGAATTTGCAGATGTTTTCAGCAAGAAGGGAGCGGACTCCCTACCACCCCATCGCCCTTATGATTGCCCAATTGAGTTGCTTCCTGGAGCTGAGATTCCCTTCGGGCGCATCTTTCCACTATCTGAAAAGGAACAAGAGGCACTTAAACTATACATTAATGAAAACCTCGAAAAGGGCTTTATTTGACCTTCTACCTCCCCAGCTGGGGCCGGTATATTCTTTGTTGCCAAGAAAGATCAGACTCTTCGTCCATGTGTGGACTATTGGGACTTAAATAAGATCACAGTCAAAAAACGCTACCCGTTACCCCTGATACCTGAACTATTTCAGAAGTTGAGGTCTGCCGTTATCTTCACTAAGTTGGATCTAAGAGGGGCCTACAACCTGGTCCGTATTCGGGCCGGAGATGAATGGAAGACGGCTTTCCGGACCCGTTTCGGGCACTATGAGTACTTGGTCATGCCCTTCGGCCTATGCAATGCCCCTGCCACTTTTCAGCATCTGGTCAATGATGTATTCAGAGATTTCCTGGACATCTTTGTGATAGTTTACTTGGATGATATTTTGATCTTCTCTAATTCCCTTAACCAACATAGGGAACATGTTTGCAAACTCTTGAGCCGTCTTCGTCTACACGGACTGTATGCCAAAGCAGAAAAATGTGAATTCGAACAAAGGGACATTCAGTTTTTGGGGCTAGTGATCTCCCCTACCGGCATTAAAATGGATCCACAAAAAGTGTCTAGTGCTAGATTGGCCAGCTCCCCTGGACAAGAAGGGCGTGCAGCGCTTTATCGGATTCGCAAATTTCTATAGAAAATTTATTAAAGGATTCTCTGCCATTATTTCACCTATCACGCAGGTAACCAAGCAGAACTGTCGCTTTTTTTGGAGCTCTGAGGCTCAGGAGGCCTTTGAAGAATTAAAGAGACGGTTCACCTCAGCTCCAATTCTCAGCCATCCTGACCCATCCCTACCTTTTATTCTGGAGGTGGACGCTTCTGAAGTGGCCGTGGGTGCAGTCATCTCTCAGTGACAGGGTAACAAGGATCTGATGCACCCTGTGGGGTTTTTCTCCAGGAAACTCTCGCCGGCTGAGCGAAATTATGATGTGGGTGATCGAGAGTTACTGGCCATCAAGGCAGCACTAGAAGAGTGGAGGTATTTGTTGAAGGGTGCAGTCCATCCGGTTCTAATATATACGGATCACAAGAACCTCGAATATCTAAGATCTGCTAAGAGACTGAAACCTCGACAAGCCCGGTGGGCCCTGTTTTTCACACGTTTCTGTTTTCATATTACCTACCAGCCAGGTACCAAAAACGTAAAACCAGACGTGCTGTCACGCATGTTTGATCATCCCAAGAAACCTTCTGTACCTGACACCATCCTGCCAGCAAATAATTTCCTACTCCTTCAAGCGGACATCCTGTCTTTGATCAGACAAGCATCACCAGAACCTTCAAGTCTTCAAGGACTTGCTGTAGTATCTCGATATGGGTCAAAATGCTGAGCTTGTTGCATGATCATCCACTTGCAGGACATTTTGGGGTCCGTAAGACCCTTGAACTCGTGCAACGCACGTTCTGGTGGCCTAACATGAAAGAATTTTGCAGAAAGTACGTTAGCTCCTGTCCTGTTTGCATTCAAAATAAAACCTCCAGGAACCGAGCTTGGGGACTGTTGAGGCCGTTGCCCATACCAGATAGGCCCTGGAGGATGATAGCAATGGACTTTATTGTTGAATTACCATGCTCAGAAGGATGTTCGGCGATCTTCGTAGTCGTCGATCGTCTGTCTAAAATGGCCCACTTTCTGCCTTTAAAGGGGACACCTTCTGCTGTAGAGACTGCCCGTGTATTCATCAAGGAGATCGTCAGGCTGCACGGAGTTCCTGCAAATAAAGTATCCGATAGGGGGGTGCAGTTTACATCACGTTTCTGGAAGGCCCTATGTGAAATACTGAAAATTGAATTAGCCCTGTCTTCAGCATACCACCCCCAAACAAATGGGCAAACCGAACGAACAAATCAAACGCTAGAGCAGTACATTAGATGCTTTACCTTATTTGTACAAGACGACTGGGTGTCCCTACTACCTCTAGCAGAATTCGCCTACAATAATGCTAGCCACTCTGCCACGGGTCAGTCCCCGTTTTTTGCCAATTATGGTTTTCATGTGTCTTTCTTACCAGATTTTCTTCCAGAATCCCCAGTTCCAGCGGTCCAGGATACAGTACAGTTCCTCAGTCACAACAACCGGATGCTACAGGAAGCGATATCCAAGGCACAAGCAGACAGTAAGAGGATCTTCGACCAAAAGAGAAGAGGAGATCTAAATCTGCAGATTGGTGATAAGGTATGGCTGTCTACCAATAATATTAAACTAGCTTGTCCTTCCAAGAAGCTTGCTCCTAAGTTTATTGGGCCTTTTCCGGTGAAAAAGAAGGTTAACAAAGTTTCTTATGAACTGTGTTTACCTGACTCACTTAAAATCCATCCTGTGTTCCATGTGTCATTATTGAAGCCTGCTGTAATCCCTTCCCTAATCCCTTCCCTAATAGGGGCACCAGGGTCCCCGAACCTGTCTTGGTGGACGGAAACGAGGAATATGAGGTGGAGGCTATCCTCGATTGCAGAAAGAGATTGGGGCAGGTACAGTTCTTTGTCAAATGGAAGGGGTATGGTCCGGAGGATAATTCATGGGAACCCAATAACAATATTCACGCTGAACATTTGATCCAGGCCTATTTCTCTGCTCATCCTGAGAAGAGGAGTTATCTGGGCATCCGGAGGCTGCCCGTTGGGAGGGGGCAATGTCAGGGACGTGTTGGTGGTCATCAGGCTAACATACGTGCACGCAGGTGCATGAGAGGCTTTTCCAGAGCAATTCAGCCGAATTCCCCACTGGGGGGCGCTGGCGCGCTTTTTTAATAAGGACTTTGATGACAGAATGAACCTCTTTTTCCGCTTCCGGGACCCCCCTAACTCTGAAGATATATCGTCTTGATCTGTTCTCCAGATCATCGATCTTTGCGAAAGCTATCTCAAGTTGGTCCTGCACATCTTGCAGTCTTGCAGTATTCTGATTGATCCTAGCCCCAGCTTGATCTGCTTTTTTCTCCATATTGTCTAGTCTGAGCCCAAACTGCTGCATGTCAGCATGTATGGAGGATGTAATATGTGCTATGTTTTGTGCCAGGCTTTTGGAAAGCAGCTGTGCAAAGGACTCCATCATGGAGGGAAAGTCAGTGGGGATGGGTGAGGCTTCCTGGGCCTCACTGACCGATAGTAAGAGGCCTGTATGTGGATCCATCATGGGAGTGGATGGAAGGTCTGCTTGCAGGCTTAAAAGGAGGGATTCAGTGGATGAAGGTGAATGGGCCTGCGGTAGTAGGGAGCCCCCCCATACCTGGCAATTGCGGTGGGTCACAGTCCTGGTCAGCTATGGACTCCTCTGCTGCTGCAGCCACGCTGTGTCTTGGAGGAGCGCCGGCCATCTTGGCATAGTTGAGCGGCCCAGGCGCAGCCATCATCTGGCTTCTTCTGGCCATCCCCGTCAGCATCAGATGGTTCCTGAGGGTGTCGTGCACCCGGGGGTGCCTTTATATGGCTTTGTTTGTCACTCTGTCAGCGCTGGAGGAACGAACGGGGCCGGAGTGGAGCGGAGCTTCAGAGGCTAGCGGCCATCTTGGAGGCTTCCGCGCATGCGCTCCAGACTGATTAATTTTTATAAAGGTCAGCCGATCGACCAATTCGGTGGACAGGCGCACCCTGTGATCCTCCAGATGCAGGACAGGCTCTATTGATTACTGTGCAAGCTCTGGCCAGTGATCCATCCTCAAGATCCAGTAACCCAGATGATTTTTGGTGGGAAAGGTGTCCAAATCTGATCTTGCCCCTAGGTAATTCTGCACCATGTGAATCAGATGCTGGCGATGGTTGCTGGAACCGATCATACCTTCAGGCTGCGGACTAAAAAATTTTCTGAATGGATCGGTCAGATGGCCACCTTCTCCACCGCTCCTTCTGTGATTGACCGAAGCCTCAGCAACATGTTGTCCAGGAGGACCAGGAAATTATAACCTCCCAGGCTCTGGAAACACGTTGCACAAACCTTTCTGCAAGGCCTTCCAAAGATGTTTCATCCTCTGCTCCCTCTGTGATAGCAAGATAAGGTCCGCAATCTTACCCTTGTAACGTGGATCAAGGAGTGTTGCCAGCCAGTAATCATCCCTCCCCTTGATACCACAAATATGGGGATCCTTCTGCAGGATTTGCAGGATCAGGGAGGCCATGCAGCATAGCTTTGCTGAGGCATTTGGTCCAGAGTCCTCTGGGTCACTGAGGACGACATGATCCACAGCCACCTCTTCCCAGCCACGTACAAGTCCATGGGTTTCTTTGGACTGTAAATGATCCCTTGAAGACTGCTGCTGATGCTGAGTGCCAGGCTCCACCTCCATGCTGACACAATCCTCCTCCTCCTCCTCAACCTCTTCCTGTGTGATCAGCGGGCACGCAGGAACACTGTCTGGATAAAGGGGGCCTTGAGAGGTAAGGAAGTCCTCCTCTTCCTCCCTCTGTTCTACCTCAAGTGCCCTGTCCATTATTCTATGCAGCGTGTGCTCCAACAGGTGGACAAGAGGGACAGTGTCACTGATGCATGCACTGTCACTGCTCACCATCCTCATGGTCTCCTCAAATGGTGACAGGACAGTGCATGCATCCCTGATCCTAGCCCTCTGGTGTGGGAAAAAAAAACAAGGTCCCCTGACCCTGTCCTGGTGCCATAGTCACATAGGTACCCATTGATGGCCCTCTGCTGCATGTGCAGCCACTGCAGCATGGCCAGAGTTGAGTTCCACCTGGTAGGCATGTCGCAAATTATGCTCTTCTTGGGCAGGTTAAATTCCTTTTGGAAGTCAGCCAGCCAAGCAATTGCATTATATGACCGGCGGAAATGCACACAGACTTTCCTGGCCTGCCTCAGGACATCCTGTAAGCCCGGGTACCAGCCCAAGAACCGTTGCCCCACCATACCTGGCTTAAGCTTGCGTGGCGTCAACCACCTCTGAACCTGCCCCTGCGGAGCTAACAGAATCTCTGCCCCAGTGTGGCTCCTATATATATATATATACAACACCTAGGATGCATATATATATATACACACAATACACCATAAGTGCAGCTAACTGACTCGCCTCCCTTCTTTATCTAACTTAAATCAAATTACACTGTCTCTCTGTCTATCTCTCCACCGCTGCAACACACTACACAAGGCCGCCACACAGGCGGCCTTATATAGTGTGGGGCGTGTACTAAACCCCCTGAGCGGGCGTAAGTCCCTTCTATTTTTAGGGAAATAGGCGAAAGGTCTTGGAACAACTTTATGTCAGCTCCTTGATAAATCAGGGAGCAACTGTCTCTTGCCCTGTGGAGAATTTACTCCTTTAGTTATAAAATTGACAAGACAGCAAATGACATCTCTGGGGTGATCAGTGTCTCTGCCTCTGGGTTTTAGGGCTCTGTGCAGGCACTCAAAGTCAATGGGTGTTTCAGGGGGTCTGCCCAGGGGATCGTTAAAGATGGCGATGATGGCCCTTGTAATTTGGGAATTTTCTATAATTTCAGGGATGCATCTTACCCGGATATTGTGGCGACGTCCACGATTGTCTAGATCTTCCATGTGTCTTTGAATGTCTCTGAGCTGAGTAGTTTGGGTGTGGGAAGAAGCCTGTAATTGCTGGAATGCAGTGTTATGGAGGGCTGTTGTTTCTTCCAGATCGTCCATCCGCACTGCCATTGCCTGGAAAACTCTTCTGAGGTCTGTGATGGCTGAGGAGAGTGTGGCTTTAATGTCTTCTGCCACAGAACAGAGATCCTGCATATTCAGTGGCTATGGGGTAGTTGATGCAGGTGCTGTGTGCTGGGGCTGCTCATGGCTCCTGCCTGAGGGGCTGAGGCCGGAGGAGTATGCGGTGCTCGAGTCAGCCCTATTTGAAGCCAGGGCCTCGCGTGATTGCGTCCGGAAGATTTACAGGATATTGCAGCCTATTTGCGACCTGGTTGCCCTAGGGGAGCGGGATCTCGCTGAGGAAGAATTTATGGAGTTGGTTCATTATGTACAACTCTGTAAAGGTTACTGTGATCTCTCCTGTGGACGGGAGCTCGGGAGTCAGGCGCCCCCACGCTCCGGCTCCAAGCCACGTTCATTTCTGAACGGCCGTTCATCAGCCAGACATGTTGCGGAATCAGAGATAACGTGTTATTTATTATTGGCCTTGGAGTTATTGCTTTGACTCAAGTCCATCCCAGGAACAGGAGGAGGAAGATTTCTTGGACCAAAAATTGGTTGCTTTATTAATCCTGACCAATTATGTCATATGCCTTTGCTGCAGGAGTTCCAGGAGAATAATCCGATGATTTTTGGAATTATCTCTGCATGATGGAACCCTGCTTTCGCCAACTCTTGGCATTGTTGACCCCATATATTAAGAAGCAGAACACATGCATGAGGCTTTTATTTTATTTTTTAGTTGAATACAACAGCTCTGCCTCCATGGGAGGCTCCTGCCAACTGAAGCCTGTTCGCAATGACAGCTGTTAAAAGCTTAGGGCGGGGCCATACGGTGACGTAAATGGGTGACCCTACCCCCTCTGATGCTCATGATGTCAGAGGAAGGCGGGGTCATCCATTTACATCACCGGGTGGCCCGGCCTTCCTCTGATGTCACGTGGCATCTGAGGGGACGGGGTCATCCGTTTACATCACTGGGTGGCCCCACCCTCAGCTATAAAACAGCTGTCATTGCGTAGAGGCTTCAGTCAGCAGAGGCGGAGTTGTTGCCCTTTATTTTTCGGTTTGACGGGCGGCGTGATGGACGATGGATTTACATCGTGGGACATTTTTATTGTTTTATTTTTTAATAAAGGACTTGTCCCAAACTATCTTCTGTTATTTTTACTATTTTTAACACTTTTTTGGTGAATGTGTAGGGGTACAATGTACCCGCTACACATTCACATGGGGGGCAGGATCTGGGGGTTCCCTTGTTAAAGGGGGCTTCCAGATTCCAATAAGCTCTCTGCCCACAGACCCCCACAACCACGGGCAAGGGTTGTGGGGATGAGGCCCTTGTCCCCATCAACATGTGGACAAGGTGTTTTGGGGGGACCCTAAAGCATCCTCCCCATGTTGAGGGCATGTGGCCTGGTACTGTTCAGGAGGGGGCGCTCTCTCGCTCCCCCTTTTCCCGTGGCCTGCCAGGTTGCCTGCTCAGATAAAGGCCTGGTATGAATTTTGGGGGTCCCTATGCCATTTTTTGGTGCAGGGTTCCCCTTAATATTCATACCAGACCTGAGGGGCTTGGTATGGATTTTGGGGGGATCCCCACGCATTTTTTTTTTAAATCTTGGTGCGGGGTTTCCCTTAATATTCATACCAGACCCAAAGGGTCTGGTAATGGTCTGGGGGGTTACCTATGCCATTTTTTTTCATGATTTTTTTCTATATTGCCAGGATCCGACAATTCACTAAAGCCACAAGCAGTTTTTAAATGACTTTTTTGCTGCTTTAGAAATGTCATTTTACTGTGGTATTGTTCTAAACACGTGTAAAATGTGCTACTTTACAGGCATACTAAGGACACCCCCCAGGCACAATATTTAAAGGAATATTTCATTTTTATTGTTTTACTTTAAGCATTATTAAAATCACTGCTTTTAAAACAGCAATTTTAAAAACTTTTTCTTGCATTGATACATGTCTCCTGGGGCAGGACCCAGGTCCCCATGCCATTTTTTCAATGATTTTTGTCTATATTGCCGGGATCCGACAATTCATTACAGCTGTGGGTAGTTTTAAATGAGATTTTTTCCTTTAGAAATGTAATTTTGCTGTGGTATTGTTCTAAACACGGAAAACATTTGCTATTTTACAGGCATACTAAGGACACCCCCTAGGCATGATATTTTAAGGAATATTTTATTTTTATTGTTTCACTTAAGGCATTATAAAAATCACTGCTCCTGAAAAAACGGATGTTTTTAAAACTTTTTTTGCATTGATACATGTCCCCTGAGGCAGGACCCGGGTCCCCACACACTTTTTATGGCAATAACTTGCACATAAGCCTTTAAAATGAGCACTTTTGATTTTTCATATTAGTGTCCCATAGACTTTAACGGTGTTCGCACAAATGTTTTGCTTGTTCGCGTGTTCTGGTGCGAACCTAACCGGGGGGGGGTGTTCGGCTCATCCCTAATTGCCAGCATAGAGGGGATATCTGAGGGTTGATTTTATGTAAAATTTGGGGGGGGGGGGTTATACCATCTTGTGAGTATTTTATTTCCATTTTCTTGATATGTTTTTGCTAAGAATGCTTTCTATTTTATTTATGCATATGTTAAAATGCTTTATGAACTTGATTGTACATCTTTTTCCTCATTTACGCTAGGGTCTCATGCATGGAAATTGGTTACACATTGTTTTCAGACACTGGATTAATTTTTTTTTATATTAATTCATTCATTCATGTTTTATGCTAAGTTTCTTGTGGTGGAAGACTAATCACGTCAGGAGCACTGCATTCTATCTAAACATATATACAGCATATATAGATATTTGCCTCAAAGTTATTATTATTAATTTAGGTTTTTTTACTATAGAGCGCAACACATAAATGTATACATCTATAATATAATCCCTTTCATGACTAAGCCTATTTTTGAAATTTGGTGTTTACAAGTTAAAATCCGTATTTTTTGCTAGAAAAGTAATTAGAGTACCCAAACATTATATATATTTTTTTAGCAGAGAATCTAGAGAATAAAATGGCGATTGTTGCAATATTTTTTATCACACGGTATTGGTGCAGCGGTGTTTTAAACTCAAATTTTTGGAAAAGGGACACTTTCATGAATTTTAAAAAATCCAAACAGTAAAGTTACCCCAATTTTTTTGTATAATGTGAAAGATGATGCTACGCCGAGCAAATAGATACCAAACATGTCACCCTTTATAATTGCACGCACTCGCGGAATGGCGACAAATGACGGTACCTATGAATTTCCATAGGCGATGCTTTAAATTTTTTTTACGGTTACCAGGTTTGAGTTACAGAGGAGGTCTAGGGCTAGAATTATTGCTCTCGCTCTGACGATCGCGGCGATACCTCACATGTGTGATTTGAACACCATTTACATATGCGTGCGCGACTTCCGTATGCGTTTTCTTCGCTGCGCGAGCTCGCGGGGACAGGGGCACTTTAAAAATTTTTTTTTTTTTTTTATTTATTTTATTTATTTTTTTACTTTATAAATTGTGTTTTAAAAATTTTTTTTTTTTTTTACTTTTATTGCTGTCACAAGGAATGTAAACATCCCTTGTGACAGTAATAGGTGGTGACAGGTACTCTTTATGGAGGGATGGGGGGTCTAAAAGACCCCCATCCCTCCTTTACACTTCAAAGTATTCAGATCGCCAAAAACGGCGATTCTGAATACTGTGTACTTTTTTAAATTCGGCGCCATTGGCAGCCGAGTAAACGGGAAGTGACATCATGACGTCGCTTCCGCGTTTACAATGAGAAGGCTGGAACGAAGCCGCCCACAGCTTCGTTCCAGCCCGCCCCCAGCAGACAAAGGTACCCGATTGGACACCGGGCCTCCTGATCGCACGGGAGGCCCGGTAACAGCGGCGGGAGGCGGCGGAAGGGGGGTTGTCCCCTCCCGCTCCTCCGGTATAACAACCGAGCGGCTTTTAGCCGCATCGGTTGTTATACTCGGGTAGCCGATCGCCCGCTGGAAACAACGGTAGCGGGATGATGCCTGCAGCTGCGGACATCATCCCGGTATAACCCCGGAAAGCCGAGTACGCATATCTGCGTAGGTCGGCGGGAAGGGGATAATATAACATTATTCATTGCTTTTAAAGTATAATTAATGGCAAAAGATATTTTTTAGTTTGGATAGCATAGAGAGGGATTAGTATACTTGTCAGCTTTTATTGCTGTCTGTGCCCCTGTTAAGGAGATTCACCCTCTCTATTTGTCCTGTTATCATTGAAACTGAAAGTAAAAGAAAATCCCAAATTTTGGGTTGTCCCCAGATAAGTAATAGAGGGGAAATCTTCCAATAGGGACACTAGTTCTGGTGACCTGGGGGTCCCCAAGGAATTCCTTTAACTTGCAGGGATTTCCTCTCACTTTCTGTTTGGCTATGGGACAGGAAGTGAAGGTAAATCTCTGCAATGGTACACAGATGGTGAGAAAAAAATCTAACAGGGGGTATAACCCTCACTTTCTCTATCCAAAATAAAAAAAAAAAATAAAAAAGAAAACTAAAATTGCCAGGCCTAATAAGCAAGGATTTGTTTTTTTTTTTGGAAAAGAGTTAATTTAGTTAATTAAAGTGGTAATAAACCCCAAACCATATATTGTAGCTTACCAGTCATTAGATGTGGTGGTTGCATCAGTTGTCTTAGCCTTTTTTCCCTCTATTTTTTGCCTATTGATCTTGCCAGTAACACATCTCCTGCATTAGAGTGTCCCCACTGTGGATGAATACACACTGGGGGCACCTTTGGGCAGCATAGTTGTCATTCTGGGGGCAGGGGAATGTTAGTTGTACTAGCAGATTTAGTTATACTAACAACTGAAGTCAAACTTCAGTTCAATACAGTTACAGCAAATAGTTTTTTTTTTCTTTTGGGATATTAACTGTACATATATAAATAAAAGCTGTTCATTCTAAGAACCCCTGTCAGTGTTAAATGGTTTGTCTCATATTTGTAACTGTCTTTTCAAAAGAGTTTGTTCTTTTGAAAAACAATGGATCAGGTCACCAAAATAAAAACAAAAGAAAGTAAGCCTAATAAAGAAAAGGAATGCAGTCATCACATTTATAAAACAAATGGTAAGCTGAAATAAATTACATGTTTGCTTTTCGGTTTAATACCACTTTAAGTATGAAAAAAATATTATAGTCTGTCAACATTCTGCATCTGGTTACTAAGAACAGATTGAAATGGCAGTGGTAACACAATACATGCCGTAAATATCAATTTTCCATCTATTTTACTAAGCATAGCTTATGCACACATGGGCTTATGTACTTTAAGGATTTTAATTACATCTGAACTTTCTTGTAAAGGCCACCACATGACTATGTTTATTAATATTTTTTATAATTGTTTAAATTCATATACCTATCTCTGTTGCTTTTGAAAACTGCTCTGAGCAAGTCAACCTTCAAGCTGAGAAGAGACTTTATAGCTACATCGTTGTTTGGAATACATAATGAAACCTTGAAATGGGAAGGAAGATCAATGGATGTAATTATTTCCCTTAACTTCACAATATGTTACAAAACAGTGTTAATCAATGATTGTGCATATTAATTTATTTATTTTTCATTTTATGCTGTTAAGTGTTCAAGACAGGTCCAAATACAATATACAGCATCCTACTGGTTCTGTGAGACCCTCTTGGGTCCAAGTACTTTAGTGTGATTCCCTATTGCAGTGCCATGGGTGAGAAAGCTAGTGCTCATTCCAGTTTTACAGCTCCCGAGTGGCTACACTGTTTGGAAGTCAATATAGAACTCCTTTATTCATATTTTACTCAGCACTTAATTTGATCTTTCTATGTAGGCTGTTACCTTGGCCCAAGAAAAGTAAAAGGGCAAATCATGAGCTTAATATTGAAAAATGTTATTGCTTTGTTGTCAATATATTCTGTTTAGCAATAGGTGTTTAAAGCTGAATATAAAAAAATATACATATATGAATATACACATGAAATAATGTGTATAAAATAATTTTTAATGTGAATAAAATGTTTCTAAAGATGAAACAGTATATATATATATATGGAAACTGTTTCATCTTTAGAAAAATTTTAATTCTGTTCCGTCTTCTTTGCCACCCAGACAGACCAATCAAATCCTTAAACTCCACTGCAGCAGCAGAAAATCTTAACAAAGTACACATCCAAAACCTATTGCTTGGGCAATCATATTTGCAAGGGTTGCATGTAGAGGATGGTAGCAATCATGTCTTATCCTAACAATTATATCTTCTTTATTTTGAAAAGAAGAAGGTATCCAGCACTCCGTAGGCAACACAAATATAAAAAAAAAATTAAAAGAGGGGGGTAAATGTAATTGGGTAATAACTAAATACCTGTGGTCAACTGTCCACTCACTGAAATAATAAAAAGTGAATACACAGTTGAAATATATACATGAGAACGGTTTCACTTCAGAAGATGTGTAATTCTGTTCAGCCATCTTTGCCATCCAGACATTCATTTCCTTAACCTCCACTGCAGCAGCAGAAAAGCTTAACAAAGAACACATCCAAAACCTATTGAGTGGACAATAATATTTGCAAAGGATGCATGTAGAGCAGTGGTTCTCAACTCCAGTCCTCAAGGCGCACCAACAGGTCATGTTTTCAGGATTTCCACTATTTTGCACAGGTGATTTGATCAGTTTCATTGCCTTAGTAATTACCACAGCCGTTTAATCTGAGGGAAACCCTGAAAACATGACCTGTTGGTGCGCCTTGAGGACTGGAGTTGAGAAACACTGATGTAGAGGATGGTAGCATTCATGTCTAATCCTAATAATTATATCTTTATTTTGAAAAGAAGAATTTATCCAGTACCCTGCAGGCAACAAACATATCAAAAAATATATTAAAAGAGGGGGATAAATATAATTGGGTAATAACTAAATGTCCATGGTCAACTGCCCATTCACTGAAATAAAAAAAAACAGTGGTGCTCTATGGTCAGACAACAGCATACACAAAAAAAATGGCAGACAGAAGTATTCTACCAAAACTAAGGACCATATAGCTGAGCCTCTGGGGCATACATAGACATTAATAAAGACTAGTGTTGGGCGAATAGTTCGTCCCAAGCACGAATTTGGGCCGAACATTGGCTGTTCGCCCGTTTGGCGCTGTATTGTCTGGGCGTTCGACCCGCCAAGTGCCCCACAATGCTGCGCAGGTCTTTTGACTGTTCTTTTCTACCTCCTCGTGGCTCGGTGTCTAGCCTGCTTAGTGCATCCATGTGAGAGCTAGCAAACTCATTACCTATTTATACACAGACACTAATTGTGATTTAAAAAGCCACAGATGTTGCAGATGTTGATAATTAACCTTTAATTGCCATTTTAAACTGTGTGTACGACCTTCTGTGTTTGTACCAAGGCCAAACATTCCAGGGTATGTAAACTTTTTATCAGGGCCATTTGGTTGATTTCTGGTAAATCATAACATCATTATGATTTAAAAAGGATAAAAAAAAACGTGATAATAAATGGCATCATGTGATTTCTATGCTTAAAAAAAAAAAGAAAAAGTTTTTTGGCATGATCAGTCATATTTTCAATATTAATACCAACATTTCCCAATTTCTGCCAGGGTATACAAACTTTTTAGCAAAACTGTATATTGAAGTGTGTTAGTGTACTTTTACTGCAGTATGTTGAAGTGTATTAGTGTAGTTTTACTGCAGTATATTGTAGTGTGTCAGTGGAGTGTGTCTGTGTAGTGAATACTCAAGTTAAAGTGCACCAAACACAACTTTCCATTGATTAACCACTTGCCGACCGGTTCACGCCGATATACATCGGCAAAGTGGCACGGGTGTGCAAAACAACGTTGCTGTGTCATCTGCGGCTAGCGGGCATGTGCGCACCACCGGTGGCACGCGCATTCTCACCACGTGCCGCCAGAGCAGAGGGGTGGGACTCAATGTGACACGGAGAGACAGAACAGAGAGATGCCTATGTAAACAAGGCATTTCCCTGTTCTGCCTAGCAACATGACAGGTATCTATTGCTCCCAGTGATCGAAAGCAATGATCTTTGTCATGTTCTGCTGAGCCCATCCCCCTACAGTTAGAACATGCCCAGGGAACACACTTAACCCCTTGGTCCCCCCCTATAGTTTAACCCCCTCCCTGCCAGTGACATTTACACAGTAATGCCCTGTACACACGATCGGACATTGATCAGATATTCCGACAACAAAATCCATGGATTTTTTCCGACGGATGTTGGCTCAAACTTGTTTAGCATACACATCGCACAAAGTTGTCGGAAAATCCGATCGTTCTGAACGCGGTGACGTAAAACACATACGTCGGGACTATAAATGGGGTAGTAGCCAATAGCTTTTGTCTCTTAATTTATTCTGAGCATGCGTGGCACATTGTGCGTCGGAGTTGTGTACACACGATTGGAAAATTTTATAGCAAGCTCTCAAACTTTGTGTGTCGGAAATTCCAATGGAAAATGTGTGATGGAGCCCACACATGGTTGGAATTTCCGACAACAAGGTCCTATCACACATTTTCCGTCGGAATTGTCCACACACGGTCGGAAATTACCTGAACGGATTTTGTTGTCGGAAAATTTTATAGCCTGCTCTCAAACTTTGTGTGTCGGTAAATTCCAATGGAAAAAGTCCGATGGAGCCCACACACGGTCAGAATTTCCAACAACAAGCTCCGATCGCACATATTCCGTCAGAAAGTCCGATCGCGTGTACAGGGTATAACAGTGCATTTTTAAAGCACTGATCACTGTATAAATGCCAATGGTCCCAAAATAGTGTCAAAAGTGTCTGATCTGTCCGCCGCAATGTTGCAGACAGGATAAAAATCGCAGATTGACGCCATTACTAATACAAACAAAATTAATAATACAAATGCCATAAATCTATCCCCTATTTTGTATATATACATACAGTCACTGTCACCCACATGCCCAGCATCTAAATTTAAGTTTGTCAAAGCTGCTGGCTTTACAACTCCTGCCTTTCCGTCTGGTGGAGTCTGCCCCTTCCAAGATTTTGCAGAATGTGCTGTACCACAATGGCAGGTTCCCATATTTGTTTTCACGTAAGGCCATTCCAGCTCTGTACCATCACGTGGAAGCAGGGGTCAAGTCCTGGGAAAAAAAGTGTGCAAACTCACCCAAGATTCCTGCCCCTACCTCAAAAATAAAAAAGTGTGTGTGTGTGAATATATATACACACACAATGTCCTCAGTCTGCCTGTGTTGATTGTTCAAAGTGGGGCCCAGGCCCCGGGCTGCTCACTCCTAGCCCATCAAATGCAGCCTGATCAGTGCCCATCAAATGCAGCTTTACCAGTGCCCATCAATGCAGCCTTACCAGTGCCCATCAATACAGCTTCACCAGTGCCCAGCAATGCAGCCTGATCAGTGCCCAGAAATGCAGTCTCACCAGTGCCCAGCAATACAGCCCGATCAGTGTCCCAAGCAATGCAGCCTGATCAATGTCCCCAGCAATGCAGCCTGATCAGTGTCCCTATCAGTGCAGCCCGATCAGTGTCACCAGCAATGCAGCCTGATCAGTGTGCCCATCAGTGCAGCCTGATCAGTGTCCCCATCAGTGCTGCCCTTCCCAAACACCCACACTGCCTGCCACAGCTTGCAGTTCTGCAGGATGCGACAGCTAATGGGAACAAGGTTCCTGCTGTGAAAAAAGTACAGGAACGTTGTTTCCATGTTGAAAATAAATAAATGTAGAGGTGGCACTGTTCTAAATGGTAAGTATTTGGTTTGCACCTGTTCTGATGATCCTGCTGTGTTATACCCTCTGCAATACGCAAGAATATATCAAACCAACTAAGGAGAAAAAGATACCCTCAAAGGGATATACAGAAGAATATTAATGGCAGTATATGCCACTTAGAGTATGTTCTGTTCAACTTGGTCTATACCAGCTTTGGTACTACACCCCCTACATTAGCAGATACAAAAATGAGCACCAAAACTTCTGCTGGGTAAGCCCAGTAGGAAAGGAATGTGTGATAAAATCCCTAGTGGATCAGAAGTGAGAATCAAAAGGTAGGTGATATGAACTCCCAATTTTGGTATTGATGTGCTTGTGTGCTACAATCTCTGCGTAAAATAAGTGTCTATCTTATACACCCTATGTGCTTCTATGACCCTTTTGGGTGAAAAATTGAAACTTGAAAAATGGAAAATATATGAATGCAATATAAATTGATTGATTTTCCATGTGTTACACCCTCTGCCGGGTGCTGTGCAGAGAGTAAAAAATTATATATAAAAAAGATAAAGTTGATGATAGTGACAATGAATAAAAAGCAATGACCTAAATAAACAAGTGATATAAAAGTGGGATGTGTTACACCCCCCTGGAAGGTGCTAAACAAAGCTAATTTTTTTCCCTAAATGTATTGTTTTCACCAATGGATGCATACAGTGTGTTAAACCCGATGGGTTCAAACTAATTAATCTGGTGATGATCATAAAACGTTAAGGTATAAATGCAAATGTGACAAAAACTCATTAAAAGCAATATAACACAAATAAAGTGACTTGTGCTCAAAAAAAGTGTCCAGTGCTTTTTGTTGAATAATCTCTGAAATCTTATTTGGGTGACAACCGGTGTTAGTGATCCTTATCTGTGCTCCTAATGTGAATACACTCACCGGATAGCCTCACCTCCCCCCCAGGGGTACTGCGCGTTCACAGTATGTACCACACTGTGTAGCAATTCCTGGAGCCCCTGGTCCATGCTTGTAGTATTAATGATGTTTTTTTTTTATGAACTGACAGTTTTTATTGATTTTTCAAGAGAAGAAAAAAAAAAAGAGTTGTCAACACTGGGTACAGGTAAATACATTTTGTAGTAATATAGGTACTTCTGGTATATAATCAACAGACAGATGATTATTGGTATACTGTAGTTTGATGTACAACGAGCCTGACTTACAACTATTGAGTTTTTGCAATAACATTGCGTTACTCAGACAGTACAACAGTTTTTACCCTGTATAAAGGCACAAAAGTAAATGGGAGAGAAGAAAGATATAACGGAAAGATTGAGAAGAGTAGGAAAGTAGTAAAGAGGAGAGGAGAGGATAGGACAACTATCTGCTCCCAGAGCCCGGCATCCTCTGGTAGGTACCAATCAAAGGTGATTGAGAAGTGCAGGACATTAGGTTGTGGGATTCTCCAAGAGGACCCATGGCTCCCATACTCCATTATGCTTATCAAGAGCGTCATTTAGAGGAGCCGTCAGGTACTCCATTCTTTTTACATCTCTGATCCTGGACTGCAGCTCGGATAGTGAGGGGGGCTCCCTCTTTTTCCACTTTAGGGCCACCAAACATTGCGCTGCAGTTAGCAGGTGTGCCATGAGTTTTTTTGACATTTTAGAGAGGGAGGTCGGTGGGAGGCCTAAAAGGAAGGCCCTCCGGTCAAAGGGCACTTCAGTATCAAAGATGGATCGAAGCAGGGAGTGCACCATTTGCCAATAGGGGATATGATTAGAGGGCAGGTCCAATAGATATGAAATAATGTCCCCCTATCCTTACAACATCGCCAGCATCGAGGGTCAGCTGATGGGGTATATGGAGTGAAGCAGGTCAGGGGTCTGATACCAATGAAATAGAATCTTATACTGATTCTTTTTATAGAGCATACAGATGGAGCTCCTAGAGACCTGCGACCATATAAGCTGCCATGTGTTCAGAGGTATGTGTACACCCAGGGCCTGCTCCCACTCTCCCATATAGGCATGTCGTGGTCCGGCTGGTGATAAATCCATGGTCAGGAGCTGATAGGTGCGTAAGATCATACCCTTAGGGAACGAGCCCTCTAAACATAATTTTTCGACTTCAGTTAAAGGGGAGAATTGGAGATTCATTACCAGAGATTGTGCATAATGCCGTATTTGCAGGTAGCTAAAAAAAAGCCTGTCTGGGAATATTAAAGGCGTTTTGCAGATCATGAAATGATCTTAGCGATCTGGTTCTGGGGTCTATCAGCTGACAGTATCGAAATGGGGCCTTATCCATCCAGAAGTGTGACATCTGCGAGGTCAAGCTGTCTGGGATGTTGGATGTGAATAAGAATGAAGTGGCTGGGGAAGAGGTGGTGGTAAGCGGATATGTCGATTTGGCTTGTTGCCACAGCAAACGCAGAAGGGTCATTGGCCCTAGTAGTTGTAAGCTGCCAGACGCTACTTCAGAGCTCCATAGCATTGAGTTCCGATGGACCTGGCTAGCCATAATTTCTCAATTTGCGTCCAATGGTTAAAAGCGTGGAGAGTGCACCAAGAGGCTACAGGGTGTAACTGGGCAGCCAAGTAATACTTGGCTATGTTAGGGACTGCTAGGCTGCCTTGGTTGCGGGGAGTGTATAGGACCGATCTAATGATCCGGTGCCTCTTATCATTCCAGAAAAAATGTATCAGGTCGCCCTGGAGCCTCTTAAGGTGCGAGGATGGGATGGGGATGGGTAGCGTCTCAAAGAGATATAAAAGTTTAGGTAGGATTGTCATCTTTAAGGTCGCGAGGCGGCCAAAAAAAAAACAATTTTAGAGATTGCCATTTGGCCAGTGAGGCTCTAATGGAGGTGTATAGTTGGGGGGAATTTAGCTTTATAGAGAGTGTCGTATGTGGGTGTGAGGTGGACTCCGAGGTATTTTAAGGAAGAGGTCTTCCACGAGTAGTTTGCAAGAGGGCCGAAAGTGTTTGGTGAGGAATATTAAGGGGGAGGGCTTCTGTTTTTGAATTATTGATTTTATATCCTGAGAGGGCACTATACCGGTCTAACTCTGCATGTAGGTTCGGGAGAGAGACATGGGGTTGTGGGGTTGTGTGAGGGTGAGGAGGACATCGTCCGCAAATAGGGAGATCTTAAAGTCTCTAATACGGACTGGAATACCGTGGATGTTTGGGTTCTTTCTGATATGGGCTGATAGAGGTTCAATACATAGGGCATATAGAAGAGGGGAGAGTGGGCAGCCTTGTCGAGTTCCGTTGGATATCTGGAAAGTGGAGGAAGAGGCGAATTGGGTGCGGACCAGAGTCGAGGGGGACGAGTAAAGGTGAGAGATGGCTCGGAGGAAGGAACCCTCAATAACAACCCGGTGGAGAGTTGCAAACAGGAAGGACCAGCTCAGCCTATCAAAGGCTTTTTCAGTGTCTATACTGAGCAATATTGTATTGTAGTAGAGGTACGGTAGTCCATCGGGTCCTGGGGCTTTGTTCTTTGGCAGAGATTTAATCGTATCAGTGACTTCCTCTTCTGTAATAGAGGAGTTGAGGGTCATTAGGGCAGAGGGGGAAAGCTTAGGTAGATCGCAGTCCGTTAGGTAGGAGTGGATGGCCTGAGATAGGTCAGGGGAAGGGGGTTGTGTGGGACACTCGGGTCATTATACAAAGTCGAATAATAGTTATGAAAAAGTTGGGCAATTTTAGTGGGGTGGGATTGAAGGACATCTTTTGCATCTTTAAGGTGGGAGGGTGAGGCGGTCGCTGCTTGCTCACGAAGTTGTCTCGCTAAAAGCGTATGTGGTTTACTGGCCTTGTCGTAGTAGGTCTGTCTTAGCCTAAGTACTATAGCGCTTTCTCTATCTTACCCAGGTCTATGTCCCTCAGCCCGGCCCTAATGCTTATAAGTTCCCCGAGAAGAGTTAGGGATGGGGAGGAGAGCAATCGTGCTTCCAAGTGTTTGAGTTTGTCTAAGAGGGCTCAGCGGGTTGCATTAGCGTTCCGTTTTAGAGCAGTGGAGAGTGATATGCACTGACCTCTGAAGACTGCCTTATGACCCTCCCACAGGGAAGAGGTAGAGACCTCAGGAGAGCTGTTTTCTGCAAAGTACAGCTTCAAGGTTTGTTCCAGTTCCACTCTGGAAGGGTCATGTTTGAGCAAAAAATCATTTAAGCACCAGTGACATGCACGGAAGGATCCCGGGGAGAGCGCGAGAGAAAGTTTGATCGGAGCATAGTCCGACCATGAGATAGCCTGAATGTCTGAGCCTGTGCAGGCTCTCAGGTTCAGAGCATTGACAAAAAAGTAGTCCATGCGCGAGTGGGACTTATGTGGGTGGGAGTAAAAAGTGAATTGCTTAGCTGATGGGTAGGCAATGCGCGAGGTATCAAACAGGGCATATTTCCTGATCAGTTGGTGAAAGTGGATGGATTTTCTATCGAGGGCCATGGGGGTTTTCCCGTGTCCTAGGGAGTGTTTGTCAAGGCATGGGGTGTAGGTCAGGTTAAGGTCCCCTCCGATGACCAAATATTGCTGGGGAGCCGCAAATAATCGTTTATACACTTTGGACAAAAAGGAGTTTTGATTGGTTTTCAGTGCATAGATGTTGCATAAAGTAAGATTGCTACCCTTCCATGAACCTCTAAGAATAAGATAGTGTCTCAGTGGATCTGAGTACTGGGATTGTAGCTGGAAGGGGGAACCCTGCTTGAAAAGGATTGCTACTCTTGCCCGTTTACATGGGTTAGAGGCCAGGTATGTTTCAGTGAAGTGTTTAATTGCGAATGCCATGGTACCAGTTTTAGCTAGATGTGTCTCCTGGAGAAAAATAATGTCAGCCTTGGATCGCTTAAACTCTCGTAATGCTAGGCTTCATTTGATTTTGGAGTTGAGGCCCTTCACATTTAATGATGGTATGTCAATCATGGTGTGTGGGTTAGGAGGGGAGATAGCAGCTTACCGAACAGGCTCGGTGGTGTCCTGATGTTCAGGGGGTTTACGTATCGAATCCCCGGGCAGGTTCGAGTCAGAGATTCACGATTCTGTGGGTGGAGTCCAGGCTCCAGGGTCAGGAGGCATCCATGAGGTTGAAGAAAAGGAAAGAGAAAGGGGAAGAAGTTCCAGTAGAGGAGGAGAGGAGAAGGAGGCATAAAAAAAACATAAAGATTAGCACAAAATCAAGTCTGGTCAACCATTCACAGTATAACCCACCTATAAAAGGTGGAAAAAATGGAGTAGGGAGCCATTCTAAGATACCCTGGGGGAGGATAAGATAGACCCAGGATGGGAGCGACCCTCTCCCAGGCCTGCCTGCATTTGTAATTAAGAATTAAATACAAAAAAAGAACAAAAAACTATTTTTTATCAACTGGTAACAGTCATATCAATAACCATAACTATAACCCCAAAAAAACTAGTATAACTATTTGCTCAGGAGGGAAGAGTAGTGAGGGGGTTCTGGAGGCCTCAAATTGTGAGATAAGCATATCTCCCTGTCACCTGGAGGGAGGGGAGGTCCTCCCAGGCTTAGTGTGTCACCCTTTTCTATGGGGGGAAGGGAAGGGGGGGAAGAGGGGAGGGGGGGAGGAGAGGGGTGGAGGGGATGGTGAGGAGGAGAGGGGGGAAGGGGAGAGGGGGGAGGAAAGGGAAGGGGGGTGGTGTGGGGGAAGAGGATGGATGGGGTGGATACCTCTGTAACCTGATAAAGTCCTATCAGATACTGTACCTGTAGTCAAAACAAAATGCAAGGTGAGACCATGGACCTATAGCCTTGTTAGGTATGTCCAAGCAATTGGGTAAGGGAACTAGTAGGGCCTGTCCAGGAGCCCTACGAAGGGAGTTGGGTGGGAAGAGCCAGTTAACTATACATCAGTATGGTAAGGGGCTTCAAAGAAGCAGAGATTTATCTCTGGTGGGATGACGGAGGAAGGCCAGCGGGATGCGGCCTCGGGCATTTTCTTCTGGTTACTTGAATCCAGGGATCTGGGCGAGGTAGAGGGGCCGGCAGAGGGTCCCATCCAGGGGTGAGTGGAACCAGGATATCCAGCTCTCTGCAAAAAGAGTGGAGATCTTCAGGATACTGTAGGGTGGTGGACCTCCCATCTTTCTTTGCCATGAGGCTGAAGGGGAAGCCCCAGTGGAAGCAGAAGTCGTGTTCTCTTAGGGAGGTGAGAAGTGGTTGTAGTGAGCGTCGTTGCTGGAGGGTGATCCACCACAGATCGGGGAAGAGCTGTATGGAGGCGCCATCAAAGTCAATGGCGCGCATGTTGCGCGCTCTTCTCATGTCCTCTTTAGGGGCGTAGTTGTGCACCCTACAAATCACATCTCACAGTCTGGACCCCAGACCACGGGGGCGGATAGCGCGGTGGGCTTGGTCCAATTTAACTCTTGGGTTTTCCGGGGGGCCTAGTATATTATTGAAAATAGCTTGCAGAGTCACATGTAAATCTTCATCCTGGGTCGCCTCTGGGAGGCTGCGGACCCTGATGTTGTTATGCCTGCCTCTGTTGTCGAGGTCTTCGAGGTGGCGTTGAAAGTCTCTGAGGTTAGAGGCTTGTGAGGTCAGGCATTTGTGTATTTGCAAAAGTTCAAGATTAGTGTCGCATGCTTCCTCCTCCAGAGATGCGACTTTGGCGGATAGCTGGTCTAGGTCGGTGCATAGCATGTTAATCTCAAACCTGCAGGTTTCGCGTACTTCTTGGATAAGTATGAGGAAATCCTGCTTTGTGGGCATACAGCGAACATAATCTCTCCAGAATGTGCACAACTTGGGTTCAGGATCAGAATCCATTGATGTGTGGGCATAAAAGTCCTGCGTTATGGCCAAATAGGGAGTTGATGGGGGTAGCCTCCCTGGGGTGGGTGTGGGGGAGTGGTTGTTTTAAGCTTTGTTTTTTTGGTTGTTCCATGTGGCCGTTCAGTTTGTGAATAAGCCCCCTAATAGCTGTGAAGCTTGGGGAGGTGCTGGGACCTAGTATGAGTCTCTGTGATGAGGAGAGGGAGAGCAGAGTCTATCCCTGTGAGCCTGGGATCGCTGTAGGAAGGAGCGGGGGTCCCATTCAGGGGCAGGTGAATCCCAGGAGGGAGATGGCTGGCTGGTGAATACAGATAGTGGGGGTTCCACAAGGCAGGGTGGGAACGGCTGTGACAAGCTTCCCAGCATGTGTCCTCCAGGTTATTAGCAGGGGGGGCTGGGGGGCGAGTGGTCTGCAGGTCCCCCTCAGAGGCATACCTGTCAGTCCTGTGTCCCGGGGAGGCTCACGGTGGAGGAGAGGAGAGGGCTGTTGTGCATGGAGCTGGCACTGGTGTGATGAGCAGTGGGGGAACGGAGAAGGACTTTGTAGCGTGTCCCCTAGGGTCCACTTCTTTGTTTTTTTGGGGTTTGCCCATGTTTCTAGCGCTGTTGAACAGGGTTCAGCTTTGTGCAAGCAGGCCTGGCCTGGAGCTTCAGGGAGACACGTCCAATCCAGAAGCCATCCAAGCCACGCCCCCTCATTAATGATGTTTTTATTCGTTCCTCATATGTAGAAGAGAAGGGATGCCCATAGTGTAAATCTTGCACTTGAATCCGGTACGCGGATCCATCCACAACTCCTCTCCAATGCAGATAACTGTGTCTCTATCACAAGCCAAGTTGTTCCCATGTGTTCCCGCAGGACTCGAGCCCTGCTCACAAATATGCAGTTCTCACCACAGAAGTAAGTCTCTGCACCGGTAAAGGCCTTCTGAGCTGTCTATCAGTAGAGGGCCATTGGACACAGGAAAAATTCAAACTGCCTGACAGCTTACCTAAATTAGGGCTTTCTCTGATGCACCGAGCCCATCACTTGTATGGTTGCATGGTCATCTAGCAAAACATCAGTCTGAAAGTGGTGGTGTACATCCATCAGCAGAGCAAAAGGCTTGGAGGCAGTTCAAGAAGTGAAGCAATTGCATTGGTGATCCATTCCAGTCAGAGGCATCCCCCAGAAGGAAGGGAGTGGGCGGAGGCAGAGAGAATACTGGGAGCTTCAATCTGCAGGCTGTAGCAATTAAAAATAAATAAATAAATATATAAAACTGTCCCCAGCCAAGTGGACTCTTTCTTCACTTTCGGATGTCGCTGTGCAGTGATCTCCTGTGCGACAAGTACTTGACAGTCCCGGTCTCTTCTATATTAATTTGCCAGGCAGACCAGGACTGTCATGTACTTGTCACACAGGAGATCACTACACGGTGGCACCCAAATATGAAGAAAGAGTCCGCATGGCTGAGGAAAGTTCTTTTTTTATTGCTACAGCCTGCAGATCATGGTGCCCAGTATTCTCTTCCTTCCTTCCCTCCTGGATTAGCTAGCCCGACCTACAAAGTAGTCCCGTACAGCAGCCTAAGCAGCTTGATGGTGCCCCCCCTCTGCCTCAGCTCACAGCGCCTGGACGCGGCCTTGCCCTCTCCTTCCCGCACACTGCCTGCCTCATTACCCATGCTGGAGGACGTGGCTACAAATGGGAATGGCGTTCCTGCTGTAGCAAAAGTACAGGAACCTCGTTCCCACGTGTTCCCACAGGACTCGAGCCCTGCATGGAAGGCAATGTTGTGGCATCGTTAGGCAAGGTAGTCAGCCGCAAGGTCCATGCTACTGCTGACACATGGTCCAGTAAGCATGGTCAGGGATGCTATATTTAGTTCACAGAACACTGGGTAAGAGGCCCAGAGATGGTTCACACCATGCCAGCTGGAGTCAGGAATGGTGGTGTGCGATATATGGCTGGGACTAGTCTTCAGCAAACAGAAGTCCTAGAACTCACATGCCAGGTCTGAAGGCAGGGTGCATGTACTGTGCCTGGGTCAGAACAATTGAAGTGATAGGCCCGGTCCAATAATGGATGTGCCTGGACGCATCGGTCTGCTTGGCAGAAGTTGTAGCTAGTTTTATACCAAAAAAGGCGTTGTCTCTGGCAGAGATCACAGGGGTACAGATCACTATAACCCACCAGATGGGATTACTTTTCGCAGATATCCCTGGGGCCTCTCCCCATGAGCAAAAACTGTCCCACACATTATTTAGTGTGGTCCACTGGTGTATAGCCTTATTTTGGCGCACCCCCGGGGTCCCTTGGGACCAGGTCCTTAGACGTATGGCTGCCATCCAACTTATGAAAAAATTTCTCATACAATTACGGACACTATGCACACTTATGATCGGAAATGGAAATCATGGGTTCCATAAACACTCGGAGTCCTCCTATACAATCTAACACTGACCCCTTAATTGAATGGCACTAATTTCTGCTTGTCCAAGTTGGTCTCCCGTAGCCCACTCAGATCCACTCATTAGTGGTTGTAAACTCACTGGTTTATGTTCTTTTTGCTTTTATGTTTTATGTTGTACAAATTTTCTAGCTTTTACTATCACCGCATGAGTGTCAAAACTTCTGTCAAAACTTCTGAGGAGACTCTCAAGTACTTTCTCAGGTTTCAGGACCTTTCCTTTCTGGAGTTCTCCTCAGCTCAATATGTCTCTTTTCGTAACTTCTATGTATTTGACAATTGAATGTATATTTGGTATACTGATTTATAGAACTGTCATATTTCTAAGGTATTCGCATGGACTTTGGACAGTTATTGAGTCTTCAGTTTCCACAATTAATGATACTGACACGCTATGTATTCTGATCTGATCTTCAATAAAAACGTGTATGAAAAAAAAAAAAGGCGTTGTCTCCAGGAAAGCAAAGAGGTAAGGTAAGTCCAGTGGACTGCGTAGGGTAAGCGACGTAGAGCCTTTTCAGCCCATCAGGGAGAAGAAAAACCCCAACAATATGTGTGACCTAGTTGGCGGAGCTTATCCAAGAGTGGGCACAGTAAAGCCTGATGCTGTAGGGTGGCACAGGACCGATCAGGAAGAATCTTCACTGTGGCTCCATCTAATTAAATTGGGTCCAGGGTCCAGAACTGTCAGAGAACAGTGGCGTCTCCAGCTTTCATATTTAGGGCGGGCACATGGGGGGGACAGGGACAAAAGTAGCAAAAGTAGGGGGGCAACTATAAAATGCAATTATATATATATATATATATATATATATATATATATATATATCCTGGGGCCCTTTACTGCGATCCTACAATGGGCCCTTTCACATGTTCTACAGTGAGCTCCCTTCCTACTGTATTGGGTGTATTGGGACCCCCCAGGGTGGCAGAAAACAAGAGATATATGTCACCAGCATACCAAGAAAATATAAGGGTCCAAAGCAGTGGGGGAACTATCAGGGTTGCAAAGGTTGCCTTGCCACCGGGCCCTGGTGTTCTGCCACTGTGGGGTTCCCCAGCCTCCTCTTGCTGTCCTGCCCCTGCTACTGACAGCACTGCTCTGGCATCTCTTGGAATTTACAGGCTGGTTCTCCTGTCCTAAGGACGGGAGAAATCAATCTGTTTTTTCAGTAACTGAGAGTCCTGGTGGAGTCCTTCTTGCAACTCGCTCTTCTCCCTGCCAATGAGGATGCAGGGGAAGGAGCAGATTGGGCGGCCATAGTTGTGTGAGCACTCACATTATGCAGTGTCAGTGAGCAGAGGGAGAGGGGAGGAATCACCCACAGGAGCTGACTGGGGATGCTCTACCTCTCAATAGAGACTGTGTTACTCCGAGTAAGATGCGGTGCATCCAATACGAATGCAAACAAAAAGACATTGCCTTTTTGTAAAAAAAAAAAAAGTTTTTTTTTTTTAATTGGGGGTACATGGTGGGGCACAGCATAATGTTGGGGGGGTCAGGGACCCCTCTCTCCCCCTAGGGACACCATTGTCAGAGAATAGCTTCCTTATGAGTATAACGGTGTAGCCTACAGATGATGTCTCCTGGTCTTTTGGGGTATGTTGGTTTTGGACCCAGTGCCCTGTGTACTCTAGTCAGTTCAAAAGGCTCCAACAGGGCAGAATTCAAAATGCACTGAAATGTGGCTAGCACTGTGTCATAGAGGTTTTCTACCTCTATGGCCAATGGGAAGCCTCAGCAACAACCTGTGGCTCCGGTCCTCAAGATCCTCCAGGCGCAGCTGTAATGCCACAGTGGCAGCAGATCGTGAAGACCATTTCTGTTCCAATATAGTGATATGTTATCCAAGACAGCAAGAGAGGTCTCCCCATGGAGACATAGTCTGTAAGTGATTGCATATACGTGCAGATGGCCTTTATGTCTCACCTGTGGGTTTCCTCAAGCGGGATGATTAATTTTTCAATGTCCGCCTTAGTCAGCAGGGCCTGAATCAGCTCTCTAAGCTCCACATTCTCCCGAAGTGGAGGAGATGCCACTGCATGAGAAGGAGAGTAGGGTGATCTACAGAGAAAAGAGCACTGAGAGGTCTGAGCAGGTGTCTGAGGCCATTAAAGGGGCCAGAAAAGCCAGGAGCACCTGAAAGGAGGTTGGGTCTGGAGTAGCACCTGGTGCTTCTGCCATGTTCACTTGTGGTCTAGAATGCAGATTACTGAGGAAGAACTGCTTGATCTCTGTTCTGCCACAAGTCTTATATATTCTTCCTGTTGCATCCCCGCTCTTGGATTTTATATGGTTTAAATAGCGCTATTTATACGCGCTTTCACATGGACTGTATCTTGACTTGTTACATAAAATAAAATATCTTTTGAGCCTTATGGAACGCTCTTAGATGTCCCTTCTTCTTTTCCATTTTACCGCACCCTGGAGGTAATTTTATCATCTGTCACACTGGAGGATAAGCTGTGGGCTGTCATCTTACACCAGCAGATCATCTGATCCGGGCGTATCCAGCATTGGTGGTAATTATGCCTACTTTGATCTTTCATCTGGTAAGCAGTGTATTTGTTCAGTCACTTTGAAGAGCCTCAAGTGTTTTATAGTAAGAAGATACATTACAGAGGAGAAAATTTCTGCCCTATAGAGGACTTTCTTTCTCATGTTTTTGCGCTGCACTTTTATTGTTTGTTTTTATATATTCTTTTCACTTTCCGCCATTTGATTGCTCTCCTGCCGGGGAGAAGGCTGGATCCTGCCCTGTAGAAGTTGGCCCATCCTTTCAATTTGCATAATCAGAATTACATTAACCCAAAACGTGCAAAAGCAGTTCCATTTATATTGTTATTTTGAAGTTAAACAGATGTAGCAGGACTTTGAAAACCACACAGTCATTGCTGTCAGGAGAGTGGGTTTGAGCATAACTAAGATGGTAAACATGGTCATTCCTGTTTTCCATTAATGCTTCTAACTCTGAGGTCTGGGTAAAACAGCGTGTTCCTGTGTGATTCACATGCAGTTCTGTGTGGTGCAATTTCAGCTCATTCACTTTGAATTCAGCCACCGCATTTAATGATTGGTAAGCTGCAATATGTTACATTTTTGGTTTTGGATTTTATACCGCTGTAAACATTTCCTATGATCACCATGACCAGCCATTATAATCACATGACCAGAAATCTTACAGATTGGTTCCCATTAGTCTGAGACCTGCAGCTATCAGTGACAGGTTTGTGCTCCTAGTTCAGTGCTGCAGTGTAGTTTAACCGTTTTAGAGCATAGGAACATGTACCTTAGAAAATGTATTTAAAGATGTAACACAGCTAAGTGTTTCATGGTACACATTATACATATCATGAATTCCACCATAACCTGAGTTTTCTGTCGCACAATAAAGAAAAATAAACAACAGAAAATGCAACAACAAAAGCTCAGCAAATGACCATTAAATTGGTTGTTCCCCTCTTGAAAAAAAATATTTCATGCATTTTGTACACAAGTATTGAGTACACAAGTGAACTAAAATCATTTTTATATAAACTGAAATCGGAATGTTATGGGACATTGCCCTTTGCATATCATCATTGCAATGTGCATACATTAGTGAATAAGCCCATTTGTTTTTTTGTTTTTTTCAGGTTTTTGATTTTTATGTTACTACAGCATATACAGTATTTAACCTTTCTTTAACACAATGTTTTTAAAATTTGAATCAAGCAAATTGTAAGGAAAACATGAATGAAAGCGTGTATTCAGTGTATGAATATTTGCACACATCTTACATTTACATTGTTACCTATTTGCTCTTCATGTTTAATTATTAGAAAAAAATGTTTTATTGAAGTAGTTTGTACTTGACATTTCATGTTTTGATTGGCATTTGTGTCTTGCCAGCTGTCAAATCTAAAGCCTGCAATACAAGCCAGCAGCAGAATATGCCTTTTTAGGCAAGATATAACATTTTTACAAAAGATATATAAATAAATAAAAGAAGGGAAACTGTAATGATCCATAAAAGGCTAGGCTTTCATTAGAGTACTGCTTGCAAAGATATAATTCCCCCAGGACTTAAATTCCTCACTTTCACACAGAAATCAGAAATGTAAAAAAGGGCAATATTTATTCCATTAATTGACACAACTGTGTTTATTTTGCAAACTAATTAGCATATATATGTTTCAGCATACAGTCTTATGCTGAAATAACAACCACCATGTAAGATAAATTTAGCAGTTTATTTATACCAAGTAATTTTACCAGTCTGTTTTTCTAATTAATGTATAACTCCAAACTTTCTCACCAATAGGAGTAGCATGTAAGGTTTGTTAGAAAAAGAAGGGTTGGCAAGATTTGGAGAGATATGCGTGGTTGGCTGGAGTAAATTAGATGTAGAGAGGAGTGAAGTGGTAGAAGGAAAGCGTGGGAAGGAAGATTGAAGTGTGAAGTCACAATGTAGGGGTGGTGGTGACTAGTACTTGTCCTTCTTAGTGGGGCTCAGGAGGATAGTTGAATATAACCTAAAGAGGAGCCTATAGTGAGTGATGAATTTGGACTAGGTCAGTCACAAAAAAGGAGTGAAATGGGCAAAATGTACTGTTAAACATTGAACTCTTTTGGACATTGGACTGTAAAATGCAACTTTCTATTAATAAAATATCAACTCCCAGTCCTAGAGGAGGTAAAGCCTACACATGGAGAGCAGAGTCTTTGAGACTGGTTGTAGTTGGGAAACAGGTGGTGACCTAGTTTAGATGAGCCATTCTGTCTCGAATGGGAAAATATTCATGTACAGCAATTCAATGTGCCAGTAATCTGCCCCCCCATGTCACACATGCCCAGTAGTAGAGTTGGACCCCCCCATAGACTAGGCTTGGAATTATCAGATGCAGTGGGACCCCTCATGTGTATGTTAATGAGTGTTTCCTTACATGGCTTAAAATCTGAGGAAGTAAACTAAAGTGATTTCCTTGCATAGTCCTGGACCCTCCATCACAGAAAGTGTGCAGTGGACCATGTTCACGGCTGCTGTTAGAAACCCTGTGCAGCCTACCTGACAGATCCTCCCTCTGTGTGTAAATTAAGACTTGGGGCTCATTCATAAAGGTGCTGTGGCCTGTACAGTGTGAATCAGTTTTTTTTTTCAATGTGGCTATTGCTCTGTGCAGGCAGCCTATATGGGGATGTAGCAGCTGTACGAACACAGCCTCAGGTCCTTATTTGACAGGCGTGTGGATGCAGGTATATAGCCTCTGAACATTGACAGTGTGCATTCAGGGCCACTTATCCACACCTGCACTCTCATAAAGTAACAGATGGCTCCCACCGCACAAACAAAAAGCTCATTTACACTTTTTGGGCCGGAGAACCCGTGTGAATTAGCCCTTCATTTTTTTCATTCACAGTTTTTTCAATTGTTTTTGACAATTTTATTTATTTATTTATTTTTTTTTACGATTTGTTATTATTTTAAACATTATATAAATATTTTTTTAAAACTTTTTTTACAATGCTGTTTGAGGGGGGGCTTTGGTGAGATATCAGTGGTCTAAACAGACCCCTGACATCTCACCTTTGAGACATGGAAAGATATTGAGGACACAGATTCTTCATTTCTTCTCTGTGTAGCCTCAGGTACACTGAAGATGAATGTGCCGCCAGCTCCTGTTTATGAAGATGAATGTGCTGCCAGCTCCTGTTCATTCATAAACTGATGCATAGTAAACACAGTTTACTACGCTCAGTTATCAATAGACACAGGGATGATCAGTAGCGATCACTCACTTTATCCATTCAAAAAAGGATGCTCCATCATGACATATGCCCTGTACCCGAGGCAGCCAGTGGGTCAGGGAAGCTGGCAGCACTGTGGAAAGGGGAAGGAGGAGGGGGCAGGCACAATCCTAGACCCTTCCATTCCTTCCCTGATCACCTTACTCAGTCAGAGGGTACGCCCCCTCACTGCCCACAGACTATGACCTGGGTCTTTGGCGAGTTTTATGATAAACTCTATAACTGCTTATCTTTCGCTCTTCATCCTGTTTGACCATGAGACGTTCAAGAGCTTTCTGGCAGATATAAAGCTACCTAAACTGGTTGAGACCGATTTACAAAAATTAAACGCCCCCATCACTGGGGAAGAATTAGCAAACGCTATTAAATATCTACCCTCACACAAATCCCCTGGTCCAGATGGCCTCCCCTATTCTTATTACAAGACATTTATACCAATTTTATCGCCCCGTCTGCTATCCCTATACAAGGCAATATCCCTCATCAATCGTTTCTGTGTTCCTATATTACAGTCATACCTAAACCAGGTAAAGACCCATCCCTTCCAGACAACTACAGACCGATTGCACTTCTAAATTCAGACTATAAACTTTTTTCAAAAATCCTAGCCAACCATTTATCTCAATTTTTGACAAAACTGATTGATAGGGATCAAGTGGGCTTTGTCCCTACTAGACACCCAGGGGACAACACCAGACGTACTATTGATCTTATCGACATGCTGAACAGAGTCCGCAGACCTGCTTTGATCCTTAGCTTAGACACCAAAAAAGCATTTGATAGATTAAGCTGGCCCTACATGTTTGCCACCCTTACTAAATTCGGCCCCTTTATATCTGCCTTAAAACCTCTCTATTCTAACCCCTCATAAAAGGTCCAAAAAGCCTCTTTTATGTCCCAGACCTTCTCAATGTCAAATGGCACCAGAAAGGGCTGTCCTCTATCCCCACTGCTTTTCATCCTGTGTCTAGAATCCCTGGCAGAGGCTATCCGGTCCCACCCTGACATCGGAGGGGTTCCCATGCGTCATAGGGAATTTAAACTATCTGTATTTGGGGATGATATATTACTGACTCTCGCCAACCCACATATACCCCTTCCGTCTCTACACGTCCTCCTATCCTAGTTCAGGCTACAAAATCAATACCTCTAAAACAGAAGCTATGCCTCTTCACATCCCACCTGAGGATTTATTTTCTCATACCACTATCATTGGTGTACCTCCTCCCTCAAATACCTGGGCGTACAACTCACCCCAACCTATTCATCCCTATACTCAATTATTCCTCCTTGCTCAAGGACATCAGCGATATGTTGAAATGTTGGAAACCACTTCCAATATCCTGGATAGAAAGAAACACTAACTGACTAGGTGGGACTTTATATGAGGACATTAAAATAGAAATGTACCTCCATCCCTAATATGTGAATGTAAAAAAGGAAAAAGGGTTTGGGACTTTATATGAGGCATGCAGCTGGGAAGGTAACACAACATAATACTAGTGAGCATAACTGGTAAATACACCATATCTGCGACCACATCATTTGCATAGTAACAAATTGTGTACAGTAGAATATAGTAATTCAGGGAAACTTTATTTCATAATAAAATACAATTTCTTTTTTATCTGCTTTTTTGGGGCTCTCCTCAGGGACAGGCATTTAGTTATGGCATGGGTGTTATCAACAGCCTTGTTTTGTTTCTACATTTTTTGCTGACAGAACCCTGTAGTGGGGGTGTGGTTGGCCTTTGGGCTGCTTTACTTGCCGGGGATCTCAATTCCGGGAGTTGCGATGCACACTGGGAGCCCACCCCTTCCCCTCTTCATCCTTGTGACGCGAGGGTCCGGGCGGACGTCCCACTACGCAACAATGCCACGTTCCCTGTGTCTCAGGTGTGACTTCAATATTTGAGGTCATCACGTCGACCCTGTGCGTTGCACATCCAGGCGTCTATGAGGAGAATTGGCGCCAATTGTTGGGCGGCTTGTTCTGCTCTAACAGCCAGTTTTCTCCTCTGTTTAGCCACCCACGTGACATTGGCGGTTACCTATTGGCGGCACCTGAGTACTTATCAGTCATCATCTTTATTCTAAGATTAAATTCTACATGTTCTTGCCTGCCCTCTGGTTAGTCCCTAAAAATCTTCCTATACATTTTTTATAGATAGCTACACCACATCTGCTCCTGAAGATTGGAAATATCCATGAAACGCATTGAGCTATTAGATGCCTTTCACACTAACAACCTTTTCATACATCTATGATAACATGCCGCTTTGGACCCCACCAACTGTTACTATGCTATTGTGAAGACATGCAACAATGAGTCTGAGTTTGTTATTTATTCACTACTGCGATTGCATTATGTTGCTATGTTGCCATGCTACATTGCTACTATGTATTATTGTGTGGAATATAGGTTCATAAGTTTTACTATATCATACTGTATGCATTCTGGTAGTATGCAGGTTATTTGGTCACCAGTATGGTCTATTCATCAGACATTATTATTATTATTATGTTGCAGTCACGTGCAACGAACAGTCTTTTTATTATGGTACCATTATGACTACATTATACTGCAAAACCATCATGCTGCTTTATCTTTATGTATTTTATTATGAAATAAAGTTTCCCTGAATTACTATATTCTACTGTACACAATTTGTTACTATGCAAATGATGTGGTCGCAGATATGGTGTATTTACCAGTTATGCTCATTAGTACTATGTTGTGTTACCTTCCCAGCTGCATGCCTCATATAAAGTCCCAAAGCCTTTTTCCTTTTTTATATTCACAATATCCTGGACAGGTAGGATCAATGTGTTGAAAATGTTATTCCCAAACTGTTGTTAAACTAATCAAACGTGGTTCCTTAATGTTATCTGGAGGGACAAGGCTCATAGAGTAGCAAGCCCGATGATCTTCTCTCCCAGAAACCGAGGTGGCCTAGGGGCCCCCGGATATTTATAAATATTACTTGGCCTCTCACCTCCGTTCAGTGATATCTTGGTCGAGTTTATCAGCACCAAATAGGTGGTCAGAAATTAAGATGAGCTCTTTGGTCCCTACTCATTCCTGCTCCCTAGTCTGATCGCCCACCCTGCATCAAGACCCCAAAATTCCATAGTTTGTGTCTAGGCCCTATGTTGTTTTCCTTAAAGATTTGGCGTACTTGTATCGCCAAGTTCTCTCTCTCTTCGCCATGCCCCCTGTGACGGACCCCGTAATCAAGATGTCCGCCGCAAATGCTTCCTCTGTCCGGTACCACACAATCCAAGACCCCTTAGCTTTCCCATTTCCTAGTCGTAGCTCAGTGTAGGGTAAAATATGAGACCACACCAGTCTTGGAGTACATCAGGAATACCCTTTTATTTGAGATTTTCACACAAATATATACAGCAGGATGACAAACTGTAACCAGAAACCTAATTAACATGAGCTAATTATCTAATCCTTTAGACAGCCTAAGTGACTAATCGACATGACCTTTAGGACAGACTTGCAGTCTCTTTTAGCTCAGAAGACACAATCAACATTATCAACACAGAACTCCGTCATACAATTGCAGGGTTAATTAGAACAAACAACAATGGGTGAAATACTCTTAGAAGCTGTGGCAAGCCAGACTAGACTCATTTACATTATAGAAGACAACAGACAGGTGGCTAGAGTTGATGACATTAGCATCTAACAGTATGTGTCCCAACAGTATGAATCAGTCACTATTTGTAATATGGCAAATACAGGGTTCCCAGAGTCTGTGTCTCTTGGGGGGGATATGGACCTGAATCCAAAGTAACACCACCTCAATGGTCCCCAGGCATACAATTCACAAAGAACACCATTCCCCCAAATGCCAGGTCCCATGATCGGTCAGCAAGAGGCTAGCATTCAGTCCCCTCCAAAAGCCTCTGTCCTGGCTAGGTCTGTCACACCCCCTTTATCTAATGTACTCTTCAATCCTCTAATCTCAGATGGCCTATCTCATCTCCAAATGATCCCCTGGGTACAGGTTGGCCTGTTTCAACTCCGCCATTTTGTTCACCCAGTCACTCGTAAATTACAAACCTTTGCTGACCTAGATACCAAAAAACATGTTCTACTCCTACCTCCAAATAAACCATTACTTATCGACTCTCTCCCTGTCCCTTACCCTACCTAAACCAATGGCCTTTGAACCCATTTGTTCCCAAGGTCCCCATCAATTGTGATTAATCTCTGCTATCTATCAACTACTTCAGGAGTCTTCTCCACTCTCAGATGAACTCCACACCTACATGCAAAAATGTCCCAAATCATACAACAACCAATCTCCCTTCCTCAGTGGGATAACATTTGGCTCTCAACTTCCGAAATATCCAGGTGCACGGCACAGAGAGAGACAGCATTTAAGGTATTATTTTTCTGGTATAGGACACCTGAGGTACTGTACCGTTTTGATCCATCTCTTTCACCCCTATGTTGGAAATGTAGTAAAACTAGAGGCACCCACTACCATATTTTCTGGCAATGCGAGTTGATCACACCTTTCTGGTCCATGGTGATGTCTCTGCTCCAACGAATATTTGAGTCTCCTCTCCCGCTGGATCCATTACATCACCTTCTAGGCCTTCCTTTTCCTGGTTTAGGGAAAACTTTGAACAATGTAGCTTCATATATCTTATTAGCCACTAAGAGAGTTATTCCAATGTGCTGGCTGTCTCCCACCCCCCCCAAGATCAATTTCTGCAGGTCATTGCTGAAATACGCAGAATGGGGCACATGACAGCCTTAATAGAGGATGCTGTAGCCAGGTTCGACGGGATTTGGGACTTGTGGGACAAATCTGAATTTGGTTCACCTCCCTAATTGTGTCTGAGCCCCATCTATCTTTTCAGCGTTACAATTCCCTGTCTTTACTCATCCTCATTATTATTATGCGTATTCAGTTACAACTCACGGCCTAATACTTTATAACCAAATGGTGTATATTTTTGATATATATTCTTTTGCACTCAAGTGTTTACCTGTTGTCGCCTTTGGGATGTTCGTCATGAGTCGATCTCAACTTTGATATATATCTGTATTCGATGAGTATACTTTTATTACATTTTTGTTTAATTTTTCTTTCTGGATTTTACTGTGCACAATGTGCTTTATTTGTATTCCATAAAACTTAAAAATACAAAAATACAACAAAAAAATGTATTTACAAAATAAAAAAAGGTTTTTATTTTTTATTTTTTGCATACATTTCATTTCATTTTTCTGATATTGCATCGGTAATTTATAGTTCTTACTGATTTAACCACTTCAGCCCCGAAAGGATTTACCCCCTTCCTGACCAGAGCACTTTTTACAATTTGGCACTGCGTCGCTTTAACTGCTAATTGCGCGGTCATGCAATGCTGTACCCAAACGAAATTTGCGTCCTTTTCTTCCCACAAATAGAGCTTTCTTTTGATGGTATTTGATCACCTCTGCCGTTTTTATTTTTTGCGCTATAAACGGAAAAAGATCTAAAATTTTGAAAAAAAATGATATTTTCTACTTTTTGTTATAAAAAAATCCAATAAACTCAATTTTAGTGATACATTTAGGCCAAAATGTATTTGGCCACATGTCTTTGGTAAAAAAAATGTCAATAAGCGTATATTTATTGGTTTGCGCAAACGTTATAGCGTCTACAAACTAGGGTACATTTTCTGGAATTTACACAGCTTTTAGTTTATGACTGCCTATGTCATTTCTTGAGGTGCTAACCCCCCCAAATGACCCCATTTTGGAAAGTAGACACCCCAAGGAAATTGCTGAGAGGCATGTTGAACCCACTGAATATTTTTTTTTTGTCCCAAGTGATTGAATAATGACAAAAAAATTAAAAAAAAAAAAAAAAAAAATTTACAAAAAGTTGTCACTAAATGATATATTGCTCACACAGGCCATGGGCATATGTGGAATTGCACCCCAAAATACATTTAGCTGCTTCTCCTGAGTATGGGGATACCACATGTGTGGGACATTTTTCGGGAGCCTAGCCGCGTACGGGGCCCCGAAAACCAAGCACCGCCTTAAGGATTTCTAAGGGCATAAATTTTTGATTTCACTCCTCACTACCTATCACATTTTTGAAGGCCATAAAATGCCAAGATGGCACAAAACCCCCCCAAATGACCCCATTTTGGAAAGTAGACACCCCAAGCTATTTGCTGAGAGGCATGTTGAGTCCATGGAATATTTTATATTTTGACACAAGTTGCGGGAAAGTGACAATTTTTTTTTTTTTTGCACAAAGTTGTCACTAAATGATATATTGCTCAAACATGCCATGGGTATATGTGAAATTACACCCCAAAATACATTCTGTTGCTTCTCCTGAGTACGGGGATACCACATGTGTGGGACTTTTTGGGAGCCTAGCCGTGTACGGGGACCCGAAAACCAAGCACCGCCTTCAGGATTTCTAAGGGCATAAATTTTTGATTTCACTCCTCACTACTTATCACAGTTTTGAAGGCCATAAAATGCCAAGATGGCACAAACCCCCCCCAAATGACCCCATTTTGGAAAGTAGACACCCCAAGCTATTTGCTGAGAGGCAAGTTGAGTCCATGGAATAATTTATTTTTTGACACAAGTTGCGGGAAAGTGACAATTTTTTTTTTTTTTTGCACAAAGTTGTCACTAAATGATATATTGCTCAAACATGCCATGGGCATATGTGGAATTACACCCCAAAATACATTCTGCTGCTTCTCCTGAGTACGGGGATACCACATGTGTGGGACTTTTTGGGAGCATAACCACGTACGGGACCCCGAAAACCAAGCACCGCCTTCAGGATTTCTAAGGGCATACATTTTTGATTTCACTCCTCACTACCTATCACAGTTTTGAAGGCCATAAAATGCCAAGATGGCACAAAACCCCCCCAAATGACCCCATTTTGGAAAGTAGACACCCCAAGCTATTTGCTGAGAGGCATGTTAAGTCCATGGAATATTTTATTATTTGATACCAGTTGCGGGAAAGTGACAATTGTTTTTTGTTTGCACAAAGTTGTCACTAAATGATATATTGCTCACACAGGCCATAGGCATATGTGGAATTGCACCCCAAAATACATTCTGCTGATTCTCCTGAGTACGGGGATACCACATGTGTGGGATTTTTGGGAGCCTAGCCGTGTACGGGGCCCCGAAAACCCAGCACCGCCTTCAGGATTTCTAAGGGCATAAAGTTGTGATTTCACTCCTCACTACCTATCACATTTTTGAAGCCCATAAAATGCCCAGATGGCACAACCCCCCCCCAAATGACCCCATTTTGGAAAGTAGACACCCCAAGCTATTTGCTGAGAGGCATGTTGAGTCCATGGAATATTTTATATTTTGACACAAGTTGCGGGAAAGTGACAATTTTTTTTTTGCACAAAGTTGTCACTAAATGATATATTGCTCAAACATGCCATGGGCATATGTGGAATTATACCCCAAAATACATTCTGTTGCTTCTCCTGAGTATGGGGATACCACATGTGTGGGACTTTTTGGGAGCCTAGCCGTGTACGGGGCCCCGAAAACCAAGCACCGCCTTCAGGATTTCTAAGGGCATAAATTTTTGATTTCACTCCTCACTACCTATCACAGTTTTGAAGGCCATAAAATGCCAAGATGGCACAAACCCCCCCCAAATGACCCCATTTTGGAAAGTAGACACCCCAAGCTATTTGCTGAGAGGCATGTTGAGTCCATGGAATATTTTATTTTTTGACACAAGTTACGGGAAAGTGACAATTTTTTTTTTTTTTTGCACAAAGTTGTCACTAAATGATATATTGCTCTCACAGGCAATGGGCATATGTGGAATTACACCCCAAAATACATTCTGCTGATTCTCCTGAGTATGGGGATACCACATGTGTGGGACTTTTTGGGAGCCTAGCCGCGTACGGGGCCCTGAAAACCCAGCACCGCCTTCAGGATTTCTAAGGGCATAAATTTTTGATTTCACTCCTCACTACCTATCACAGTTTTGAAGGCCATAAAATGCCAAGATGGCACAAACCCCCCCAAATGACCCCATTATGGAAAGTAGACACCCCAAGCTATTTGCTGAGAGGCATGTTAAGTCCATGGAATATTTTATTATTTGACACAAGTTGCGGGAAAGTGACAATTGTTTTTTGTTTGCACAAATTTGTCGCTAAATGATATATTGCTCACACAGGCCATAGGCATATGTGGAATTGCACCCCAAAATACATTCTGCTGATTCTCCTGAGTACGGGGATACCACATGTGTGGGATTTTTGGGAGCCTAGCCGTGTACGGGGCCCCGAAAACCCATCACCGCCTTCAGGATTTCTAAGGGCATAAAGTTGTGATTTCACTCCTCACAACCTATCACATTTTTGAAGCCCATAAAATGCCCAGATGGCAAAAGCCCCCCCCCCAAATGACCCCATTTTGGAAAGTAGACACCCCAAGCTATTTGCTGAGAGGCATGTTGAGTCCATGGAATATTTTATATTTTGACACAAGTTGCGGGAAAGTGACAATTTTTTTTTTTTTTTTGCACAAAGTTGTCACTAAATGATATATTGCTCTCACAGGCAATGGGCATATGTGGAATTACACCCCAAAATACATTCTGCTGATTCTCCTGAGTACGGGGATACCACATGTGTGGGACTTTTTGGGAGCCTAGCCGCGTACGGGGCCCTGAAAACCCAGCACCGCCTTCAGGATTTCTAAGGGCATAAATTTTTGATTTCACTCCTCACTACCTATCACAGTTTTGAAGGCCATAAAATGCCAAGATGGCACAAAACCCCCCCAAATGACCCCATTTTGGAAAGTAGACATCCCAAGCTATTTGCTGAGAGGCATGTTAAGTCCATGGAATATTTTATTATTTGACACAAGTTACGGGAAAGTGACAATTGTTTTTTGTTTGCACAAATTTGTCGCTAAATGATATATTGCTCACACAGGCCATAGGCATATGTGGAATTGCACCCCAAAATACATTCTGCTGATTCTCCTGAGTACGGGGATACCACATGTGTGGGATTTTTGGGAGCCTAGCCGTGTACGGGGCCCCGAAAACCCATCACCGCCTTCAGGATTTCTAAGGGCATAAAGTTGTGATTTCACTCCTCACTACCTATCACATTTTTGAAGCCCATAAAATGCCCAGATGGCACAAGCCCCCCCCCCCCCAAATGACCCCATTTTGGAAAGTAGACACCCCAAGCTATTTGCTGAGAGGCATGTTGAGTCCATGGAATATTTTATATTTTGACACAAGTTGCGGGAAAGTGACAATTTTTTTTTTGCACAAAGTTGTCACTAAATAATATATTGCTCAAACATGCCATGGGCATATGTGGAATTATACCCCAAAATACATTCTGTTGCTTCTCCTGAGTATGGGGATACCACATGTGTGGGACTTTTTGGGAGCCTAGCCGTGTACAGGGCCCCGAAAACCAAGCACCGCCTTCAGGATTTCTAAGGGCATAAATTTTTGATTTCACTCCTCACTACCTATCACAGTTTTGAAGGCCATAAAATGCCAAGATGGCACAAACCCCCCCCCAAATGACCCCATTTTGGAAAGTAGACACCCCAAGCTATTTGCTGAGAGGCATGTTGAGTCCATGGAATATTTTATTTTTTGACACAAGTTACGGGAAAGTGACAATTTTTTTTTTTTTTGCACAAAGTTGTCACTAAATGATATATTGCTCTCACAGGCAATGGGCATATGTGGAATTACACCCCAAAATACATTCTGCTGATTCTCCTGAGTATGGGGATACCACATGTGTGGGACTTTTTGGGAGCCTAGCCGCGTACGGGGCCCTGAAAACCCAGCACCGCCTTCAGGATTTCTAAGGGCATAAATTTTTGATTTCACTCCTCACTACCTATCACAGTTTTGAAGGCCATAAAATGCCAAGATGGCACAAACCCCCCCCAAATGACCCCATTTTGGAAAGTAGACACCCCAAGCTATTTGCTGAGAGGCATGTTAAGTCCATGGAATATTTTATTATTTGACACAAGTTGCGGGAAAGTGACAATTGTTTTTTGTTTGCACAAATTTGTCGCTAAATGATATATTGCTCACACAGGCCATGGGCATATGTGGAATTACACCCCAAAATACATTCTGCTGCTTCTCCTGAGTACGGGGATACCACATGTGTGGGATTTTTGGGAGCCTAGCCGTGTACGGGGCCCCGAAAACCCATCACCGCCTTCAGGATTTCTAAGGGCATAAAGTTGTGATTTCACTCCTCACTACCTATCACATTTTTGAAGCCCATAAAATGCCCAGATGGCAAAAGCCCCCCCCCCAAATGACCCCATTTTGGAAAGTAGACACCCCAAGCTATTTGCTGAGAGGCATGTTGAGTCCATGGAATATTTTATATTTTGACACAAGTTGCGGGAAAGTGACAATTTTTTTTTTTTTTTTGCACAAAGTTGTCACTAAATGATATATTGCTCTCACAGGCAATGGGCATATGTGGAATTACACCCCAAAATACATTCTGCTGATTCTCCTGAGTACGGGGATACCACATGTGTGGGACTTTTTGGGAGCCTAGCCGCGTACGGGGCCCTGAAAACCCAGCACCGCCTTCAGGATTTCTAAGGGCATAAATTTTTGATTTCACTCCTCACTACCTATCACAGTTTTGAAGGCCATAAAATGCCAAGATGGCACAAAACCCCCCCAAATGACCCCATTTTGGAAAGTAGACATCCCAAGCTATTTGCTGAGAGGCATGTTAAGTCCATGGAATATTTTATTATTTGACACAAGTTACGGGAAAGTGACAATTGTTTTTTGTTTGCACAAATTTGTCGCTAAATGATATATTGCTCACACAGGCCATAGGCATATGTGGAATTGCACCCCAAAATACATTCTGCTGATTCTCCTGAGTACGGGGATACCACATGTGTGGGATTTTTGGGAGCCTAGCCGTGTACGGGGCCCCGAAAACCCATCACCGCCTTCAGGATTTCTAAGGGCATAAAGTTGTGATTTCACTCCTCACTACCTATCACATTTTTGAAGCCCATAAAATGCCCAGATGGCACAAGCCCCCCCCCCCCCAAATGACCCCATTTTGGAAAGTAGACACCCCAAGCTATTTGCTGAGAGGCATGTTGAGTCCATGGAATATTTTATATTTTGACACAAGTTGCGGGAAAGTGACAATTTTTTTTTTGCACAAAGTTGTCACTAAATAATATATTGCTCAAACATGCCATGGGCATATGTGGAATTATACCCCAAAATACATTCTGTTGCTTCTCCTGAGTATGGGGATACCACATGTGTGGGACTTTTTGGGAGCCTAGCCGTGTACGGGGCCCCGAAAACCAAGCACCGCCTTAAGGATTTCTAAGGGCATAAATTTTTGATTTCACTCCTCACTACCTATCACAGTTTTGAAGGCCATAAAATGCCAAGATGGCACAAACCCCCCCAAATGACCCCATTTTGGAAAGTAGACACCCCAAGCTATTTGCTGAGAGGCATGTTGAGTCCATGGAATATTTTATTTTTTTACACAAGTTGCGGGAAAGTGACAAATTTTTTTTTTTTGCACAAAGTTGTCACTAAATGATATATTGCTCTCACAGGCAATGGGCATATGTGGAATTACACCCCAAAATACATTCTGCTGATTCTCCTGAGTACGGGGATACCACATGTGTGGGACTTTTTGGGAGCCTAGCCGCGTACTGGGCCCCGAAAACCCAGCACCGCCTTCAGGATTTCTAAGGGCATAAAGTTGTGATTTCACTCCTCACTACCTATCACATTTTTGAAGGCCATAAAATGCCCAGATGGCACAAACCCCCCCAAATGACCCCATTTTGGAAAGTAGACACCCCAAGCTATTTGCTGAGAGGCATGTTGAGTCCATGGAATATTTTATATTTTGACACAAGTTGCGGGAAAGTGAAATTTTTTTTTTTTTTTTGCACAAAGTTGTCACTAAATGATATATTGCTCAAACATGCCATGGGCATATGTGGAATTACACCCCAAAATACATTCTGCTGCTTCTCCTGAGTATGGGGATATCACATGAGTGGCACTTTTTGGGAGCCTAACTTCATACGGGGCCCCAAAATCCAATCACCGCCTTCAGGATTTCTAAGGGCGTAAATTTATGGGGATATCACATGAGTGGCACTTTTTGGGAGCCTAACTTCATACGGGGCCCCAAAATCCAATCACCGCCTTCAGGATTTCTAAGGGCGTAAATTTTTTATTTCAATCCTCACTATCCTTCACAGTTTCGAAAGGCCATAAAATGCCAAGATAGCACAAAACCCCCCAAAATGACCCCATTTTGGAAAGTAGACACCCCAAGCTATTTGCTGAGAGGCATGGTGAGTATTTTGCAGCTCTCATTTGTTTTTGAAAATGAAGAAAGACAAGAAAAACATATTTTTTTTCTTTTTTCAATTTTCAAAAGTTTGTGACAAAAAGTGAGGTCTGCAATATACTCACCATACCTCTCAGCAAATAGCTTTGGGTGTCTATTTTCCAAAATGGGGTCATTTGGGGGGGGGGGGGTTGTGCCATCTGGGCATTCCATGGCCTCCGAAACTGTGATAGGCAGTGAAGAGTAAAATCAAAAATTTACGCCCTTAGAAAGCCTGAAGGCGGTGCTTGGTTTTCGGGGTCCGTACGCGGCTAGGCTCCCAAAAAGTCTCACACATGTGGTATCCCCGTACTCAGGAGAAGCAACAGAATGTATTTTGGAGTGTAATTTCACATATTCCCATGTCATGTTTGAGCAATATATCATTTAGTGACAACTTTGTGCAAAAAAAAAAAAAAAATTGTCTTTTTCCCGCAACTTGTGTCACAAATAGCTTGGGGTGTCCACTTTCCAAAATGGGGTCATTTGGGGGGGGGTTTGAACTGTCCTGGCATTTTATGCACAACATTTAGAAGCTTATGTCACACATCACCCACTCTTCTAACCACTTGAAGACAAAGCCCTTTCTGACACTTTTTGTTTACATGAAAAACATTTTCAAATGCATTTTTTGGGGAAAAAACACACTTTTTAAAATTTTAATGCACTAAAACACACTATATTGCCCAAATGTTCGATGAAATAAAAAAGATGATCTTGGGCCGAGTACATGGATACCAAACATGACATGCTTTAAAATTGCGCACAAACGTGTAGTGGCGACAAACTAAATACATTTTTAAAAGCCTTTAAAAGCCTTTACAGGTTACCACTTTAGATTTACAGGGGAGGTCTACTGCTAAAATTACTGCCCTCGATCTGACCTTCGCGGTGATACCTCACATGCATGGTGCAATTGCTGTTTACATTTGACACCAGACCGACGCTTGCGTTCGCCTTTGTGCGAGAGCAGGGGGGGACAGGGGTGCTTTTTTTTTTTTTTTTTTTTTTTTTTTTTTTTTTGCTTTTTTATCTTATTTTTAAACTGTTCCTTTCATTTTTATTTTTCTTTTAATCATTTTTATTGTTATCTCAGGGAATGTAAATATCCCCTAAGATAGCAATAGGTAGTGACAGGTACTCTTTTTTGAAAAAATTGGGGTCTATTAGACCCTAGATCTCTCCTCTGCCCTCAAAGTATCTGACCAAACCAAGATCGGTGTGATAAAATGCTTTCCCAATTTCCCAATGGCGCTGTTTACATCCAGCGAAATCGAAGTCATGAAATGCTCGTAGCTTCCGGTTTCTTAGGCCATAGAGATGTTTGGAGCCATTCTGGTCTCTGATCAGCTCTATGGTCAGCTGGCTGCATTCTTGGGTTCCCTGTTGGGACAGGAGAGCCAGAGAAAAACATGGAAGAAGGTGGGGGGGGCATTCCCTCCCACTGCTTGTAAAAGCAGTCTAGAGGCTAATTAGCCGCTAGGATTGATTTTACATGAAAGACGACTGCTGGCTGAAAAGAATGATACCAAGATGATACCTAAACCTGCAGGCATCATTCTGGTATAACCACTCAAAGTCCAGCAACATACCAGCACGTTGCTGGTCTTTGTTGGGCATACATTGTAAACTTCTTTTTCATGCAGCCTGTGGGCTGAACGAAAAAAAGATATTGATCGGTGGGTATGCCCACCATTAGAATACCTCCCTTCATCCACCCACTTCTAATGATGGGCATACATGCACCGTATATATATGCCGAAGCATAGGGGCATCCTCCCGCAAAAGTTAGGAGCAAATCGCTCCTCCGCCCTCTGCTGCCCTCATGCTTCGGCATATATGCTGAAGTATGTATCTGTGGTGGTGAAATCACCTCCGACAGCGCTGGAGTCACGGCTTTATATATATCGTGGGAGCAAACGCTGTTGCTGTCAAGATAAATAAATCCGCGCTGCAACTGAATGGCGTACCTGCTAAGCAAATGATGGTTAAAAAAAAACAAAGTAACATTACAGTATAACAGTAATACTTATTATACCTGCAAAGCAAATACAAAAAAACATAGTAAAAAATAAAACATTTAACGCAACCTGTACCTACCTAAAATATATATATGCTGAAGCATGGGGGCATCCTCCCGCAAAAGGCAGGAGCAAATCGCTCCTCCACCCACTGCTGCCCCCACGCTTCGGCATATATGCTGAAGTATGTAACTGTGATGGTGAAATCACTTCCGACAGCGCTGAAGTCACGGCTTTATGTATCGTGGGAGCAAACGCTGTTGCTGTCAGGATAAATAAATCCGCTCTGCAGCTGAATGGCGTACCTGAAAACAAAAAAGTGGTTAACAATAAAAAAACAAAGTATAAAAAAATTGCATACCTATAAAGCAAACATGATAAAAAAATAACAATAAAACATTGCAGTATAGAATGCAGAACAATAGAGAGAGAATAGAGAGAGAACAATAAAACAACAACTATTTTTGGTTTTTTTATTTTATATTTTTTTGTGTTTTTTTCTTTTTTTTTACTTTTTTTTGTTTTTTTTGTTTTTTTTTACACTTTTTTTTTGTAACTTTAACTTTTTTAACTGGTACCAGGTTTGGGTCTCTCAAAATGCGACAGCATCTTGGGAGACCCTGTGAAAGTGTGTCCTAGTATGTGCAGTGCTGTACCCTACGCTAATACTCCACTAGTGTATGGTAGCGTTCAAAACATTCACCAATGCAAAGACCAGGATTGCCAGGACAGAGGGGACAATAATACTGGGTGTCACGCCTAAATCCGCGCTTGCTGCAGACACAACATCTTTTTTGGGGGGTTCGTTGGGTAGGGGTACTCGGGAGGGCATAAATAAAATGCCTCTCATGCAGCCGGCTTACTGCATTTGATTGGGGATGGTGAGGTGGAGCACCGTCTGGATACAGAAGGGCTCTGACGATCTCTTCCTGGAATTTAAGGAAGGATCCAGTCTGTCCTGAAGCTCTGTATAGCACATGAGCGTTCAGCAAAGCCAATTGAAATAAATAAACAGACACTTTTTTGTACCAGCGTCTGGCCTTACGGGCAATTAGGTACGGCACCAACAACTGGTCGTTGAGGTCCACCCCTCCCATATTAAGGTTATATTCGTGGGCACAGAGGGGTTTCTCCACAACACCAGTCGCCGTAGGAATTTGGACCGTCGTGTCTGCATGAAGGGAGGTAAGAACGAAAACATTCTTATTGTCCTTCCAGTTCATAGCGAGCAAGTTATTACACTGCAAGCAGGCTCTCTCCCCCAGCCTAAGACGGGAATCTACAAGCCGCTGGGGAAAGCCCCGGCGATTAGGTCGCACGGTGCCACATGCTCCAATCTGATGATCAAAAAGGTGGCTAAAAAGTGGCACGCTCGTGTAATAATTGTCCACGTACAAGTGGTACCCCTTTCCGAATAAGGGTGACACCAAGTCCCACACTATCTTGCCAGCGCTTCCTCTGTAGTCAGGGCAGTTTGTCGGCTCTACGTGACTATCTTTGCCCTCCTAAACCATAAAGCTACATGTATAACCTGTGGCCCTGTCACAGAGCTTATACATCTTGACCCCGTATCTGGCACGCTTGCTGGGAAGGTACTGTTTGAATGACAAGCGGCCAGAAAATTTAATCAGGGACTCATCAACGCAGACAACTTGATGGGGAGTAAACAAGTCTGCAAAATGTTGGTTGAAGTGGTTTACGAGGGGCCGAATTTTGTAGAGCCGATCGTATCCAGGGTCTCCACGAGGACGACAGAGTTCATTGTCGTTGAAGTGCATGAACCGCAAAATCTGCTCATATCGTGCCCTGGCCATGGAAGCAGAGAACAAGGGCGAATGGTAAATTGGGTCAGTGGACCAATTTGACCGCAACTCACTCTTTTTATTCAAGCCCATGAGGAGTTAAAGGCCCAGAAAGATCTTAAATTCGGAAACCGTAATTGGTTTCCAATCTCTGGCAAGGGAGGACTGGGGATTAGCGGCGCTGTGTTGACCAGCGTACAAATTGCTTTGGTCCACAATAGATCTATAGAGATCTTCGGTGAAAAACAGAGAATAAAAATCCAGTGGCATAAAGTCAACTGTTTCCACCTGAATTCCGGGTTGGCCAGTGAAAGGGGGAAGTACGGGTGCTGCAGAAGTGGTGGGTACCCAATTCGGATTGGCGAATGCAGCAGGAAGGACACTATGGGCACGACGGGCCTGTATTCGTCTTCTTGGTGGCAGCGGGACACTACTAGTGCTTGCCACCTCGCCAGCTTGAACTGCACTTATGGGACTCGCCACGTCACCACGTGATACTGCAGTGCTGGATGTACGACCAGGGTGTACTAGGCCGCTGGTGCTTGCCAGTTCACCAGAAGGAATAGCGGCACTAGTACTTCTCTGCTTCATACGAGAGCCCTGCGGTTCTTGCACTTCAAGGACAGAAGAAGAAGATTGGGGTCTGGTACGCCTGACCTTAGCAGGGACCACAACTCCGTCGTCAGAGCTATCTGTCATGGAGCCGCTGTCCTCTACAGGATCGTATTCTGAGCCTGAATCTGACAGATGAGTGACTTCCTCTTCACTATCTGTCATGCTCAGAAACCTGTAGGCCTCTTCACTAGTGTACCTTCGATTTGCCATTTTGGGCTCTAAATTTAGGGGTACACTAGTGAGACTCACAGGCAAAAAAGCTCCTGACTGTTAGCGACTGATTCAAAACGCTACCAAAAAACTGTTAGCGATCGCAGGGATCAGGCCTGACTCTGCGAACGCTGCAGTTATTTGTGCTTAGTGTTTTGTAAGTGACAGTTATCGATCGATACTGCACTTGGGTGGGCTGGGCTGGGCCGAGGAGCAAAACGCAGGTGCTAGCAGGTATCTGGGCTGATCCCGCTAACACTGCGTTTTTGGGAACCCTAAACTACTGGGGAGTATAGATCTGATCGGATCAGATATCGATCTGTTCAGATACTATCGCACTAAGGGAGGTGTATGCTGCGTGCGTGGGTTTTAGCGGTACTGGCGCTAACCTGACGCTGCCTGGGGCGACGCAGACCTTATCTGACCCTAAAAACTTAACTTATATCACCGCCGGGCAATTAGGGGGTTAAACCTTTATAAGTTAATAAATGGCGGGTGCCCTAAAACTATAATAAACTATAATAAACTATAAAAAACTATAAAAAACAAACTAACTAACCAGCGTCACCCGTAACACTTATACGGTGATCGCTGGTGAAAGGGTTAACTAGGGGGCAATCAGGGGGTTAAAACCTTTAGCAAGTAGTATATGGGGGTCCCTGTCACTATAAAACACTGACAGCGAACCTATATACTTACCTCCCTAACTAGCGTGACCTGTGTCACTAATACAGCGATCAGAGAAACGATCGCTTAGCGACACTGGTGACGGGGGGTGATCACGGGGGTTAACCTTTATTAGGGGGGGTTAGGGGGGTACCCTGGACCTAAAGGTGGGTACCCTAGACCTAAAGGGGGGCTAACCTGACTACCCTAACACTTATAACTGTCACAAACTGACACCAATGAAAAAAAAAACTGCTATTGGTGTCAGTGTGACAGGGGGTACAGGGGGGTGATCGGGGGGTGAAGGGGGTGAAAAGTGTGCCTGCGTGTTCACGTGTAGTGTTGGTACAACTTACTTGGATGTCTTCTCTCCTCGGCGCTGGATCGAAAAGACCGGCTCGAGGAGAGATGACATCACTTCCTCTCCCTCTGTTTACATTACAGAGGGAGAGGAAGCATTTGATTCACTGGGAGCGATCGGGAGGGGGTGGCCATCAATGGATGGCCTCCCCCTCATCTCTCATCGCCCGCGAACGAGAGCCGACCGCCTATGGCACCGGGGGGGGTACGATCGGACCCCCCGCCCGCAGGAAGGCATCACGTATCAGGTACGTGATTTTGCCTGCCCGTGCCATTTTGTTCACGTATATATGCGTGAGGCGGTTGGCAAGTGGTTAAAAATAAAACAGATATACCCTAAATCACACATTGTTAACTGTAAACCCTTAAAGATAACTATGTATATATGTTCTTTATAAAAAAATGTTTCCAGCAAATACTTTACAATAGAAACATGGAACAGGAGGTGAAACTGAAAATGCTAAATAGTGATTATACAGGTTGAAATGAAAGGGTTAAGTAGTAAAAAAAGAACATGTCCTGGTTAATTAAGAGTTAATACCCTGTGCACACAATAAAAACTTTCCTCTGTCAGCTGAAGCTCTCTCACTCACAAATCTGCCTGACTGGGAATGCAGGAGATAAGATAGCTACTGCTATAGGCCCCCTAACCTGAGGGAGGAGGGGGAGACGGACCTCCTATCACAATTTGGATTAGCAGCAAGCATGGGAAGTGTCATCATAATTGTGGATTTTAATTATCCATATATAGACTGGGCGGAAGGAACCACAAATTAGTCTAAGGCTCGCCAGTTCCTAAATGTCTTGCAGGACAATTTAATGGGTCAGATGGTAGACGCACCAACTAGAAACAAAGCGTTACTAGACCTACTGATTACCAACAATACAAACCTGATCACGGATGTGGAAATAAGGGGGATTTTGGGAAACAGCGATCACAGGTCAATTAGCTTCAGTATAAATCACACAAATAGGAAACATAAGGGGAATACACTGAAAGACACTGAATTTCAAAAGAGCCAACTTCCCTAGGAACCTTGCTAGAAGATATAAATTGGGATAGAATCTTAGGAACAAAGAGCATGGAGGAGAGATGGGTTTGCTTTAAGAGCATATTAAAAAAGGGCATTAGCCAGTGCATCCCATTGGGAAATAAATTTAAAAGAGCGAACAAAAATCCTGAATGGCTTAACTCTAATGTAAAAATGCATATAAAAGCAAAGGAGAAGGCCAAAAATACAAGGCTGAAGAGTCATCATCAGCATTCAGACTTTACAAAGAATGCAACAAGAAATGTAAGGGTGCAATTGCGGCTGCTAAGATAGAACAAGAAAGACACATAGCGAAGGAGAGCAAAAAAAAATCCCAAGAAATTCTTTAAGTATATAAATAGTAAAAAAGGGAGGACGGACCATATCGGCCCCATAAAGAATGAGGGAGGATATCTGGTTACAAAGGATGTTGAGATGGCGAAGGTATTAAATGTATTATTCTCCTCAGTCTTCACAAAGGAATCGGGGGCTTCAGTAACCAAAACTGCAATGTTTATCCTCGTGACACATCACAGGATGCACCCTCATGGCTAACAGAGGACAGAATTAGAGATAGACTTGGAAAACTTAATATTAATAAGTCACTGGGACCAGATGGCTTGCACCCGAGGGTCCTTGAGGAACTTAGTCAAGTAATTGCCATTGTTCCTAATTTTTACTGACAGTCTACTAACAGGAATGGTACCAGCTGATTGGAGAAAAGCCAATGTAGCACCAATATTTAAAAAAAGGGCCAAAATACGTCTCTGGGAATTACAGACCAGTTAGCCTAACATCAATAGTATGCAAGCTCCTGGAGGGGATGATAAAGGACTATATACAAGATTTTAGTAAAGAAAATGGTATCATTAGCAGTAATCAGCATGGATTCATGAAGAATCATTCTTGTCAAACCAATCTATTAACCTTCTACGAGGAGGTGAGCTGCCATCTTAACCAGTTGCCGACTGCTGCACGCCGATGTACGTCAGCACAATGGCACGGGCAGGCATAAGGGCTTACCTGTATGTCCCTGCCTGCCCACGGGCAGGGGGTCCGATTGGACCCCCCCCGGTGCCTGCGGAGGAGGAGCGATCCGAGGTGAGGGGGAGGCCACTGATTCATGGCCACCCCCCACGATCGCTCCTTGTGAATGACAGGCTTCCTCTGCCTCTGTAATGTAAACAGCATCAGAGGAAGTGATGTCATCTCTCCTTGTGTCAGTCTTTTTGTTCCGGAGCCGAGGAGAGAAGTCATCCAAGTAAGTGCACCAAACACAACACTTACAGTAGAACACTCTAGGCACACATTTCACCCCCCATCACCCACGATCAACCCCCGATCACCCCCCTGTCACAGTGACACCAATAGCATTTTTTTGCATTGGTGTCATTTGTGACAGTTATAAGTGGTAGGGCAGTTAGTGTTAGGCCCCTTTAGGTCTAGGGTACCCGCCTAACCCCCCTAAAAAAGTTTTAACACCGTGATCACCCCCCGTCGCCGTCGCCAGTGTCACTAAGTGATCATTTTTCTGATCGCTGTATTAGTGTCACAGGTGACGCCAGTTAGGGAGGTAAGTATTTAGGTTTGCCGTCAGCTTTTTATAGCGTCAGGGACCCCCCATATACTACCTAGTAAAGGTTTTAACCCCCTGATTGCCCTCTAGTTAACCCTTTCACCAGTGATCACCGTATAACTGTTACGGTGACGCTGGTTAGTTAGTTTATTCTTTATAGTGTCAGGGCACCCGCCGTTTATTACCTAATAAAGGTTTAACCCCCTAATCTTATCAGATCTATACTTGTGTCCCCAGCAGTTTAGGGTGCCCAAAAACGCAGTGTTAGCAGGATCAGCCCAGATACCTGCTAGCACCTGTGTTTTGCCCCTCCGCCCAGCCCAGCCCACCCAAGTGCAGTATTGATCGATCTCTGTCACTAAACACATAACTGCAGCATTCACAGAGTCAGGCCTGATCCCTGCGATCGCTAACAGTTTTTTGGTAGCATTTTGATACAGTCGCTAACAGTCAGGAGCTTTTTTGCCTGTGAGTCTCACTAGTGTACCACTAAATTTAGAGCCCAAAATGGCAAATCGAAGGTACACTAGTGAAGAGGCCTACACATTTCTGAGCATGACAGATAGTGAAGAGGAAGTCACTCATCTGTCAGATTCAGGCTCAGAATACGAACCTGTAGACAGCAGCGGCTCCATGACAGATAGCTCTGATGATGGAGTTGTGGTCCCTGCCAAGGTCAGGAGTACCAGACCCCAATCTTCTTCATCTGCTGTTGAGGTGCAAGAACCGCAGGTCCCTCATATAGAGCAGAGAAGTACTAGCGCCGCTATTCCTTCTGGTGAACTGGCAAGCACCAGTGGCCTAGTACACCCAGGTCGTATATCCAGCACTGCAGTAACACTTGGTGACGTGGCGAGTCCCATAAGTGCAGTTCATGCTGGCGAGGTGGCAAGCACAAATAGTGTCCCGCTGCCACCAAGAAGACGAACACAGGCCCGCCGTGCCCATAGTGCCCTTCCTGCTGCATTTGCCAATCCTAATTGGGAACCCACCACTTCTGCAGCACCCGTACTTCCCCCATTCACTGACCAACTCGACATTCATGTGGAAACAGTTGATTTTATTCGCTGTTTTTCACCGAAGATCTCTATAGATCTATTATGGACCAAAGCAATTTGTACGCTGGTCAACACATCGCCACTATTCCCCAGTCCTCCCTTGCCAGATATTGGAAACCAATTACGGTTTCCGAATTTAAGATCTTTCTGGGCCTTTCCCTCCTCATGGGCATAACCAAAAAGTGTGAGTTGCGGTAATATTGGTCCACTGACCCAATTCACCATTAGCCCGTGTTCTCTGCTTCCATGGCCAGGGCACGATACGAGCAGATTTTGTGGTTCATACACTTCAACAACAATGAACTCTGTCGTCCTCGTGGAGACCCTGGATACGATCGGCTCTACAAAATTCGGCCCCTCGTAAACCACTTCAACCAACGTTTTGCAGACTTGTTTACTCCCCATTAAGTTGTCTACGTTGATGAGTCCCTGATTACATTTTCTGGCCTCTTGTCATTCAAACAGTACCATCCCAGCAAATGTGCCAGATATGTTGTCAAGATATATAAGCTCTGTGACAGGGCCACAGGCTATACATGCAGTTTTATGGTTTACGAGGGAAGAGATAGCCACGTAGAGCCAACAAACTGCCCTGACTACATAGGAAGTGCTGGCAAGATTGTGTGGGACTTGGTGTCACCCTTATTCGGAAAGGGATACCACCTATATGTGGACAATTATTACATGAGCGTGCCACTTTTTAGTCACCTTTTTGATCATCAGATTGGAACATGTGGCACCGTGCGACCTAATTGCCGGGGCTTTCCCCAGCGGCTTGTAGATTCCCGTCTTAGGCTTGGGGAGAGAGCCTGCTTGCAGTGTAATAATTTGCTCGCTATGAAGTGGAGGGATAATAAGAATGTTTTTGTTCTTACCTCCCTTCATGCAGACACGACGGTCCAAATTACTACGGTGACTGGTGTTGTGGAGAATCCCCTCTGTGTCCACGAATATAACCAAAATATGGGAGGGGTGGACCTCAACGACCAGTTGTTGGCGCTGTACCTAGTAAGGCCAGATGCTGGTATAAAAAAGTGTCTGTATACTTATTTCAATTGGCTTTGCTGAATGCTCATGTGCTATACAGAGCTACAGGACGGACTGGATCCTTCCTTAAATTCCAGTAAGAGATCGTCAGAGCCCTTCTGTTTCCAGACGGTGCTCCAAATCACCTTCCCTAACCAAATGCAGTAAGCCAGCTGCATGAGAGGCATTTTTCCTATGTCCTCCCAAGTACCCCTACTCAACGAGCCCCCCAAAGAAAATGTTGTGCCTGTAGAAAGCGCGGATATAGGCGTTACACCCGCTATTATTGTCCCTCCTGTCCTGACAATACTGGTCTTTGCATTGGTGAATGTTTTGACTATACGCTAGTTGAGTTTTAGCGTAGGATACAGCATTGCACAGACTGGGCACACTTTCACAGGGTCTCCCAAGATGCCATTGCATTTTGAGAGACCCAAACCTGGAACCGGTTACAGTTACAAAAGTTACAGTTATAAAAAAAATGTAAAAAAAGAAAAAAAATACACAAAAAATATAAAATAAAAAACAAAAATAGTTTTTGTTTTATTGTTGTCTCTCTCTCTATTCTCTCTATAATTGTTCTGCTCTTTTTTACTGTATTCTATTCTGCAATGTTTTATTGTTATTATGTTTTATCATGTTTGCTTTTCAGGTATGTAATTTTTTTATATTTTACTGTTTACTGTGTTTTTTTGTTAACCATTTTTTTGCTTTCAGGTACGCCATTCAGTTGCAGCGCGGATTTATTTATCTTGACGGCAACAGCGTTTGCTCCCACGATACATAAAGCTGTGACTCCAGTGCTGTCGGAGGTGATTTCACCACCACAGTTAAAAAAAAGAGCATATATGCCGAAGCATGGGGGCAGCAGGGGCGGAGGAGCGATTTGCTCCTAACTTTTGGGGCGGATGCCCCCATGCTTCGGCATATATAAATGGTGTATGTATGCCCATCATTAGAAGTTGGTGGATGAAGGGAGGTATTCTAACGGTGGTCATACCCACGATCATCTCTTTTTTTCGTTCAGTCCACAGGCTGCATGAAAAAAAGATTACAATATATGCCCAACAAGGACCAGCAATGTACTGGTATGTTGCTGAACTTTGAGTGGTTATACCAGAATGATGCCTGCAGGTTTAGGTATCATCTTGGTATCATTCTTTTCAGCCAGCGGTCGGCTTTCATGTAAAAGCAATCAGCCTCTAGACTGCTTTTACAAGCAGTGGGAGGGAATGTCCCCCCCCCACCGTCTTCCATGGTTTTCTCTGACTCTCCCGTCCCAACAGGGAACCCAAGAATGCAGCCGGTGATTCGTCCAGCTGACCATAGAGCTGATCAGAGACCAGAATGGCTCCAATCATCTCTATGGCCTAAGAAACCAGAAGCTACGAGCATTTCATGACTTTGATTTCGCCAGATGTAAACAGCACCATTAGGAAATTGGGAATGCATTTTATCACACCGATCTTGGTGTGGTCAGATGCTTTGAGGGCAGAGGAAAGACCCCAATTTTTTCAAAAAATAGTACCTGTAACTACCTATTGCTATCATAGGGGATATTTACTTTCCCTGAGATAACAATAAAAATGATTAAAAAAAAATGAAAGGAACAGTTTAAAAATAAGATAAAAAAGCAAAAAAAAAAAGAAAGAAAAAAAAAAAGCATCCCTGTCCCCCCCTGCTCTTGTGCAAAGGCGAATGCAAGCGTCGGTCTGGCGTATAATGTAAACAGCAATTGCACCATGCATGTGAGGTATCACCGCGAAGGTCGGATCGAGGGAAGTAATTTTAGCAGTAGACCTCCTCTGTAAATCTAAAGTGGTAACCTGTAAAGGCTTTTAAAGGCTTTTAAAAATGTATGTAGCTTGTCGCCACTGCACGTTTGTGCGCAATTTTAAAGCATGTTGTGTTTGGTATCCATGTACTCGGCCTAATATCATCTTTTTTATTTCATCAAACATTTGGGCAATATAGTGTGTTTTAGTGCATTAAAATTAAAAAAGTGTGTTTTTTCCCAAAAAAAATGCGTTTGAAAAATCGCTGCGCAAATACTGTGTGAAAAAAAAAATGAAACACCCACCATTTTAATCTGTAGGGCCTTTGCTTTAAAAAAATATATAATGTTTGGGGATTCAAAGTAATATTTTTTCATGTAAACAAAAAGTGTCAGGACTTTGTCTTCAAGTGGTTAGAAGAGTGGGTGATGTGTGACATAAGCTTCTAAATGTTGTGCTTAAAATGCCAGAACAGTTCAAAACCCCCCCAAATGACCCCATTTTGGAAAGTAGACACCCCAAGCTATTTGCTGAGAGGCATGTCGAGTTCATGGAATATTTAATATTGTGACACAAGTTGTGGGAAAAAGACAATTTTTTTTTTTTTTGCACAAAGTTGTCGCTAAATGATATATTGCTCAAACATGCCATGGGCATATGTGAAATTACACCCCAAAATACATTCTGTTGCTTCTGTTTCTTCTCCTGAGTACAGGGATACCACATGTGTGAGACTATTTGGGAGACTAGCCGCGTACAGAACCCCAAAAACCAAGCACAACCTTCAGGGTTTCTAAGGGTGAAAATTTTTGATTTTTGATTGAAAGCTATTTGCTGAGCGGTATGGTGAGTATTTTGCAGACCTCGCTTTTTGTCACAAAATTTTGAAAATTGAAAAAAGAAAAAAAAATACATTTTTCTTTTCTTTCTTCATTTTCAAAAACAAATGAGAGCTGCAAAATACTCACCATGCCTCTCAGCAAATAGCTTGGGGTGTCTACTTTCCAAAATGGGGCCATTTGGGGGGGTTTGTGCCATCTTAGCATTTTATGTCCTTCAAAACTGTGATAGGTAGTGAGGAGTGAAATAAAAAATTTACGCCCTTAGAAATCCTGAAGGTTTTGTGCCATCGTAGCATTTTTTTAAAATTTCAAATATTTTATTGATTTTTATATGATGAACAGTATATAAGCGCATATATGTGCACAATGAACTCACAAATATCAAGTACTTAGACAATATCATTGTGGATAACCGAAAATGAATGTTGAGATAGAGCTACAGGTTAAGTAGGGCTGTATCATTGAAAGGACTGCCATAGGGGCCCATAGCCACCTCCGTGATATTGGTTATGGACTGACCGGGATGCCCGACACACCCTTCCCCAATGGGATCTTCCTGAAGGTGTGTGCAGTGACCCCCCAGGGTCCACTTCCGTTCCCCTAGAGGCGGTCGCCGGGGAGGTAATGGAAGGCAATAAAGGTAGTGCCCTCCAGTTTGTAGTACATCCCTAAGTGTGGGAGATAACTGTAGTTGTGGGAGGAGCAAGAGCCCCCCGACAGTACCATAAAAATTTTGCGCAGTCTTCCCCTTGGGGAAAACTGCAGTTCCCTATGTGCTAAGGAACAAGAGAGTCCCAGAGAAGGAAGAGAGAAAACATAGAAAATGAAGAGGGGGAGGAAAGAGAAGGATGAGGATGAGGTTGGATCAGGGAGTGGAGGGGTTAATACCAGATCCTGCTGTCATTCCCGGAAGTGAGGCCCACGGTTTCCAGGTGGTCATGAACCTCCCTACTTTATCATTGAGTTTAGCTACTAAATGCTCCTGAGACATAATCCACAAAATTTTCCTAATACAGCTCTTGAGGGATACAGTGGGCGTTTAGCAATGGTAATTTTAGCTCCAGAATAAAGTAGGATAGTACTTGTGAGTGTATAGGCAAACTAGGAACATTCTGATTAATGAGAGCTATGTGTATGTTGGGGACTACTGACGTTTTAAATAAGTTACTGATAATTCGGAAGATTTTCTGCCAAAATGTTCTGATACGAGGGCAGGTCCAACAAGTGTGAATCATTGAGCCCTCGAGCGAACAACCTCTAAAACATAGAAGGGATGTTTCAGGAAAAATCATTGCCAATCTGGAAGGAACCACTTTGATATAACCTTTAGACTGGCTTCTATGAGAGAGATATTGCAAATACCTTTGTAGGAGCGAGTCCAGGATCTGGACCATTCTGCTGGTGTCCAAGTTTGGCCTGTATCCTCCTCCCAGGTCTTAGCGTATACTGGTTTGTCAGGTTTTGTCATGAGCGCCGTATAGATAAAGGAGATGCCCCCTTTCTGGTCCTGGATATTCGAGCACCAGTGTTGGTAAGGGGTAATGGATGGAGGTTCCGAATTGTTACGCCAAATATTAGAAAATGTGAAAATTGGGTGAATCTAAATTTTTCTGAGTCCGGCATGTCGAGTTTTTTCTAACAGTAAGATAGGGTTAGAGGGCCAGTTGGGGTAAGGAAGTGACCAATCTGATAGGGACCTTTATCAGTCCACCATCTAAATGCTTGTATGTTTACTCCCGGAGGGAAGTCAGCATTATGAAAAATATGTGATAGAGGTTTTAGAGGAGAGGTCAGGATAGCTTGTCTGAATAGCTTGGTGCAGAGTGATATGGAGTGTGACAGGGTGGGAGCCATTATGGCTGGTCTGATTTTTGGATCACACCACAGGAGGTAGTCAAGGGTGTTGAGAGGCGTTGCCCTTCTTTCTATAGAGAGCCAGTCTGGTTTTGGACCCTTAGAGAAGATCATTGATATTTGAGCCATTTGAGCAGCCTGGTAGTATCCCCATTGATCTGGAAGTCCCAATCCGCCCTAGGATTTAAGGCAAAGAAGGACGCTGGATGAGCATCTGTATCCCTTCTTTCCCCAGACAAAGCACGTAATATCCAACTGGTGTTTGCGGAGGAAACTTTTCGTCAGTGGGATTGGTAGGGAGCAGAATAAGTATAGGAGGCGTGGAAGAAGCTGTCATTTTCACCACGTGTACCTTTCCCAGCCAGGACAGACCACACCTTGACCATTTATCAAGTTCACCCCTGCATTTATAAATCATAGAGGGATAGTTAGCTTTGAAGAGGCTACTGATATCCAATGTGAGGTTGATTCCAAGATATCGGATGGTCCCATGGGCCCAGGGGAAGTCAAAATTGCTAGCGAGTTGTGAAAGAAGGCCAGTAGGTACCGTAACATTCAGTGCAGTGGATTTATTCATATTAACCGTCAGACCTGACATTGCACTGAATGCGTTTAGAACTTTGTATATCCCCGGAATGGAGATTAGGGGGGAGGTAATATACAGTATGAGGTCATCAGCATAGAGTGCGCATTTATGTTCCTGATCTCCGCACTGTACCCCTTTAATGTCTGGGTTTGATCTGATAGCTATGGCCAGGGTTTCTATAGCTATTGCATATAGGAGGGGAGATAGTGGACACCCCTGTCTGGTGCCCCTGCCTATAGGGAACAAAGTCGAGTATCTACCCATCAGACAAACCTGTGCTGTCGGGTTAGAGTACAGGGAGAGAATTAGATTTAGGCAGTACTGACCAAATCCCCATTTTTGTAGGATGTCAAACAGGTATGTCCATTCTATGGAATCAAAGGCCTTATGTAGGTCAATTGATAAAAGAAAACCTTTTTGAGGGGGGCCATCAACCCAGTGGGATTGTAAAAGGGATATAATATCAATGGTCCTTTTAATCTGGTCCGTACCTTGCCACCCAGGGATAAAACCCACCTGATCTCTGTGGATATATGAGGGAATGAAGCTTGACACCCCATTCGCCATAATTTTGGTTAGGATCTTAATGTCATTATTGATGAATGATATTGGCCGATAATTTCCAACCTCACTGGGGTCTTTCTCTGGTTTGGGGATCATTGAGATATAAGCTGCATTTAGGTCTGTCCCTAAAGGAGAACCTTCTCTAAGGAAGTTGAAAAATTTTGAAAGGTGTGGGGCTAGTGTAGGTGCAAACTTCTTATAGTACCCCGGAAAATCTGTCCAGTCCTGGTGCAGAACCTATTTTTAGAGAATTAATTGTGTCTAGGACCTCTGACTGGGAGAAAGGACTTTCGAGAAAGTCACTGTGTTGTTTAGAGAGGGATGTTGTAGTGAGATTCAGGTTTAGAAGTGACCGAGCTTTATCCAATTTATCTAGTAACATAAATAGTTTTTCTAGGGCCCTATACGGCAATGGACGGTCCGGATGGTGCTGCACGATAGTCCCTATCCTAACAGGAAGAAGCCCTGCATTTTTATACCGTGATGCTGTGAAGATCCACTCATTCAATTACCTGTGTTACATTTTACACAGACATGGTCTTCTCCCTTTCTGGCTCTCATCCAGACTTTTTGACTGGCTTGTGGACACTTTGATGCCCATCTGGCTATAGTGTTGTGATTCAGTTCCCCCTGAACGGTGGGATTGTTGGGTGTCCCCTCGTTTGTGGGTTGGACCAGTGTGGATAGAGTGGGGCCAGCCATACACCCCGGTTCCTTTTCCTTTGGACCTGCGGGTGTTTGACACTGTCGCAAATTTTGATATTAAAATATTCCTTGATGGCTCCTTCTATTATGGCACACTGAATGGGGTCACTTAATAAAGATTCCTGTAGACGCCATCGGAGGGGCCAGTACGTCCCGAGGTTCTTTGAGTTACCAGCGTGACCATGGAGTGGTCGGATAGGGAGGTGTCCACTATCTTAGAATTCAAAACCAAAGGAATCGTAGAGGGCCTAGTGAAGATGTGGTCTATCCTGGCATAGGAATCATGGGGAGCTGAGTAATGCGTGTAGTCTTTAGACTGTGGGTGAATCTCCCTCCAAATGTCTATTAATCCCATTTCATGTAGAAGTTTCACTATGTTAGCACTTTGTCTGGTAGGGCGTTTAGGTTTAGGGATACCAGAACCCGTCTTATCCATGGAGAAATCAAAAGCTGTGTTGGAGTCCCCACCAATGAAGATTGTGCCCTTAAGATGTGGTTGGAGTTTATGCAATAGGGAATCAAAAAAAACTTTCTGACCCTTGTTGGGAGAGTAGTAAGAGACAAATGTATATAATTCTCCATCAATGGTCCCTGAGACTAAAATGAAACGTCCCTGGGAGTCCAACACAGTTTCTGATTGCAAAATATTAATGTGTTTGGCGAAGCAAATGGCAACGCCCTTTGTTTTGTTATTTGCAGAATCGAGGAAAAATTGGGGAAAGTGCTGGTGAAGAAACGTGGGTTGGTAAGATGTGGGGAAGTGAGTCTCTTGGAGGAAGAGGACATCCGTGTGCATAGACTGGTAAAGTTGGTAAAGTTTTCTGCATCTAAAGGGGAGGGGTTGAGTCCCTGAGCGTTATGTGATATGATTTTAAGAGTAGGCTTCCTAGTGTGAGGGTTAGCCATTATATAGAGGAGGTGAGGTCAGGATTGTGTTAAAGATCTTACCTTGCTGGATGAAGGTCGGAGCTCCAAAGAGCCCTAGTGTGGTGAAAGTCGTTGTGTCAAGACCTGGGAGGAGGGATCGAAGTCGAACCCTGAGCCTGTGAGCATTCAAATGAATAAGGGAGGGAAAGGGGAGAAAAGAGATGAAAGAAAGAAGGAGAGAAAGCACAAAAGTTATATCAACTTTCAATATCAAATATACTTGTAAACAAAAGTGAATTTAGGGAATAGAATAGAATTTAGCCCCGACCATCTGAGGTGTTTTTCAGCTGTTATAGTGAGATTCAGGTTTAGAAGTGCCCAAGCTTTATCCAATTTATCTAGTAATTCTGGGGAAGGGTTTAGCTTGTGAGCTTGTGAGAGGGACTTGAAATCTGCTGTGAGTTTAATCATGTCCGCTTTGTTTTCCGACCTAAGCTTGGCTGTTATTTGGATTAGCTTCCCCCTGATTACTGACTTGTGTGCAGCCCACACAATCTCAGGGGAAACATCATTTATAGAATTGATATTAAGATATTCCTTGATGGCTCCTTCTATTATGGCACACTGAATGGGGTCACTTAATAAAGATTCCTGTAGATGCCATCGGGGGGGTCAGTACGTCCCGAGGTTCTTTGAGTTACCAGCATGATCATCGAGTGGTCGGATAGGGAGATGTCCACTATCTTAGAATTCAAAACCAAAGGAATCGTAGAGGGCCTAGTGAAGATGTGGTCTATCCTGGCATAGGAATCATGGGGAGCTGAGTAATGCGTGTAGTCTTTAGAATGTGGGTGAATCTCCCTCCAAATGTCTATTAATCCCATTTCATGTAGAAGTTTCGCTATGTTAGCACTTTGTCTGGTAGGGCATTTAGGTTTAGGGATACCAGAACCCGTCTTATTCATGGAGAAATCAAAAGCCGTGTTGGAGTCCCCGCCAATGAAGATTGTGCCCTTAAGATGTGGTTGTAGTTTATGCAATAGGGAGTCAAAATAAACTTTCTGACCCTTGTTGGGAGAGTAGTAAGAGACAAATGTATATAATTTTCCATCCATGGTCCCTGAGACTAAAATGAAACGCCCCTGGGAGTCCAACACAGTTTCCGATTGCAAAATATTAATGAGGACATCCGTGTGCATAGACTGGTAAAGTTGAAAAAGTTTTCTGCGTTTAATGGGGGAGTTGAGTCCCTGAGAGTTATGTGATATGATTTTAAGAGTAGGCTTCCTAGTGTGAGGGTTAGCCATTATATAGGGGAGGTGAGGTCAGGATTGCATTAAAGATCTTACCTTGCCGGATGAAGGTCGGAGCTCCAAAGAGCCCTAGTGTGGTGAAAGTCGTCATGTCAAGACCTGGGAGGAGAGATCGAAGTCAAACCCTGAGCCTGTGAGTGTTCAAATGAATAAGGGAGGGAAAGGGGAGAAAAGAGATGAAAGAGAGAAGAAGAGAAAGCACAAAAGTTATATCAACTTTCAATATCAAATATACTTGTAAACAAAAGTGATCTTGCTTAGAAACTTGGGGGCCCCTAGACCCCCCATTTCCCAGGGTAGGATGAGGGAGCCCATCCTGACCCTATAAGCTGAGAGGGCCAGTGCCCCACCCTTGGGGCAGCCGGGAAAAGAACCAATGGCAGTAACTGCACTCTTGGCTCCTAATGGAGGTGCACTGGAACCACCACTGCCCTGCCACCAGTAGAATATATCTATAAGAAAGGAGGATGTCAAAAGGCAATCTTCCTTGAGATAACTGTCAGAGCAACCCAAAAAACATGAACAACTTAAATGCAAAAGAAAACTTAACAGAGAATTTGTTCTCTCATCTATTCTCCCCCTGAGGGGCTCAGTCCTCCTCCCTAGAGCCCAGGGGGGAAGGCAGATCAAGATGGGGAGAACCCTGTCTCCCAGAGCATGAGGGAGACAGTCTTTCCCTACTGCCCAGAAGACCACACCCGTTGCGTCTGTAATTCAAATTGAGGGGAGATATGTCCAGATAGGGCAATTTATATAAATTCGTTCCCCCCTCTACTCTGGAAAAACCCATTGGAATGCCCATTAATGGGAGTAAGGCCCCAAAAATTATCCTGAGCAGCTCATAAGAGCCAAGGTCCTGCAAAGGGGTATACGTTTCCCCTCCTCCGCACAGTCCCAAAAGGCGTGTAGTAAAGGCCGTTCCTCGGGAGAGTTTCATCAGAAGGGATGATTACAGTTAAGGTCCTAGCTGTGGAATGTCTGTAAAGCCCAGGGATCCTTGAGAAGAGTAAGTTATAAGTAGGATCAAAAGATTAACTCTGGACCGCAGTTGACAAAAGGAAAGTTCCGGATCAGAGCCCTGATCCTAAGGGGGCCAAAACATCAAGTTGGGAAATTTTCTTTGGTGCGTTTGGAGCTCTGTTTCAGCCAGGAAGGTTGCAGCAGACTCCCTGGTGGTGGCCATTTCATAGATGCGGGAGTATTCCTGCCCTGCTGGGGGTATGATGGGTCTTGTGAGATCAGGCCTAGATGCAATAAGAGGCGTTCACCTTCAGTGAGGGTTGAGAAGCCATAGTTTCTATTTTTGTATACAAAATTCAGGCACAGGGGGAACGACTAGCGGTAGGTAATTTCTTTTTAGATCAAATGTTGGATCAGCGGTTTGAGAGAATGCCTCTTCTGTACCGTGTATGGTGAAAAGTCAGCGAATATCTGAATCCTGTGGCTGAGCAGCTTGAGGTCTTCAGTTCCCCTGGACATTCTCATCACCTCCTCCTTAACCGAGTAAAAATGAGGCTTCACGATTATATCGCAAGGGAGAAGAAAAGAATCCCAATTAAGTTAGTACCTAAAACCAGGGTGACACTGTAGGTACTCTTGAAGAAAGTGTGCCCATTGAACTCCAGGTAAGCCTGCACATACACTAGCACTGAATTTACTTTTTGTAACATTTTTAAACTAACACTGGAATGTTACACATGCATAGTATTACTTTACAATTATAATGTTGTTTTTCTATATTAGAAATACTGGTCTCTTTAGCCATCGCTAATGGCTTTCTATTGGCACCTACTCTCAGAAACTGGGGTTACTCTGGTGCTTCCGTTACGTCCAATACATACTATCATTTTTAACGCACCCTTTTGATTGCTTGCTCTATCAACAGCATCATTACAGTTACAATCTATTGATTTTGTCTGACCATAGGTGGTAAGCTATATTCTATATTAATTTATATTCATCTATATCTGTATACCCAATTTTGTTTTTCTAGCTTCAAACTTCTGTTTCTTGACAAACAGGCTCTGCCCCCTATCTAAATATCTCACATTGGCTCAAATTACTTTTTTGTAGCAATCGGGTATCTGTAACAGCTTCAAGGAGATTGGGAGGCATTAGGAGTTTGTGTTTTATGTACAAGAGATTACTTTTATTGATATTTACACATTTTTTCACATTTTCCACATTTATATATATATATATATATATATATATATATATATATATATATATATATAGGCATTACATGTGTCAATTAAATGGCCTCCCCAGTTACCGGGTTGTACCTTTGGCCCCCGTTTGACCATTTTCCTTTATGGGGCTTTCTCCATGGATCACTACAACAGGCTGAAGTTTTATTACACATTTCTATTTCACATTAATGTATACTCTGTTCTAATTTTTGTTTATAATGTATATGTACTTATTGTTATATTTTTTCATATATATTCAGCAGAACTACCTCTAGCTCCTGAAAAAGCCTTTTTTGACGCGCAACATGTCGAGCGTATAGAGAGCATATAAAGTGGAATACCTACTGCCCCTGCAACTCAACCCACAACCTTCGTTCCTACATTCATAACTGCAATCTATATCTGGGAAGTTATCTTTCCCTTTTTTTTATTTGAATGTTGGATTTTATGTACTAATAGTAGGGTTAAAAATACACGCAGGATAGGATCCACTCTATATACACAATATATTTGTTATATTGATACTGTATTGATTTTAATAATTGTGTCCATTTTTGTAATTTAAACTCAATCAACTCAATCCAAAAATCCTTTTACTTTTCATAGTCTACTTACCTGTGTGCCTCCAAAGTCCAACTCCAGTAGTTTTCATATCTCACATACAAATTATAGGGACGTTGGCACACTTTTTTCAAGAGTACCTACAGTGTCACCCTGGTTTTAGGTGCTAACTTAATTGGGATTCTTTTCTTAATTAAAGTATCGGGGTGGAAGCACCCATTTTTTTCCCTTTGAAAAGGTGACATTTTTAAATGTAATATTCTGCTGCCTCTAATTAATAAAACTTAGATATTTTATTGGTATCCAATATTTTGACTAGTTAGCAGGCTGGTCCAATATGGACTTTGTGAGGACTGCATGGTTAGGCTACATTAATGATGTTCAGGCTAGTTGTCAAACTGATACGGGACAATAAATAGGACTCAATCAATATATAAGTAAAATGAAAAAATTATTAAAGAAAAAATTGAATTTGCACTGGCATGTGGATTTTCTCCAACAATACTCATGGGAAAGTATAAGTCCCATCGGTTTAAGGGTCCAACTATTTCCATCTTTTCAGAATGTGAGCTCTGAGTTCAAAAATGCATGGGAAAAGATCCTAACTCAACATAGTAATGAGCTTATTAAGCTCTTAATTGCCCATTATCAAACCAAACTTGTTAATTTAGATCAAGAAATTATTGCGTTTCAAGCTGCTAGTGACACTCTTAAAAATCATACACAATTCAACAAAAAATGGCAAGAGGTTAAAGATTACATCACTAAAATAAATAAGGAAATTATTTTCAAAAAACAGAACAAATTTACTAAAGATAAGACAGCCTTCATTGAAGGTTATGCCTACCGCTGGCAGACTTCTTTTCAAAACCGCGGACCTAGGAAAACAAATTATAGAAGGAAACAATCAGGAAATGAAATGGTTTTTACTGATGAAGATACTGAAATAGATTCTGATTCTTCTCTGTCTATTTTTCCCTCATAGATACCAATGGGAAGAGAACAAAACATGGCGTCCAACGACACTGGTGCATGTAAGAGACAATATGGTGGAGGGCACTTTACACCCTATCCTAAGAAAAAAACTGATAAACATGATACAAAATTCTTTGACATTTCACTCCGTCAGGGTGTTTCTTCTGAAAGAGGTGGTGGAATAGCTCACAGACTAAATATATGGGATCTAACGCCCAAAAGGCACTGCAAATATTAAACCTGCAGAGTCGAACCAACAATACACTAAATACACCCCAACCCTTGGCATCAACGGGAGGTTTTTCGAGCAACACACCAGCAACCAATACATCTACAAACACCATTCTCCAGCCTAATTTTTCTAATCCTCTAAACATATCCAATTCACTGTCCCTCACTCAGTCACAAGCTTGCAAGAAGCAAAGCACTCTTGACTCTCACATCAACCAAATCATTACACCTACCTTAAATTTTCAAATACTGGGGACACAGCCGCCCCACACTTAGGACTAGATGTTATAAACCTTACCCCCTATCATTTTACTGAACAAGAACTCAGTGTGTTAAAGCTTGGCTTAAGCTTCTGTCCTACACAAAAAATTGACAAATATGAAACTATCAAGGATGTTTACATGAATATTCGTAACTTAACCTATAAATTCTTATTCGACAAAGATCGTTTAAGAGCAAAAGAGGAACAAGACCTCTCTGAAAGTATTAAGCACTTTAAGATGGAGGACTTTCGGGCCCTCCGTGACTTGATGTTACTCCTAGACGAAAACAATGACACTAATATAACCGATAGTACCACTCCCACACCTCTAGTTACCAAATTTAAACCTAAATCTAGACAATTTCCTGACCTATCTCTAAATTCCCAGGCCTGGGCCTTCTTACAAAGCGTTGTGAGCGACATTAAACAAATGGACATTCCCTTTAGAAAAAGCAACCTAACTTTAACACAACGCCAAGCCAGTTTGAAAATACAAAACCACCCTGTTGTGATTGTTAAAGCTGCCGATAAGGGTGGCAATATAGTCCTCATGACTAGGCACTTCTATGAAACCATGTGTCTGAACATCTTATCCAACCAACATTGGTATCGACAAATTCCTCTGTCATGTACTTCCTCTTTTAGGGATCAATTTCTTGACATCATTAATGATGCCTATTCTAGAGGTTTAATTAATAAAGACATCTACGATTACCTGAATGTTCGGTCTCCCAGGGTGGCGACGTTCTATGCACTCCTGAAAGTGCATAAGGACCCTCTTTCGCCCCCTAGGAGACCGATAATTTCGGGTATTGGTAGTCTCACTGAGAATGCCAGCAAATTGGTAGATGCTACACTAATGCCTCATGTTATGGCTCTACCCTCATACACCAAGGATACTCTAGATTTACTCAAACAAATTGAAGGCTTGTCGGTCCCTCCTGACTCCCTGCTTGTGACCCTGGATGTGGAGGCTTTGTACGCCAGTATCCCTCACGAGCGGGGAGTCGAGATGGCCCGCACCTTCCTCTATGAGGAGGATCACCACCATTGGAGTTACAATGATTTCATTTTGAAACTACTTAATTTCATTCTGACTCACAACTGGTTTGAATTTATGGACTCCCACTACCTCCAGGTGCAGGGCATGGCCACGGGCACCTGTTGTGCCCCTGGCTACGCAAATCTGTACCTGGGGGGGTGGTAACGTCACCTTTTCTCCCATGAGCCTCTAACCAAATTTACAGATCACATTTTATGTTGGAAACGTTACATTGATGACATTTTCATCATTTGGACGGGCACTCACAAATCTCTAAAGCAATTTATCCAAGCTTTGAACACTAATCAGTTTAATTTAAAATTTACTTACAATTGCGATGTCAGAACCACTAACTTTCTAGATCTTGTGATCTACAAGGACGCTAACAACACACTAGCAACAAACCTATTTCATAAAACGACAGCCGGGAATACATTGCTGCACGCCGCCAGTGCACACCCTCCGGCACTCATCCGGAGCATACCATATGCGCAATATATCCGACTTCACCGTAACTGCACACATACATCAGATTTCCAACATCAAGCAAGCTTGTTAAGATCACGCCTACTAGTACGAGGATATAGCCGATCCCTTTTGCGTCAGGCTTTCAATAAAGCCAAGTGCAAAACACGAAATATACTATATACAACTCGAGTCCGATCCAAAGAGTCCACTGTCAAAGTATTTACTAAATTTTCATCTCATCATCACGATATCAGAAAAATTATGAACACACATTGGCACTAGGGATGAGCCGAACACCCCCCTGTTCGGTTTGCACCAGAACATGCGAACAGGAAAAAAGTTCGCTTGAACATGCGAACACCGTTAAAGTCTATGGGACACGAACATGAATAATCAAAAGTGCTAATTTTAAAGGCTTATATGCAAGTTATTGTCATAAAAAGTGTTTGGGGACCCGGGTCCTGCCCCAGGGGACATGGATCAATGCAAAAAAAAGTTTTAAAAACGGCTGTTTTTTCAGGAGCAGTGAAGTCAAACAATAAAAGTGTAATATCCCTTTAAATTTCGTCCCTGGGGGGTGTCTATAGTATGCCTGTAAAGGGGCGCATGTTTCCCGTGTTTAGAACAGTCTGACAGCAAAATGACATTTTGAAGGAAAAAACCCATTTAAAACTACCCGTGGCTATGGCATTGCCGACAATACACATAGAAGTTCATTGATAAAAACGGCATGGGAATTCCCCACAGGGAAACCCCGAACCAAAATTAAAAAAAAAAAAATGACGTGGGAGACCCCTAAATTCCATACCAGGCCCTTCAGGTCTGGTATGGATATTAAGGGGAACCCCGGCCAAAATAAAAAAAAAAATGACGTGGGGTTCCCCCTAAATTCCATACCAGACCCTTCAGGCTATTGCATTACCGACAATACACATAGAAGTTAATTGATAAAAACGGCATGGGAATTCCCCACAGGGAAACCCCGAACCAAAATTAAAAAAAAAAAAATGACGTGGGAGACCCCTAAATTCCATACCGGGCCCTTCAGGTCTGGTATGGATATTAAGGGGAACCCCGGCCAAAATAAAAAAAAAATGACGTGGGGTTCCCCCTAAATTCCATACCAGACCCTTCAGGTCTGGTATGGATTTTAAGGGGAACCCGCGCCAAAAAAAAAAAAAAACGGCGTGGGGTCCCCCCAAAAATCCATACCAGACCCTTATCCGAGCACGCAACCTGGCAGACCGCAGGAAAAGAGGGGGGGACGAGAGTGCAGCCCCCCCTCCTGAACCGTACCAGGCCACATACCCTCAACATTGGGAGGGTGCTTTGGGGTAGCCCCCCAAAACACCTTGTCCCCATTTTGATGAGGACAAGGGCCTCATCCCCACAACCCTGGCCGGTGGTTTGGGGGTCTGCGGGTGGGGGCTTATCAGAATCTGGAAGCCCCTTTAACAAGGGGACCCCCAGATCCCGGCCCCCCCTGTGTGAAATGGTAAGGGGGTACTTACCCCTACCATTTCACTAAAAAACTGTCAAAAATGTTAAAAATGACAAGAGACAGTTTTTGACAATTCCTTTATTTAAATGCTTCTTCTTTCTTCTATCTTCCTTCATCTTCTTCTTCTGGTTCTTCTGGCTCTTCTGGTTTTTCCTCCGGCGTTCTCGTCCAGCATCTCCTCCGCGGCATCTTCTATCTTCTTCTCCTCGGGCCGCTCCGCACCCATGGCATGGAGGGAGGCTCCTGCTCTTCTCTTCATCTTCTTCTCTTCTTCATCTTCTTCTCTTCTTCATCTTCTTCTCCGGGCCGCTCCACATCCATGGTGGCATGGAAGGAGGCTCCCGCTGTTTGACGGCGTCTCCTCGTCTGACGGTTCTTAAATAACGGGGGGCGGGGTCACCCGGTGACCCCACCCATCTGACGCACTGTGACTTGACGGGACTTCCCTGTGACGTCACGGGGAATGCCACAGGGAAGTCCTATCATGTCCCGTGTGTCAGAGGGGGTGGGGTCACCGGGTGGCCCCGCCCCCAATTATTTAAGAACCATCAGACGAGGAGACGCCGTCACACAGCGGGAGCCTCCCTCCATGCCAGCATGGATGCGGAGCGGCCCGGAGAAGAAAATGAAGAAGAGAAGAAGAGAAGAAAGAAGAAGAGAAGAGGATGAAGAAGAAGATGAAGAGAAGAGTGGGAGCCTCCCCCCATGCCATGGGTGCGGAGCGGCCCGAGGAGAAGAAGATAGAAGACGCCGCGGAGGAGATGCTGGACGAGAACGCCGGAGGAAGAACCAGAAGAGCCAGAAGAACCAGAAGAAGAAGAAGATGAAGGAAGATAGAAGAAAGAAGAAGCATTTAAATAAAGGAATTGTCAAAAACTGTCTCTTGTCATTTTTAACATTTTTGACAGTTTTTTAGTGAAATGGTAGGGGTAAGTACCCCCTTACCATTTCACACGGGGGGGCGGGATCTGGGGGTCCCCTTGTTAAAGGGGGCTTCCAGATTCCGATAAGCCCCCCGCCCGCAGACCCCCACAACCACCGGCCAGGGTTGTGGGGATGAGGCCCTTGTCCTCATCAACATGGGGACAAGGTGTTTTGGGGGGCTACCCCAAAGCACCCTCCCAATGTTGAGTGCATGTGGCCTGGTACGGTTCAGGAGGGGGGCCGCACTCTCGTCCCCCCCTCTTTTCCTGTGGCCTGCCAGGTTGCGTGCTCCGATAAGGGTCTGGTATGGATTTTTGGGGGGACCCCACTCCGTTTTTTTTTTTTTTTGGCGCGGGGTTCCCCTTAAAATCCATACCAGACCTGAAGGGTCTGGTATGGAATTTAGGGGGAACCCCACGTCATTTTTTTTTTAAATTTTGGCCGGGGTTCCCCTTAATATCCATACCAGACCTGAAGGGCCTGGTATGGAATTTAGGGGGACTCCCACGTCATTTTTTTTTTCAATTTTGGTTCGGGGTTTCCCTGTGGGGAATTCCCATGCCGTTTTTATCAATGAACTTCTATGTGTATTGTCGGCAATGCAATAGCCACGGGTAGTTTTAAATGGGTTTTTTCCTTCAAAATGTCATTTTGCTGTCAGACTGTTCTAAACACAGGAAACATGCGCCCCTTTACAGGCATACTATAGACACCCCCCAGGTACGAAATTTAAAGGGATATTACACTTTTATTGTTTGACTTTAAGCATTATTAAAATCACTGCTCCTGAAAAAACGGCCCTTTTTAAAACTTTTTTTTGCATTGATCCATGTCCCCTGGGGCAGGACCCGGGTCCCCAAACACTTTTTATGACAATAACTTGCATATAAGCCTTTAAAATTAGCACTTTTGATTTCTCCCATAGACTTTTAAAGGGTGTTCTGCGGCATTCGAATTTGCCACGAACACCCCAAATTGTTCGCTGTTCGGCGAACTTGCGAACAGCCAATGTTCAAGTCGAACATGAGTTCGACTCGAACTCGAAGCTCATCCCTAATTGGCACCTCTTATTAGAAGACCCAATTTTGAGTAAATACATCAACACACATCCCGAAATAGTATTCAGACGTGCAAATTCATTGAGAGATAGACTTGTGTCTAGTCACTATAAAACTCATAACTTATCCACATCCAAGTTACCATTGGGAACATCACCTTGCGGCAACTGTGCTTTTTGTCCCTGGATACTGCCTGGACATCACATCCCACTCCCCAATGGTGAGGTCCACTACCCTAAATTTTTGGCCACATGCAGCCCACAGGGTGTGGTTTACCTCATGACCTGTGTCTGCGGAGCTTTTTATGTAGGGAAGACGGCCAGACAGTTAAGACAGAGAATTAATGACCACATATACTACTCAGGAAACGGCAAAATGCTCACTCCCATTAGTCGACACCTCGACTTATACCACCGTTTTGATACCTCCTCTGTCTTCTTCACTGTTCTGGCCATGATCCCCAAAAGCCCCAGAGGGGGTGAGTGGGATAAATTCATATTGCAAAAAGAGACCCTGTGGATTGAGCGCCTGAACGCTACTAGAGCGCCAGGACTCAACGAGTCTCAATCATACAGACCATTTCTTTGAATACTCCACATTAAAGCTCCTTAGTATCCTCACCAATACACATATACATAACTAACATACCAGTTAATAACTTTATACTTCAAACAGAGATCTAAAAAGACTTTCTCCAATCTTTGATATTAAAATTTAGGTCATATTCCAGGATCATTACAACTTAGTCATCCATTTGGATACCAAGACTCTTTGTGAAACATTATGTATTTTAAAGATGTTGATATTTCAAACCCTGTATATTATGTCACTTTATTGTTTCAATATGTATTGTTTTTTCTTCCCTCTGTTTTGATCCCATGGCACACCCCCCTGGTTATGATCGCCGGCAGGCATTATGGATTTTGCCCAGGTAAGCTCTACTGCACAGCACCGCAGATCTGGTTCCCTCCTCCGACTGGATGTGCGGCGATTGACAGGGACACGGGGACCCCTCGGGGTTCCCTGCCCAATCCCCGCCTCTGCTGCTGCAGCATTGGCTAGATACTGCCGCACTGGTGCTGTCTGCCTGGCGCATGCGCGGTAGCTGAAAGGGCTCTGTCCCTGCTCTGCCGTGCTCACGTGGTTACGGCGCTCCTGGCGCATGCGCAGTGGCCAGCAGTTGGACCGGGAGCCGCTGAGCCCTTCCGAGCTGGCGTCTTCCGGTCAGGGACGCTATTTAAAGACACACAATCGCTCCTCTTGGTCAGTGGACGCTACCTCATTCAGAAGCTACACCAGACCCTGCACTGTTTCCCATTGAACTCTAGGTAAGCCTGCACATAGCCTAGCACTGAATTTACCTTTTGTAACATTTTTAAACTAACACTGGAATGTTACACATGCATAGTATTACTTTACAACTATAATGATGTTTTTCTATATTAGAAATACTGGTTGCTTTTGCCATCGCTACCCGCAAGGCTTTCTATTGGTGCCTACTCTCAGAAACTGGGGTTACTCTGGTGCTTCCATTACGTCCAATACATACTTTCAGCTTTTTAACGCAGCCTATTGATTGCTTGCTCTATCAACAGCATCATTACAGTTACAATCTATTGATTTTGTCTGACCATAGGTGGTAAGCTATATTCTATATTCATTTATATTCATCTATATCTGTATACCCAATTTTGTTTGTTTATCTAGCTTCAAACTTCTGTTTCTTGACAAACAGGCTCTGCCCCCTATCTAAATATCTCACATTGGCTCAAATGACTTTTTTGTAGCAATCGGGTATCTGTAACAGCTTCAAGGAGATTGGGAGGCATTAGGAGTTTGTGTTTTATGTACAAGAGATTACTTTTATTGATATTTACACATTTTTTCACATTTTCCACACATATATATATATATATATATATATATATATATATAGGCATTACATGTGTCAATTAAATGGCCTCCCCAGTTACCGGGTTGTACCATTGGCCCCGGTTTGAAGTCTGTACCTGGGGAAAGTGAGCGCTGAGAGTCCTGATCCGCAATGGATTCCTCTGTGTCTCCTGTTGTGAGGGAGCCTCGTGGGGCCGCCGCCATTTTAGCATAGCTGGCCGGGAGGGCCGCTGCGGTCATCTGGCCCGAGAAACTTCTCCGGACTTGCGCCGTTATGCTGTGCTTGTTCCCGGGGGTCACCCCCCGCTCGATTATCCTTGTGAGGTGTCCGGGGGTCCGCTCTGATGGAGCGGAGCTCTAGACGCCGGTGGCCATCTTAGAAGCTGCCATGCATGCGCCTTCGCCATCTTAGCTTTTAATGGACTTCAAAACTGTGATAGGTAGTGAGGAGTGAAATCAAAAATGTACTCCCTTAGAAATCCTGAAGGCGGTGCTTGGTTTTCGGGGCCCCGTACGTGGCTAGGCTCCCAAGAAGTCCCACACATGTGGTATCCCCGCACTCAGGAGAAGCAGCAAAATGTATTTTGGGGTGCAATTCCACATATGCCCATGGCATGTTTGAGTAATATATCATTTGGTGACAACTTTTTGCAAAAAAAAAAAAAAGTTTGTCATTTTCCCGCAACTTGTGGCAAAATATAAAATATTCCATGGACTCAACATACTTCTCAGCAAATAGCTTGGGGTGTCTACTTTCCAAAATGGGGTCATTTGGGAGGGGGTTGTGCCATCTTGGCATTTTATGGCCTTCAAAACTGTGATAGGTAGTGAGGAGTGAAATCAAAAATTTACGCCCTTAGAAATCCTGAAGGCGGTGATTGATTTTCGGGGGCCCTGTACGCAGCTAGGCTCCCAAAAAGTCCCACACATGTGGTATCCCCGTACTCAGGAGAAGCAGCAAAATGTATTTTGGGGTGCAATTCCACATATTCCCATGGCATGTTTGAGCAATATATCATTTAGTGACAACTTTGTGCAAAAAAAAAAGTTTGTCATTTTCCCACAACTTGTGGCAAAATATAAAATATTCCATGGACTCAACATGCATCTCAGCAAATAGCTTGGGGTGTCTACTTTCCAAAATGGGGTCATTTGGGAGGGGGTTGTGCCATCTTGGCATTTTATGGCCTTCAAAACTGTGATAGGTAGTGAGGAGTGAAATCAAAAATTTACACCCTTAGAAATCCTGAAGGCGGTGATTGGTTTTCGGGGGCCCAGTATGCGGCTAGGCTCCCAAAAAGTCCCACACATGTGGTATCCCCGTACTCAGGAGAAGCAGCAAAATGTATTTTGGGGTGCAATTATGCACATAACTATGGCATGTGTGAGCAATATATCATTTAGTGACAACTTTTTGTAATTTTTTTTGTCATTATTCAATCACATGGGACAAAAATAAAATATTCAATGGGCTCAACATGCCTCTCAGCAATTTCCTTGGGGTGTCTACTTTCCAAAATGGGGTCATTTGGGGGGGTTGTACTGCCCTGCCATTTTAGCACCTCAAGAAATGACATAGGAAGTCATAAACTAAAAGCTGTGTAAACTCTAGAAAATGTACCCTAGTTTTTAGACGCTATAACTTTTGCGCAAACCAATAAATATACGCTTATTGACTTTTTTTTTTACCAAAGGCATGTGGCTGAATACATTTTGGCCTAAATGTATGACTAAAATTGAGTTTATTGGATTTTTTTATAACAAAAAGTTGAAAATATCATTTTTTTTCAAAATTTTCGGTCTTTTTCCATTTATAGCGCAAAACATAAAAACCGCAGAGGTGATCAAATACCATCAAAAGAAAGCTCTATTTGTGGGAAGAAAAGGACGCAAATTTTGTTTGGGTACAACATTGCATGACCGCGCAATTATCAGTTAAAGTGATGCAGTGCCAAATTGTAAAAAGTGCTCTGGTCAGGAAGGGGGTCAAACCTTCCGGGGCTGAAGTGGTTTAAGGATCACTAAAGATCTTTTTTTTTTAAATAACAAACACGTTATACTTACCTCCACTGTGCAGCTCATTTTGCACAGAGTGGCCCCGAACCTGGTCTTCTGGGGTCCCTCTGTGGCTGTCTCGGCTCCCCCCCGCAAGGACTCAACACCATCATGCGAGCTCCCTCTCATGGTGTTGAGTGCTTGCATATGTGCTCCCGTGATGCAGCCAGCGGCCCTAGCTGCTCACTGTATCACTCGGCCCCGCCACCCGGCGCCCCACATCATTGGATGTGATTGACAGCAGCATGAGCTAATGGCTGCGCTGCTTTTAATCCATCCACTGTAACCGATCAACAGCCAGGCTGAGCGGCGAAGAGGAGGTCAAGGGGCAAGCGCGGGACTTTCGAGGGGTCAGGTCAGTAAAACGGGGGGCTGGAGGGGCTGGTATTGTCGGATGGTTTTTCACCTTAATGCAAAAAATGCATTAAGGTGAAAAAACTTTTACCTTTACAACCCCTTTAAACACTAGGGGCAATCAAGGGGTTAAGTGTGTTCCCTCAGCGTGTTCTAACTGTAGGGGGATGGGCTACCACTGACATGACAGAGATCAATGTTCCCGATGACAGGGAACAGAAGGTCTCTGTCATGTCACTAGGCAGAACAGAGAAATGCCTTGTTTACATAGGCAGTTCCCCGTTCTGCCTCTCCTGGCCGTGATCACGGGCACACTCCCACGGCACGCGGTGGTCATGTGCACGTCCGCTATAATGCCTTTGCGGACTGACGTACAGGTACACAAAAAATATATAACAAAGTTGCGCTACCAACAACACACAAATAAATTATGAAAAATAATAACAGCAGCCAGCATCAACAATGATTTGAATTGTGAAAAAAGCAGGAAATATGTAATGCAGCGCTAAAGGAATATATCAACCCCAAAAACACTCTTGGGGAGAATATTCACCAAGTGAACTCATGAATATAAATATAAAACTAAAAGTGAATAAATAAAAACGTGTTCATAACGTTTAACATAACAGAGGGATCTCATATGAGAATTGCACAGTTGCATATACTAAAAAAAAAACATAAGAAGTGAATACACCAAGAAGTTCATCTAATTTAGGTAAGACAACTCAATGGTTCAGCATATAATGAAGTTTCTAGATGTTTCAAAGAAGCAATCAATATACTCTCTTTATGAAAAATAAATCGGTGCAATTCTCCTTAAACGGCACAAATAACAGGTATGCATGGTAGATAAGACTTCACATATGATACTTGTAGATGTACATCAAACATCAGGGAAAGGCAATGGGTACTTTTTCCCCAGGGTGTGGACCCACACACTAGCGGTGGTGAGTTGATCAAGCATAAAACGATCCTCCACGATAAATCATCCAACCAGGATCTCTCCAAGCAAGGCGGTGCGTAAAGACATCAACTTCCAAGAAGTTCCATGAGAAGTAATCACCATCCGAACATCGGAGAGAAGGAGTATTCATTCCACTTAGACCAGTTCCACTTGGACAGAGTTGCAGCAGACTCAAAGATGAGCAGGGACATCAGTTTGCGTAGGAGCACCATTCTGCCGACATATATCAGCGTGAGCCGGTCGGCAAGCAGTTAAAATCAAGGGAGGGTAAGTGCAGATCCGCGGGATGGGGAAATCCAGGTAAGTGTTTAGGGGACCATGGAAGGGGTAGGGTTATTTTATTCAGACATGAACATGTTACTTAATGTCTAAAGATTGAGTATATGTTAAAACATCCCACATTTTTTCAAAGCAAGAAACCTTGCTAAAACCTTTCAATGAAGGATCATATACTGTGGACTAGGAAAACCACTTATAAGGTAAGGCTGTGGATATACTGTAGGTTCTTATTGACTCTTTATCATAGGATCTAAAAAGTAATTTAAAGGTAACCCAGTACATATAACATTCTGCAAGTTTTGGCTATTTTGACTTTGTCCTACACTTTACCCCATAGATCAGGTAGTATCTGGGGGATTTCCTTTTTTCTATTATTAGTGAAACTATCCCAAACTATACTATTTTAACGTAGGTACTTATAAAATGATTTTTTTTAGCTTTAAAATATTTTTATTTATTCAAAAATTCGAATACACAATCATGTATACAGAACAATAAACTATGTACTAATGTACTACCATTTGTTCTAAGTAATATATGGGTAAAATAGATAAGAGTAAAATAATAACAAACAAACAAAAATGGGAAAAGAAGAAATATAGTATACTTCCATCTATATCAGTGATGGGGAACCTATGGCACGCGTGCCACAGCTGGCATGCCGCGCTCTCTCTGTGGGCATTCAGTGCACCGCCAGGATAGGAGAGGGACTCCCCCAGCAAGGTAGCCTCTTGCACTGGCGGTGCAGGCATGGAGTCGTCATCTCGCTTCCTATCATCAGTGCGATCAATCAGGCAGCGGGGCGGCAGATGTGAGCAAAACCCTCCCTGCATGCACTGAGGGCAGCCCAGTGGGAAGGACACAGAGTGTATGCCTCTGTAAGCAGTGCCGCGATACAGAGGAAGAAAAGAATGACTCCTCCCTTCCTGGACTTTGAGGCCAATAGGAGAGCGGCTTCCTGTGCAGGGGCTCGGGTGGAGGGCGCTAAAGCAAAACAATGTGGAGGACTCTGTCTGCACATACACAGGTAGGACAGTGCTATGGGGGAAAGGGGGGGCACAGAGGACACTGCTGTGTATGTGGTGGGTATGTGAAGGGGCCAGAGGACACTGCTTTAGGAAGGGCCATAGCAGTGTCACTATTGGCCTTCACATCACCCCCCGATCCATGTATTCTGAGCACAATGCATGTCTGATCCCTGTATTCTGAGCACAATGCATGTCTGATCCCTGTATTCTGAGCACACCGCATGTCTGATCCCTGTATTCTGAGCGTAACGCACTCCTTTGAAAAAGCAGAAAAAGTTTTTTCTGGGCAGAATCATACATTTTTGGTCCCTTAGGGCTCATTCAGAGGGATGATCAGTCCCATCCACTGTACAGAGCCGCTAGTAGGCTTAATTCCATGTTGGCACTTTGAAATAAATAATTTGGTTTTGTGCCGCTGTTTGGGCACTCAGGCTCAAAAAGGTTCGCCATCACTGATCTATATAAACATGTCTAAAATGTACAGTTAACAGTTCAACTCGATAATATCATTCTCAAAATATAAACCTTTGTTTACCCCAAATGGGTTCAAGCTGTAAACAAAGTTTATTTATTAAGCTCTTGTAATGTATATGATAGAGGTAAGTTATTTTTGATTTCCAAAAATTAAACAATTAAAGGTTACAGGTTTTTAAATAATTGGAGGCTCTAGGGTGATCCATCCAAGCCTGCCATTTTTTTATAACTAGTCATATGAAAGTTTTTATAAGCTAACATCAGCTCATATTGTGCTTGTATATTCAGTCTGATAAATACAGTACATTAGATATGTTCGGAACATTAGGAGATTTCCATAAAGTATATATTGATAGTCTAGCTGCTATAAGTATGTGGGCTACTATTGTTCTAAACATTTGTGGGTAACAATCTAAATGTAATCCTAGGAGGGCCATATCTGGAGAGAGATCAATTAATATTCCAGTGAAATCTGCTAAGAATTTAGAAATAGTGTTCCAAAAACTTTGTAAACGTTTGCAGCTCCACAGGGTGTGGAGTAGATTCCCTATATGTTCATTACATCTCCAGCATAAAGGTGAAGAAAGGGGGTACATTTTTAATAATATATACGGAGTCAAATACCATCTATTTAGTATTTTTTGGGAATTATCCCAAAAATTATTATTATGTTCAATACAGGATTAAGCAATTCTAGATGTTAGTAATGCCTTCCGCCATTGTTCTCCTGTAAAAACCTGTGATAAGTAATTTTCCCATTTAATCATATGAGGATTCTTGTACCTCATAGGATAATCGGAGAGGAGTTCATAAAATAGCGAAATTCCTCTTCTCTCCTGATCCTTATGGTTAGTTAAAAATTCCCATATAATTGTAGGAATCGGTATTTTATGATTTGGGTTGAAGTTATGTAATCGGTCTATTTTACCTAGTACCATTACTCTGTAACTTGGGCGCAAATCATTAAACATATAATAATCTTGAATATTCCATTCATGTGTCTTAATGCGTATTTTACAATATTCCAATATTTTCACAGGTAAATGTAATGACGTTTGTTTTTCCTCACTTTTAGTTTTGGACAGGATATGTTTCCATGTCATCAAGGTGGCTTTAATGCTGAGTAGGTTGGGAATAATAATTTTATTAAATAAATGAAAAGCCATAGATAACGCGTACATATTGTGTCCTAAAGTAAATTCTTTTTTAATGTTTACCCATAATTTATTCTCTGAAGCAGTTAGGAAATATTTCATTTGGTCCATTAAGGCTGCGTAGTAATAATTTCTTATATCTGGTAGGCCCATTCCACCTACTACCTTGGTGGATGTCAGTATAGAAAAAGCCACTGTAGGTTTTTTCCCATTCTATATATTTTTTTTAGTTTTGTGTTAATTTGCGTAAAAAATTTGGTAGGGATTAAAATAGGGAGGGTACAGAAATAATATAGAATTTTGGGTAGTGTTACCATTTTAAACGCTGCTATAAAATGAACTTTTTAGTTGTTGCCATGCCTAATATGCCTTTATATTGCTCTGTATGTTTCTGAGTTTCTAGAAAAATAGCAGAATGCCAGTTAATTTGGAATTTGGAATTTAGAATTTTTTATTTGCAAGATTTGAATGCTGTGCTTATCAGACCCAGTAGAGTGGGACTAATAGTATCAAAACAGCTAAAAACTGCAAAATGTTTCTCACAAAGATGCACTCCATTGGATAGCTGAGCTAAAAAAACACATGACGTTACTCTTCAGCAACAAGAGCCAAATCTTGGCAGTTCCAGACAAGTTACCTTTGTCTCGCCCTAGTGGACATCACATAGTCTGTAGTCAAAAAATTCAGTTGAAGAACTTCTTGCAGAGAGCTAAACCAAACAGAGATTAGCCTTAATGTGGAGGTTGACAACAGGTATCTGACATTTACTGAAAAAATAATTTGGATTTTGGAAAGCTCAAAGTTGCACACAATCAGAAGTAAGCTAATACATTAACCTTGCTTTGAGCACAAGAGATACAAGAGATTTAAAAAATAACACTTGAATTACTGAGTTCCATATAACATGTTTTCATTTCTGTTAGAAAACTTGCATGTGCATTTTCTTAAAGCATAGCTAAACCCAAATAAACATGTAATACCTGTATATTACAATATACTAGTCCTTAGACATAGCTGCATACATTTTTTTTATTAGCTTTTACCTGGTGATTGTGCCTATCATGTTATGCATACATTGTTGTTTGTTTGCATTTTTAAAAAAATGTGTCCCTTTCTCCATAGCTAGGAAATGCTCTGTAAAGCTAGTCCTACCTTGTTTTCAGTGTATCTTTCTCTCTAGTTTTTGTTCTTAGTACATGTAATTGCTGGAGCTAGAAACACTATGATTTTTTACCTATTTAATGTTCATGCATGAGTTTTGGATTAAAGCTATCTACGATCTGCAAGATGTCATTTGGATAATGTCACTGTCTGCTAATTCTACTGAGACTGTAAGTTACAGCTATCTTGTCACAGCTGAATCAGATATAGGGATCACAATTCAGTGCTTAGATTGGAGAGGCAGAACAGAGCCAGTTACACACCCTGTCCTATGATGACAATGCACATTCACTCTGCTATAAAAGGGCAATAGAAACAAGACAGAACTAATGAACTATCCTTACTCCTGATCAATAGTCATGTTTTTGCACTTAAAAACAGATTAAACAAAACACTTACAATGGTATGTGTAACCGATCATTATAGTATATTGAATCACTGTAAGGCAGCCCATGCAGTAGTATTTTTTTTTTGTTCAACCAGTGGTGGATGGGGGAATCCTCCCTGTGTAGCTATTGTATTCTGACAGTGGGGAAACTGTCAGAATGCACTGGTCAACTCTGCAGTCTATAGCCTGCGGTGCTGATCGAGCAGGAATAGATCAATAGATCAACTTCTGTACAACTCTCCTGTTGGATTTTCCCTACAACCACGGTTTCCATACATGGATCAAAACATGGCTGGTCCCTGCTGAACCAGCTGAATTTGAATCCATGTATGACCAGCCTAAGGGTTTACATATCATTTAATATATGAGGGGGGCTGGCTAGAAACCATCTTTGTTACAATCCATTGCTTACTGTCTTTGTCTTGTTTAATAAAGTTTATAAGACATTTCACACTTGAAATTATAAAAAAAAAGTTTCATTTCTAAGAAATGTATTTTGATCTGAAACACTCAATAACAAAACTTTTCAATACCTCTTTCCATCAATGCTGTGCGCCTACTGAATGGGTTTTATTATTACAGTAGTTAAACAGATTGGTATACACAGAACTGACCATTCAGATTTTGGCACATGGTGGCAAGTTGAAGTGGGTATTCAGTGGGGTCATACATTTGTCTTCTTTCTAGCTACCAGGTCCAACTCATTAAGTAAACCTCTAACTTTTTCTTGTCGATTCTTCATATATTCCATATGTATGTATTCTTTGGGAGAATACTACAGTAAGGAGTGACACGCCATGGAGGAGCACTGCAAATCCTGACATACATAGTCAATGGGTGATTTGTCTAGCCAATAACCATGCATAACACAATCATTGTATTTTAATTAGACTTGTAAAGAAAGAACAGATTTTTGTCAATAGACCTTACATCAATGAGGACGTACAGTATGTGCATGCCCATTATGCTGCCCATACATCTGTGTATAAGGTAAATGTCAGACATGCATTAGCGAGTAGGTACATGTGTGTTTGCATGAGCTCAGCGAACCTGGCCCCCTACAATCAGCAGAAATAAAAGCTCAAGTGTGTTTCTTTAGTGCTACGTTTGTGCTGTTTTGTGCTGTAAAAATTTACATTTGTTCTGCTTTTATTTTGAATATATTAGCAATAGTTTTTTCCAGACTATGACATCACCTAGCCCCCCTACAACAGCCAAATGGCACAAAACTGGTCTCATTGGTTAGTGCTACCTTTGTGCTGTTTTGTGCTGTTTAAATTTCCATTCTATCTTTTATCGTTTTTGCGTTACTAATGATTTATTAAAGGTCACCAAAGGTCACTCAGCCCCCCCTACAACACCCAAATGACACAAAACTGGTCTTGTTGGTACGTGCTACATTTGTGCTGTTTTGTGCTGCTAAAATTTCTGTTTTATCTGTTATCATTTTTGCATTATTAATGATTTATTAAAGGTCACCAATGGTCACTCAGCCCCCCTACAACACCCAAATGACACGAAATTGGTCTCGTTGGTTAGTGCTACGTTCGTGCTAGTTTGTGCTGCTAAAAGTTTTATTTGTGCTGTTATGGTTTTTAAGTTATAACAGTTTTTTTTTTCCTTGTCAAAAGAAGTTTATTGAGTATACAATGTTATAAAGATACATAAAGTAAGTTTACAAGGATCTATAAAGTAAGCTCATTGTTTTACAGTAGGGTTTATATAGGTAAATATCATGAAATTTCAAATATTAAACATTGGGTTCACGTAAACCTAAATTAAAGATATATATCATTTCCTTAGTTACTTTTGTAGGTATTTAAATGATTTATACCTACTATACATATTGTTTACAAATAGAGTGTATATAGGTCAAATAAATTCTGATAATGAGCTTTAATCGTAAGGTGGAGAAAAGGAAAGAGAAAGAAGAAAAAGGGTTGAAAGGTAGAGGTATGGTCCACAAGGTTGTCCCGCTCGTCAGTTTATTATTCTTTTTAGTTCTCTTTGAAGCCTTAGAATGGGTGTCTCTGTAAGTCATTTAATCTGTTACCATGGCAACAGGACAGAGTCATTGAAGTTTGACAGGAACTGTTGTTTTATCCAAGGATGCCAAAGTTTTTCAAATTTTGGAATTTGATTTTGATCGATGGCTACCATCTTAGCATGGGACATTGTATTATTCATTCTGTGAATTGTTTCTGCTAGTACCAATGTAGGAGATTTCCATGCCTTGGCCACTGTTTGTTTTGCAGCCGTTATTAGTTGGATCATTAGTTTGAATTGAGAGAGTGTTAACCATTCCGGTTTTAGATTAAGTAAAGTTAAATATGGATCTGGTTGTATTATTTTTTTAAATATTTTAGATGCAATCACGAAGACTTCCTTCCAGAAGGTTTGGATTACTGGGCACGTCCACCATATGTGTAAATATGTGCCTATTTCTGGGCATCCTCGAAAACAAAGAGCTGAGGTATTAGGTGAATATTTTGCCACTCTAGTGGGTACATGGTACCAGCGAGTTAGGACTTTATAATTTGTCTCCAGTGCTAAGATGTTGGGTGAAGATGACTTAGATGTGAGCCATATGTTAGACCAGTCCGTGTCTTCTAAAGTTCGTCCCAGGTCCTCCTCCCACTTCTGAACGTAAGAGGGTCTATTAAGATTTGCTACTCCATATAATTGATTATAAAGTGATGAAATTGTACCTTTAGCAAATGGATCTTTTGTACAGATTGATTCAAAAATGGATAATTGGGATAATGGTGTATCCCCCTTTAGGAATGGTGTATAGAAATTTTTGATTTGGAGATATCTAAATATCTCAGAGTTTGGTAGATCATATTTTTCTCTAAGCGATGGGAATGAAAGGAATGATTTAGATGCTGTGAAGTCATTTAGTGTCTGAATGCCTGATGTTGTCCAAGCTTTAAAAGAATTTGGGTAGATCCATGCCGGATAAAAGGCCGGATTTCTGATAAAGGAAAGGAGAGGATTGTGTGGAGATTGTAACTGATATTTGGTTTTTAGTTTATCCCAGAGAGATAAGAAGTGTTTAGTTATGGGATTATGAATTTTAAAGCGGTCTTTAGGATCAAGCCATAATAAATTTGATATTAATAGAGGGTCATTTTCTGAAGCCTCTATAAATACCCATAATGGGATTTCCTGTTTTGCATGGTATTTGGACAGACTGGCCAAATGTGCTGCTCTGTAGTAGTTAGTAAAATTAGGGTACCCCAGGCCTCCTTTATTTTTGGGAAGATGTAGTGTGTGTATAGGTATACGTGGTTTAGAAGAGCCCCATATAAACGAAGTTGCTCTTTTTTGTACTATTCTCAAAAAATAGGAAGGAATTGGAATAGGGAGGACTCTGAATAGATAAAGCAATTTGGGTAGAATAGTCATTTTGATTGCATTAATCTTCCCCATCCAGGATAAAGGAAGTTGTGACCATTGTTTTATTAGATTTGTGATCTGTCTTAATACAGGAGGATAATTGGTTGAGAATAAGTCAGAATGAGATGCTGTTAAATGAATTCCAAGATATGGGATTGATTTTTCTGCCCATGTGAATGGGAGTGCAGCCCTAGCCGGGATCAATTCCATGTTTGTGAGTGAAATATTAAGCACTAGGCATTTCTTAGGATTAATCATAAGGCCGGATAGGGCTGCAAATCCATCAAGAGCTGGTATTAAGTTAGGACCAGAGACCTGTGGTGATGATAGAAAAAGTAATATATCGTCTGCAAATATACATAATTTGTGTGTAATACCTCCTACTTCAATGCCAGTTATAGTTTGGTTTGTTCTGATGTATTGGGCCATGGGTTCGAGTATAAGGGCAAATAATAAGGGAGATAATGGGCAACCCTGTCGGGTACCTCTTTCAATATTAAAGGCTTCAGATTTGTATCCAGCATATTTTATATAGGCTTTGGGTTTATTATATAATGCTTTGATCCATGTTAAAAAGTGGGGTCCAAAACCCCATTTTTGTAATGAATATTGCATATATTGCCAGGATACTGTGTCAAATGCCCTCTTAATATCGAGAGATAGAAAACATAAAGGGATTTTCCGTTTTTTAGCAATATGTGCCAATAACACTGCCCTGCGTATATTATCGCCTGCCTGTCTATTTGGCATGAAGCCTACTTGATCTCTATGTATTAATTTTCCTATAATGCTATTGAGGCGTTTTGCTATTATTTTTGCTAATAATTTAATATCGAGGTTTAACAGAGAGATAGGCCGATAATTCACACAGGAAGTATCATCAGAAAGGGGTTTTGGGATCATACAAACAATTGCCATTAGTGTTTCTTGCCGAAAAGAATGTCCATCTAGAAGTTTGTTAAAAGTTTTAGTGAGAATGGGAGAGAGTATTTCTGAGAATGTTTTATAGTATAAAGCCGAGTAGCCGTCTGGGCCTGGTCTTTTGTTAAGTTTTAGGTCTTTTATGGCGTTAGCAACTTCATCTATAGTTATAGGCTCATCCAAACTGCTTTTTTGATTCTGAGATAACTCAGGTAAGGTTATTTTTGAGAAGAAGGATTCAGCCTCTGTAGGATTAAATTCATTGTTTGTCTTGTATAAAGTTGCGAGATGTGAGTGAAATTTATGGACTATTTTAACTGGATTACAAGTGTAAACATTTTTTGATAATTTCAAACGTATTGGTTTGAAAGATTTGTTAGTTGAATTTAATGCCCGAGCCAAATATGTACCTGGTTTGTTTGTATTCATGTAGAAATTGTGTTTGGAGCGTTTGAGGGATTTATCAACTGACTCAGTGAGAAATAGATCGTATTCCAATCTAGATTTTTCCAGATGAGATTTTGTACTCTGAGATGGATTATCTTGAAATGATATGTAGGCTGCATTAAAATTGAGTTCTAGTTTTTTTGCTAGATTTTTGCGTTCCCGTTTAAATAGTGCCATTTGTCTTTGTATTGTACCACGCAAGACAGGCTTATGAGCTTCCCACAGTGTTATTGGGGAGATGTCTGTTGTATTATTAATTGATATGTATTCCTTTAAAGCTTGTTCAATGGCCATCTGATGTAGTGGGTGTTTGAGCATTATGTCCGGTAAGTACCACGTTGGGTCATGCGCTTTTGGTATGGCTGAGGCTATAGTAGTGTATACTGCATTATGGTCAGACCACGGAATCGGAATTATATCTGATGCAATAATTTCTGGTATCATTCCTATTGTTAGAAAAATATGATCTATTCTGGTGAAGGTTTGATGAGGGTGCGAGAAATAAGTGAATTTCTTTTTCCTTGGGTTACTTTCTCTCCATGAATCTACCAGATTGTATTTGGAAAGAAGTTGAGAAAAAGGTAATCTAGAGGTTATTTTGGATGGTGTAAAAGGTGATTTATCTAGAAATGGGAGGAGGACCTGGTTCGAATCCCCACACATTATCACTGTTCCTATTTTGTGTGTATTAATCACTTGTAATATATGTGAGAGGAATGGTGTAGGTTGTTTGTTAGGAGCGTAGTAGGAAATCACCGTGATTGCTGTATCCATTATATAACCCATGAGTATCAGGTATCTACCTTCTGGGTCTTTAATTTCTGATGATAAGGTGAATGGTGTGGATCGGTGAAATGCAATTAGAGTTCCCCTTTGCTTGGTACAGGCAGAAGCCGTGTAAATTTGTTGATAAAAAGGAGAAATATATTTTGGAGTAGAATCTTTGGTGAAGTGTGTTTCTTGGAGGCATACTATGTGAGCCTTCTTGTTATGGAAAGTACGGAAGGCTTTGGTCCTTTTTTGAGGGACATTTATTCCCTGAACATTCAGGGAAAGTATATTCAGTGGTGCCATGGCAATAGATCAAATAGTTTTGACTTACTTTTTGTTATGCAGAGCTGACTGCGCAGATCAACCTGTGTGGACTGAAGAGATGAATAGATAGAAAAGAAACCAGTGAATTCTGGAGTAAAGAGTAAACAAAAAACATGAGATTAGATGATACATTGTATAAATTATTTTTTGCAAGTAATCACAATTTACCCGTGAAAGAGAATAAATATCTCTCTCAGGGGAATAAGTGCCTTCGTCACACTCCCACATAATATGGTTGGGAGAATGAGGAGGGCTAATGGGGGTACACGGATCTTCCGCTTACAGGAGAGAAGTGCTATGTCAAAAGACATCAAAATGATGTTTCATTAATTGGAGTGCAGAATATAGTTTTTGTTGAAATTATTTATTCCAGGGTGGTTGTATATGGTTAGTCTTGCCCTAGGCTAAATAATTCAGTTAGAAAGGTACTGTTAATAACTTTGGAATTGATGAAGATAGTTTGAATTATTTTGGGATTTTAACCCTTTTAGAGTAAACAATTACATATTTTATTCATATGTAACTGTTTAGATATGTTAACTCATAAAATTGAGGTTGTATTGCTTCAGATTAGAATAAACAAAAACATAATTCTAGGAACTAGTTAGGTAATAATATATTTGTTTTAAGAAAAGAAAGAAAAAGCTTCCATTACTTCTGGATTATTGAACATATTTGTCCTAAAAAGTAATAAATCTATTATTATTATTACCTGATAATATATAACTGAACAAGTATTTCCTTATTTCACTTATATATTCTAAGGCTATATGAATCAGAAGTAATAAGAAATATAACTGGAATGTAACATGATCCCACACAGTGTGTGACTATCAGAATGCAGTTACATTCAGTTATAAATACAGGTTTTTTATAGAGAACCATCTCTTAGTATAATAAATGAAGAGATATCAGGAATTAGGATGTCAGTCCATTAAATCTTCTTGGTCCATGGATGATGTGGCATAACGGCCTCTTTTGTGAGAATGATGATTCCCATTTTGTTCTGAAATTTTCTGGGTGCTGCCTGAAGGTGAAGATGATGCCATTCTTCTGCGTGTGGAAGTGTTGCTGCTTGTGGGTTCTGTCAGATTTAATTTTAAAAGCGTTTGTTGTAGTTCATCTGCTGATCTGCTTCTGTAAATTGTACCTTGGTAGTTAAATCTGACTGAAAAGGGGAAGCCCCATTGATACATAATGTTGTGGCGTTGCAGTTCCATTAGTTGGGGTTTCATGGATCGTCTTTTAGTAATAGTAAGTTGGGATAGGTCAGCAAAAATTTGATAATTGTGTCCTTGAAAATTAAGTTCCTTTTTTTCTCTTGCAGCAATTAGTATGTGTTCTTTCGTTCTGTAATAATGAAATTTTGTGATTATATCACGTGCGGGTCCATCTTTCTTTTTGGCTGTGAGGGCTCTGTGTACTCTGTCCAGTTCTAAACGTTCAATAGGGATATCTGGCTTTAGTTCTTGTAATAGAGCAGTAATAGTAGATTGCAGGTCTGTCACAGTTTCAGGTATTCCCCTTATGCGCAAGTTTGAACGTCTGGCTCTATTTTCGTAATCTTCGAGCTTAGTTTGAAGTATTAAATTCTCTTTTTTTAATTGTTCCAATTCTGTTATATTTTCTTGGGTTGCAATTTCAATTTCATCCATTTTTATTTCTAAGGCTGCGGTGCGGTTTCCCAGCTCTCTTATTTCTTTGGTTAGGCTTTTTGTTATTTGGTCTGAGGTTTGTTTTAAAGCCTTATGAAGCATCTTTTCAAATTGTAATAATATTACTGGGGATACTGAGGAGGCTTGTGGAGAAGTTTGTGAGAGGATTTGTTCTGTATCTGACTCAAATGGAGAGTCTTGCTGTGACATTTTCTGTCTGTGAGAGTGCCCTGATGCTGTATCTTGTGAGGTGACTGGAGCTGCTTCAGCTGCAGTGAGTGCCTGTGAGCTCTTTGTGAGGTGATTTTTATTTCTGTCACGGTTTCCTCCCAGTACCATATTTCCTGCCCAAACTTTCACAGTTTTTTCCCTGGGGCAAAAAGGTTCAAATGGATACCTTTTGAGTCTGCAGGCTCCGCTTTGTCCTTCTCTTCTCTCCTCAGCGGTGTGGAGCTCTAACAATGCATGTCTGCTCCGCTAGGCTCCGCCTCCTGCCCCCCCAGTTTTTTTTTTCAAACCCCACTCACTTTGCCCCCTCCTACAATCAGCACAAATGAAAACTTGAGTGTGTTTCTCATTTGTTAAAACATTTTATTTTGTTTTCAGTAACAATACATGCATGTGTAAGATGTTGAACGTTGTCTGTGATAGTATACATATTACAGAGAGATACAATAACGGTTACAGTGTACAGTGACGGTAACAAGCTTATTTGAAACTGAATATAACATGCAACGGTATGCAAATGTTGCTTTGTATCACCCGCCTCCCCTGAACACCCCATCTGGGAACTAACTGTGTTCCATGGGGGGGGATTCAGTACGCCTGATTCGTAATTTGCGGCAGGTACGGTCTGATTTGAATGTCATATATTGAGAAAAAGAGAAAAGAAGAAAAAAAAAAAAAGAAAGTAATGAACAGCGGATAGTGGTAGAATAATATTAAAGACCCTTATCTACTAGGAATTACAGTCCAGTGAACCTTGAGACGTAAAATAAAAAGAGAAATGTTGTTGGTTGTATCTTCACCTATAACCCTGTATTCTTTTGTAGGTGACTTATGTTGTTTGAGTTTGAAGCCAGGGTTTCCAGGCGTTATTGCATCTTGTAACAGTATTATTGTATAGGGCTGAGCTAAATTCAAATTCTTTAATTGTAGTCAGTTGAGATCGAACATCCGTAATAGTTGGGGTTAGGGAGCATCTCCACTTGCGCATAATGAGCAATCTAGCAGCAAATAGTATATGCATTACTAGGGTTCTGAACTCTTTTGGATAAGAGTCTATTCCTAGGCTAAGAATTCCTAATGATGGAGAAGGGTTGAATTTGTGCCCCATTATGTCTGATATAAAGGTGAAAAACGCTTCCCAAAATGGGTAAATTTGTGGGCATTCCCAAAGGATGTGAAGTAGGGAACCTTTAGTGGAGCAACCCCTCCAACAGAAATCATCATCTACATTTGCAAATTTATGTAGTTGGACTGGGGTTAGGTACCATCTACGATAGAGTTTTTGCGAAAGTTCCCAGTAGGTGATGCATTTGGAGGTTTTCTGGTTGTAGTGAATGGCTCTGCACCACTGGTGATCAGAAAATGTGATTTGTAGGTCTCTTTCCCATCTTTTATATGTTGATGTTTTGGTAAACTGGTCTTTGTTATGCAAGGTGTTGTATATGAGAGTTATCCCTTTAGCTTTGAGGGAGGTAGATGTCCAGAAGGACCATACTTTGTGTGGTAGTTTAGTGCATGGGGTAGAGTTTTTTTGTAGGTAGGACGATATTTGCTTGTGTGTGTACGCTCCCTGTAGAGGTATGCTGTGTGTTTTTTGTAGATCCGGGAATGTTAGGAGTTTTTTGTTGTGTATTAGCGAGGTGATTGGTTGGTGCCTGATGTGGGACCAGTGTTTTAGGGATAAGTCTGGTATGAGGAATTTGAAGGTTTCTATCGGAATGGGTATGGTGTGGTCACCGTCTAGGGATGGGGAGTTGGAGGCTAAAGTTTTCCATGCTGCGACAGCAGCTGAAATCGTGGGATGTCTCACTTCCTTGGTTTTATTAGGGAAGGACTGGGTTAGGAGGAGAGAGCTCAGTTTGCCCTCAGTTATGAACGATTGTTTGACGTATTGCCATTGTTTATTGCAGGAGGGTGTGAACCAGTGTCTGATTTGGTCAAGAATCACTGCCGTATGATAGTCAGTTACGTCAGGGAAGCCCATTCCACCTACCGATTTGTGTTTAAGGATGGAGGCATATGGACAACGGATTTTCCTTTCTTGCCAAACAAAGGAGCAAAGTGTTTTTTTGAGGGTGGCGAAAAATGTAATGGGTGCAACAATAGGTAGGGCTCTGTACAGATAAAGAAGTTTAGGTAAGGTAAGCATTTTGAAGGCAGCTGTTCTACCCGCCCAGGAGAGATATTGTTTGCTAATCATGTGGAGGTCTTTCATACAGATCTGTAGAAAGGGAATGTAGTTGTATGTATACAAATTGGAGGATGGGGTAGTTAGATTATTTCCCAAGTAAGGCATGGAGGTGGTCACCCATTTATAGGGGGCTAAAGCTTTTAGACAAGGCTTAATAGCGTCAGGTACCATCACACTTAGGTGATTTGACTTGGACTCATTTACTTTGTAGAATGAACAAGAGTTAAAGATGGCTAGGATTTCTTGTACCTGAACCAGGGAGGAAGTCGGGTCTGTTAAAGTTAATATGATATCATCTGCGAATAAGGTAATTTTGTATTCTTGGTCTTTGACACAGATTCCCGCTATGAGAGGTGAAAGGCAAATTTTTTGGGCTAAAGGTTCCATCAGCAACGTGAAGATTATTGGGGAGAAGGGGCATCCTTGCCTGGTGCCATTAGTGATGGGGAATGGGTCAGAAAAGGTCCCATCTGAGAGGACTCGAGCTGACGGTTGTGAATATAGGGCTAAAATGGCTGATAAAATATTGCCTTTGAAGCCAAATTCATTTAGAGTGCAATTCATATATCCCCAGTGGATCCTATCAAACACTTTTTCTGCGTCTAATGTTATGAACAGAGATGGGATGTTATTGGTTTCAGCGTAATGGAGGAGATTTGTTATTTTACGGGTTGCATCAGGTGCTTGTCTACCTATAGTAAAGCCGACCTGGTCTGGATTAGGGATGAGCTTCGAGTTCGAGTCGAACTCATGTTCGACTCGAACATTGGCTGTTCGCAAGTTCGCTGAACAGCGAACAATTTGGGGTGATCATGGCAAATTCGAATGCCGCGGAACACCCTTTAAAAATTCAATGGGAGAAATCAAAAGTGCTAATTTTAAAGGCTTATATGCCAGTTATTGTCATAAAAAGTGGTTGGGGACCTGGGTCCTGCCCCCCAGGGGACATGGATCGATGCAAAAAAAAGTTTTTAAAACGGCCGTTTTTTCAGGAGCAGTGATTTTAATAATGCTTAAAGTCAAACAATAAAAGTGTAATATCCCTTTAAATTTCATAGCTGGGGGGTGTCTATAGTATGCCTGTAAAGGGGCGCATGTTTCCTGTGTTTAGAACAGTCTGACAGCAAAATGACATTTCGAAGGGAAAAAGCCATTTAAAACTACTCGCGGCTATTGCATTGCCGGTCCGACAATTCACATAGAAGTTCATTGATAAAAACGGCATGGGAATTCCCCACAGGGGAACCCCGAACCAAAATTTAAAAAAAAAATGACGTGGGGGTCCCCCTAAATTCCATACCAGGCCCTTCGGGTCTGGTATGGATATTAAGGGGAACCCCGGCCAAAATTAAAAAAAAAATGACGTGGGGTCCCCCTAAATTCCATACCAGACCCTTCAGGTCTGGTATGGATATTAAGGGGAACCCCGCGCCAAAATTTAAAAAAAAATGGCGTGGGGTCCCCCCAAAAATCCATGGAGGCATGGAGGGAGGCTCCCGCTGTGTGATGGCATCTCCTCGTCTGACGGTTCCGGGGGGCGGGGCCACCCGGTGACCCTGCCCCCCTCTGATGCACGGTGACTTGACGGGACTTCCCTGTGACGTCACGGGGAGTGCCACAGGGAAGTCCCGTCATGTCCCGTGCGTCAGAGGGGGGCGGGGTCACCGGGTGGCCCCACCCCGTTATTTAAGAACCGTCAGACGAGGAAGCACCGTCACACAGCGGGAGCCTCCATCCATGCCAGCATGGATGCGGAGCGGCTCGGAGAAGAAGATGAAGAAGAGAAGAAGAGAAGAAGAGAAGAAGATGAAGAAGATGAAGAAGAAGATGAAGAAGAGAAGAAGATGAAGAGAAGAGCGGGAGCCTACCCCCATGCCATGGGTGCGGAGCAGCCCTAGGAGAAGAAGATAGAAGATGCCGCGGAGGAGATGCTGGACGAGAATGCCGGAGGAAGAACCAGAAGAGCCAGAAGGACCAGAAGAAGAAGAAGAAGAAGAAGATGAAGGAAGATAGAAGAAAGAAGAAATAAGAAAGAAGACGCATTTAAATAAAGGAATTGTCAAAAACTGTCTCTTGTCATTTTTATTATTTTTGACAGTTTTTTTAGTGAAATGGTAGGGGTACTACCCCCTTACCATTTCACACAGGGGGGGGCGGGATCTGGGGGTCCCCTTGTTAAAAGGGGCTTCCAGATTCTGATAAGCCCCCCACCCGCAGACCCCCCCAACCACCGGCCAGGGTTGTGGGGATGAGGCCCTTGTCCTCATCAACATGGGGACAAGGTGTTTTGGGGGCTACCCCAAAGCACCCTCCCAATGTTGAGGGCATGTGGCCTGGTACAGTTCAGGAGGGGGGCCGATCTCTCATCCCCCCTCTTTTCCTGCAGCCTGCCAGATTGCGTGCTCGGATAAGGGTCTGGTATGGATTTTTGGGGGTACCCCACACCATTTTTTTTTAAATTTTGGCGCGGGGTTCCCCTTAATATCCATACCAGACCTGAAGGGTCTGGTATGGAATTTAGGGGGACCCCACGTCATTTTTTTAAAAATTTTGGCCGGGGTTCCCCTTAATATCCATACCAGACCCGAAGGGCCTGGTATGGAATTTAGGGGGACCCCCACGTCATTTTTTTTTTAAATTTTGGCCGGGGTTCCCCTTAATATCCATACCAGACCTGCAGGGCCTGTAAGGAATTTAGGGGGACCCCCACGTCATTTTTTTTTAAATTTTGGTTCGGGGTTCTCCTGTGGGGTATTCCAATGCCGTTTTTATCAATGAAGTTTTATGTGTATTGTCGGACCAGCAATGCAATAGCCGCAAGTAGTTTTAAATGGCTTTTTCCCTTCGAAATGTCATTTTGCTGTCAGACAGTTCTAAACACAGGAAACATGCGCCCCTTTACAGGCATACTATAGACACCCCCCCCTACGAAATTTAAAGGGATATTACACTTTTATTGTTTGACTTTAAGCATTATTAAAATCACTGCTCCTGAAAAAACGGCCATTTTTAAAACTTTTTTTTTGCATTGATCCATGTCCCCTGGGGCAGGACCCAGGTCCCCAAACACTTTTTATGACAATAACTTGCATATAAGCCTTTAAAATTAGCACTTTTGATTATTCATGTTCGTGTCCCATAGACTTTAATGGTGTTCGCGTGTTCGAACGAACTTTTTTCCTGTTCGCATGTTCTGGTGTGAACCGAACAGGGGGGTGTTCGACTCATCCCTAGTCTGGATGTATGAGGTGGGGCATAACTGGAGTTAGTCTTTGGGCTATAAGTTTTGCGTATAATTTGAGGTCTGTATTCAGTAAAGAGATGGGGCAAAAGTTGGATGGGGTAACCGACTCCTTCCCTGGTTTAGGCAAGGTCACAATGTTTGCAGAAAGCATTTCAGCAGGAAAGGCGCCTGAGGACACAGCAGTGTTGAACAACTGACATAAGTGTGGAGCTAGAGTGGTGCCAAACATTTTGTAATATTCAGTTGAAAATCCATCTGGGCCAGGGGCTTTACCAGAGGGGAGTGTCGATATGGTTCCAATGATTTCGGTGGTAGTGAATGGACTGTTTAGAGACGTAAGATGTTCCGGAGATAGTTTGGGGAGTTTCAGTTTGTCTAGGAAAGTTGTAATGTTAGCTTCTGTGGGTTGTGTTGTTGCGGGGTCATCGGTAAGGTTGTATAATGCTTGATAATATGCTCGAAAGGCATTTAATATGTCCTTCTGGTGATATAGTTTGTCTCCACTAGTGGGATGAATAATGTAGGGTATCCTGTGCTTAGTTCTTCTTTGTTTAATTTGGTTAGCTAAGAGCTTGCCGGCTTTGTTCCCGGCCACGTAAAAAGTGGTACGTAGTTTCAACAGTAATTTAGCATGTTTGGCATTAAGGAAGGACCTAAGGTCATTTCTGGCTTGAAATATTTTATCGCTAATTGTTGGCATTGGATTGGATTTTGTTTATCAGTTCTAATTTGGTTATGTTGTCTAGTAGTTCTGTTAGCTGCTGTGTCCTTTGGCGTTTGGCTTGGGAACTCAACTTTATGAGCGTGCCACGTATATATGCCTTATGGGCTGACCATATAGTAGAAGGGTGTGAGACTGACGATTCATTTAACTCAAAATATTCCTGTAGGCAGTTTTGAATGAGAGTTGTATTGCTGGGAATTGCCATTAGATGCGGGTCGTTTCTCCAATTGGTGAAGCTGGAATGTGTAGGTTTGTCCCCAAGAGTCAGTGAGACAGGTGCATGGTCTGACCATGTTATGGGCTGGATGTCCGTTTCAGTGGCATCTTGGAGTAGTTGCTTGTCTCCTACAAATAAATCTATTCTGGAGTAGGTGCAGTGGGGTTTCGAGAAGAATGTGAAGTCCCGTTCCATGGCGTGTTGGCACCTCCAAATATCAAACAGATAATTAGTGTGGAGAAAGTGAGCCAGAGTCGCTGGGCCCAGTTTCTTGGTAGAGGGACCTTTAACGTCAATGGAGGCATCGGGTGCTAGGTTAAAGTCTCTGCATAGGACGGTTCGCCCTTGTTTGATGCCTTGCACTTTTTTCCATAGCTTGCGAAGGAAACGCAGCTGGCCCGAATTTGGGGCATAGATGTTTACCATTGTGTAAATGGTATTGTTAATTTCTCCTATGAGGATGATAAATCTTCCTTGCGGGTCAGGGGTAACTGAGATTAGTTTAAATGTAACTGTGTTTTTAATAGCTATGAGTACTCCCTTCGTTTTGGTTTGAGCATTCGCGAAAAATATATGTGGGAAGTTTTTGTGAGACATGGTGGGGGATTTGTCCTGGCAGAAGTGAGTTTCTTGCAGACAGAGAATGTCACAATTAAGTTTTCGCTTCTGACCAGAGGGAGTATCTTTTCCCTGTATGATTTAGGCCCTTAACATTTAAGGAAGTGATTTTGATTGGCATGGTGAGAGGATTGTGTTACAGAGGTGGCAGGGCAGGTGATGGTTCCCAAGAGGGTCTCTATGTTGGGAAGGGGTTGGGCCGGGTGTGACCCTGAGAGGTACTGTTTGGGTGTTAGAGTGGTGTAGTAGTCAACTTACTTTTGAAGAGATGAATTGGAGGCTTACGATAGGGGTAGGTTACAAAAAAGCTGTTTTAAACGACCACTGCTGGTGAGGAGTTTGAGTAGGTTGTGGACTACAAAAGAGTCAGAAACAAATCAATACAGGGATAAACAATATTATAACAGTAGAACAACAGTATTACTGTACACAATAACTCGGAATAGGGGTAGAACTTTGTGTGAGCGGTATATACCGCGACTTATATTGGGGTTATAAGGTCAAAGAAAGAGGGCTCCGACGGGCGTTCCAGGGCTTGTACGTAGGCCTGGAGTTATAGGGACGGTTTAGGTGGTCATTTCATTAGGAGGGTCAAAGTCATCCCAATTACCAGTGTTGTGGTTGCAATGATTGCGGTTAGGTTGGCTTTGTTCCAGCGGTTTTAAGATGTGCCATTGGCGCAGTAGTGAGAGGCCTTCATCCAGGTTGCAGACAGAGAAGGACTTATTGTCCTTGGTGATGATTAGTTTAACTGGGTGACCCCACTTATATTGAATTTGGTGATTCCGGAGTGGTTTAGTGACAGTGGAAAGATTCTTGCATTATGACATGGTGTATTTAGATAAATCCTCAAAGAAAGCTAGGGCGGCATATTGCTGAGGGTATTCGGTAGGATTCCTCGTGGCACACAAAAATTTTTCCTTTACATGAAAAAAATGTATGCGGACAATAGTGTCTCTTGGTATATTGTCTGCTAGATGCAGCGGTTTTGGCAGGCGGTGTATGCTATCGACAATCATCTCACCTGGAGGGGTGTCAGGGAGGAAAGTAGAGAGTAGCTGTGTGAAGTAATCTTTTAGTGCAGATTGTGGGACGGATTCTGGTATACCTCTTATTTTTAAATTGTTCCTTCTGGAACGGTCTTCCAAATCTGCTATTTTGGCCTTCATCCATTCTATGTCCTCTGCTTCTTTGCCTTGTGCATCCACTAAGCTGTTGAAGGAAGATGTCACTTCTCCCATTTTAGTTTCTATGGTGGTGACTCTGTCCCCTAGATATGACACTTCGGATGCAAAATTGTGAATCAGTTTAGTAATGTCAGAATGGATAGAATTTTGTAATGTGAGAAGCATATCTTTAAGAGTGGTGTCAAGAACAGGTTGGTTTAGTGTGGGATATGCAGCGATGGAGCTTGTATTAACATGGCTCATAGGGGATAGCTGATTGATATGGCTTACCTCAGCCGAGGCTGTGTCTTGAGTCAGCTTGATTTTAGATTTAGCAGGGCTTGTAGAAGGGGTGGAAGCTGAGGAGAAGCTCCCTGTCCACTGTAAGCGTGTGTGATCTCCCTCCGCTGGCATCTCTCCTGAGATTGTGTGTGATGGGCCGCCGTGGTGTGTGCCTGCAAGTCCACCGGCGCCATCTTGGAGATCCTATCTGCTGGGTGGCGGGTAAAACTCTGTGAGCTTCCGCGGCACGGATCTTTCTTTTTTCCGCTTGCACATAAAGTCTGTAGTCCCGGAGTCAGTGTGATGCTCTCGGTGTAGTTGTGGCGATTTCCACTCATCGTTGGTGCCCTGGACAGCTGCCGTTCCCTCAGAGCTAATTCAGTGAGCAGCTATCACGATCGGCTTCCAGCCACGCCCCAAGTGTGTTTCTTTAGTGTTACATTTGTGCTGTTTTGTGCTGCTAAAATTTCCGTTCTAGCTCTTATCGTTTTTGCGCTATTAATGATTTATGAAAAGTCACCAAAGGTCACTTAACCCCCCTACAACACCCAAATGACACAAAACTGGTCTCATTGGTTAGTGCTACGTTTGTGCTGTTTTGTGCTGCTAACATTTCTGTTCTATCCCCAATCCTTTTTGCGTTAATAATGTTTTATTAAAGGTCACCAAAGGTCACTTAGCCCCCCTACAAGGCCCAAATGACATGAAACTGGTCTTGTTGGTTAGTGCTACATTTGTGCTGTTTTGTGCTACTAAAATTTCTGTTCTATCTCTTATCATTTTTGCGTTATTAATGATTTATTAAAGGTCACCAAAGGTCACTTAGCCCCCCTACAACACCCAAATGACGCATAACTGGTCTCGTTGGTTAGTGCTACATTTGTGCTGGTTTGTGCTGCTAAAATGTTTATTTGTTCTGTTATGGTTTTTAAGTTATAACAGTTTTTTTTTTCAAACCCCACTCACTTTGCCCCCTCTACAATCAGCACAAATAAAAACTCAAGTGTGTTTCTTTAGTGCTACATTTGTGCTGTTTAAGTTTTTGTTCTTTTATCTTTTATAAAATTTTACTTTATTAATAATTTATTAAAGGTCACCAAAGGTCACTGAGTCCCCCCACAACACCCAAAAGACACAAAATTGGGCTGGTTGGTTAGTGCCTTATTTGTGCTGTTTTGTGCTGCTAACATTTTTATTTGTGCTATTATGTTTTTTTTAGTTATAACAGCTTGTTTATATTTGATAACACCCCACCCACTTTGCGCTCCATGTTATTAAATCTTAAAAATAAACATACTATTTGTTAGTGCTACCTTTGTGCTTTTCTGTGTCATAAAAATAAAAATTTGTGCTGTTTTTATTTTTAAGATAATAGCAGATTGTTTTTTCCAGACAATGACATCACCCTACCCTCCTGCCATGTACCTGGTTAGTGAGCTCCTAGTTAGACAGCAGCCATGGAAGTACAGCGAGGTATGAGTGCCTGTGATCAGTCCAGTAGACTGCGTGGTGGCAGCAGTCAGCAGGTGAATGTGGTAGAAGAACCCGCTGGTGGCAGATGAACTGGCACTAGCTGTGTGAAGTTGGCACCCCATGTTTGTAAAACCTGAATAAAAATATACTATTCGTTTGTGCTGCACTTGTGCTGATTTGTGCAGCAAAAATGAGCTTTTTGTGCCAGTTCAGTTTCTGAGATATTAGATATTCAGTTTAATGTAAGCCCCGCCCACTTTGCACCCCATGTTGCTGAATTTTAAAAACAAACATGCCATTCGTTTGTGCCGCATTTGTGCTGGTTTGTGCCGTAAAAATAAACGTTTGTGCCACTTTGGTTTTGGAGATATTGTGCGTTATAGTTGCTGAAACTCTGCCCACTTTGCACTCCGTGTTGCTGAATTTTAAAAACAAACGTGCCATCCATTTGTGCCGCATTTGTGCTGGTTCGTGCCACAAAAATACATTTTTGTGCCGCTTTGGTTTCAGAGATATTGTGCATTATAGTTGCTTAAACCCCGCCCACTTTACAACCCATGTTGTTGAATTTTAAAAACAAACACGCCAATCGTTTGTGCTGCGCTTGTGGTGGTTTGTGCCGCAAAAATAAACTTTTGTGCTGCTTTGGTTTCGGAGATATTGTGCATTATATGTTGCCAAACCACACTGACTTTACACCTTGTTATTAAATCTTACATACAGAACTTACAGAACCTATACTCAGCTTGAGTTTCCTTAATGTAATGCTCCTCCCACTGTAACGGGCACTGCACTTCATACTGTACCCTGGAAAAGGCATGACCATTGTAGAGCAGATGTTCCATCCTTAGCCAATAGTTGCCAGACCAACTCCATACTCCATCTCCTCCAAACCCAATGCCCTTAAACATTTAAGGAAAATGGATCAACCCTGGACACTGAAGCCAGCCTCGTCGCCTCTGACCCACCCACCGGCGGGATCCACACCGACGATGGCATGGCTTGGGCACTGGTTCAAATAGCTGGACCAGCTCCCTCAAACCCAAACAGAACCCCTGCAACCTCATATCTGACCTAGATGTGGCGTGACCACAGCCCACACTAGAAGTTGCAGAAAGCGTGGGCAAATCAGACCGCTGAGCCGCCAACTCTGTGCGGGAGAGGGCCCTCCCCCTAGACACACAATATCATCAACAGCAGAAAGCACAGACATGTTAGAAGAAGTAGTAGACTTACCAGGCTGCCTAGGAAGGATCCCACCAGATGCAGGTCCCGACTCCATCGATGCAGGGCCTCCATGTGACTCCTCCCCCTCTGAAGCAGACAACTTGCCCTCTGATCTCTCATCTATCTCCATGTCTCCTCTCTCTGGCAGCACCCCAGGAGTAGTGACCCTGGATGCCGAGGATCCGTGCGGCTGCTGGCCTTGCCTGCTTGCACCGGCTCCACCCACCGATTTCTGGGTCACCTTACCAGAGCGCCCAGACCCTGGGAGCTCACCGCTGGTCTCACACCGCCACTCCTCTGCACCTCTGACATCACCTGGTGCTGGCTGGTCCTGGGAGAGCCATGGGCCATGGAGGTAAAGGGCCTGGGGGCCGTAGCAGCACGATTCCCCTGCCAAAACTCTGCCCCCGCTGACTCATCGCCGGGGGAGGAGCCCGCCTGTTACTGATCCTGATGCTGGGCAGGCTGGGGAAAGACACAGACACCCCCGGAAGCCCTGCCCCCCGACGATGAAGGGGATTCCTTCCAGGAGCACCACCCATGGGCGCTTTGCAGGTAGTCCTGAAGGGACCCGCATGGGACTCCCAATGTGGCACTGAGCTCTGGAGGAGGAGACCGGAGAGAAGCGCTCCAGGGGCCGAGACCTCCAAGCTCGTATGGACTCCTGCCCCCCTGTCCCTGACCCAGAGGCTCAATCTCGCAGGACAGATGAGAACTGCTCCTGCAGCCACTCCGCTCCTCTGGACGCTGCCTCCGCCCTGAGCTGGGAAAGCAGCCTGTCCACACCTGCCATCTCGTCCAGCAACTGCAGGGGATCCAAGTTGCTACCGCGCTGTGAGATCCTCTGGACGCGGGGTTTCAGCAATTATAATGCACAATATCTCTGAAACCAAAGCGGCACAAAAGTTTATTTTTGTGGCACAAACCAGCAGAAACGCGGCACAAACAAATGGTGTGTTTGTTTTTAAAACTCAGCAACATGGGGTGAAAAGTGGGCAGGGTTTCAATAATTATAACGCACAATATCTCCAAAACCAATGCGGCACAAACGTATATTTTTGTGGCACAAACCAGCACAAATGCGGCACAAACGAATGGCGTGTTTGTTTTTAAAATTCAGCAACATGGGGTGTAAAGTGGATGGGGATTACATTGAATTGAATGTTTAATATCTCAGAAACCGAACCAGGACAAATGCTCATTTTTGCGGCCCAAATAAGCACAAACGCGGCACAAACGAATGGTATGTTTTTATTCAGGATTTACAAACATAGGGTGCCAACTTCACACAGCTATAACTCACAATATCTCTGAAACCAAAGCGGCACAAAAGTTTATTTTTTGCAGCACAAACCAGCAGAAACGTGGCACAAATGAATGGTGTGTTTGTTTTTAAAATTCAACAACATGGGGTGCAAAGTGGGCGGGGTTTCAGCAACTATAACGCACAATATCTCCATAGCCAAAGCAGCACAAGGATTTATTTTTGCAGCACAAACCAGCACAAATGCAGCACAAACAAATGGCGTGTTTGTTTTTAAAAGTTAGCAACATGGGGTGCAAAGTGGGTGGGGTTTCAGCAAATATAACGCACAGTATCTCCGAAACCACAGCAGCACAAACGCTCATTTTTGCGGCACAAATCAGCACAAATGCGACACAAATGAATAGTATATTTTTATTCAGGTTTTACAAACATGGGGTGCCAACTTCACACAGCTAGTGCCAGCTCATCAGCCACCAGCCGGTTCTGCTGCCACATCCACCTGCTGACTGCTGCCACCACACAGTCTACTGGGCTGATCAAAGGCACTTATACCTCACTGTGCTCCCATGGCTGCTGTCTAACCAGGAGCTCACTAACCAGGTACGTGACAGGACGGCGGGGTGATGTCATTGTCTGGAAAAAACAAATTGTTATTATCTTAAAAATAAAAACAGCATACATTTTTATTTTTATGACACAAAAAAGCACAAAGGTAGCACTAACAAATAATAGGTTTGTTTTTAAGATTTAATAACATGGGGTGCAAAGTGGGTGGGGTGTTATCAAATATAAACAAGCTGTTATAACTAAAAACCCATAGCAGCACAAATAAAAATGGTAGCAGCACAAACCAGCACAAATGAGGCACTAACCAACCAGCCCAATTTCGTGTCTTTTGGGTGTTGTAGGGGGGCTCAGTGACCTTTGGTGGCCTTTAATAAATTATTAATAACGCAAAAACGATAAAAAAATAGAAAGAAAATTTAAACAGCACAAACATAGCACTAAAGAAACACACTTGAGTTTTCATTTGTGCTTATTGTAGGGGGGGCAAAGTGGGTTGGGTTTTAAAAAAACAGTTATAACTTAAAAACCATAACAGCACAAATAAAAATTTTAGCAGCACAAACCAGCACAAAATGTAGCACTAAAGAGACACACTTGAGTTTTTTTTGTGCTGATTGTAGGGGGGGCAAAGTGAGTGGGGTTTGAAAAAAAAACTGTTATAACTTAAAAACCATAACAGCACAAATAAAAATGTTAGCAGCACAAACATAGCACTAACCAACGAGACCAGTTTTGTGTCATTTGGGAATTGTAGGGGGGCTGAGTGACCTTTGGTGACCTTCAATAAATCATTAATAACGCAAAAACGATAAAAGATAGAATGGAAATTTTAGCAGCACAAACGTAGCACTAACCAATGAGACCAGTGTTGTGTCATTTGGGCGTTGTAGGGGGGCTGAGTGACCTTTGGTGACCTTTAATAAATCATTAATAACGCAAACACAATAAACGATACAACAGAAATTTTAGCAACACAAAACAACACAAACGTAGCTCTAAAGAAACACACTTGGGTTTTTATTTATGCTGATTATGCTGATTATGCTGATTGTTTATAACTTAAAAACCATCACAGCACAAATAAAAATTTTAGCAGCTCAAACCAGCACAAACATAGCACTAACCAACGAGATCAGTTTTGTGTCATTTGGGTGTTGTAGGGGGGCTGAGTGACCTTTGATGACCTTTAATAAATCATTAATAACGCAAAAATGATAAAGGATAAAATGGAAATTTTAGCAGCACAAAACAGCACAAACGTAGCACTAACCAACGAGACCAGTTTTGTGTCATTTGGGCATTGTAGGGGGGGCTAAGTGACCTTTGGTGACATTTAATAAATCATTAATAATGCAAAAACAATAAAAGATAGAACGGAAATTTTTGCAGCACAAAACAGCACAAACGTAGCACTAACCAACAAGACCAGTTTTGTGTCATTTGGGTGTTGTAGGGGGGCTGAGTGACCTTTGGTGACCTTCAATAAATCATTAATAACGCATAAACGATAAAAGATAGAACAGAAATTTAAACAGCACAACACAGCACAAACATAGCACTAACCAACAAGACCAGTTTTGTGCCATTTGGCCGTTGTAGGGGGGCTAGGTGATGTCATAGTCTGGAAAAAATAATTGCTAATATCTTCAAAATAAAAGCAGCACAAATGTAAATTTTTATGGCATAAAACAGCACAAACGTAGCACTAAAGAAACACGCTTGAGTTTTTATTTGTGCTGATTGTAGGGGGGCCAGATTCGCTGAGCTGTTTGCATGTCCAACATGTATGTGGGCACAAAATTAGCATGTACACTCACTATTTATTTGCATCCAGTGGTCTATAAAAAACAAACCACTGCAGAAGGAAGTTGTTGCTGAATGGTCTTCATCTTGTCCTTTTTACCAGAGATCTGATCTACTGATTCTACCACACTGTGTATGACCCGGCTCACCCTTTATTACCGCCTTGCGCCTTGTACCCTGCTTGCCCTGTTGACCTTAGCTTGTCTCTCAGACTCTGTCTTTACTTCCTGAATTGGTACCACACTGCCTGGTTGTTACTGACCTCAGCTTGCTTCCTGGACCTTGACTTTGTCCCCTGATCTGGTGCTGCATTGTTCCTGTGCCTAGTTCCCACTCTGTGATTCTCAGATCCCAATTTATCACATATGGCTTCTACACAGATCCATTTCAGCCTGCAAACTCCAGCACTTGTGCCACTCTGTGCCCTTACACTTTGTCACCACCTTTAGAAGTGTTGGGCAGGAGGTGCAAGAAGAGCCCCTGATCAAGAATGATCAATTTGGTTAACATGTCGGTAAACATGTTTGCAGAATAATAACAATCATTGCAACCGTACATAAAGACAATCCAAAAAACTTTAAAAACACAAAAATATTTTTGGTAGATTTGTGAGTAAAGGGATACTATTCTGCCTGCATCTTACTAATTTTAAGGTAATTTGGCAACACACTTTTTGTAGCATGTTGATAAATCATTTATTTTACATGTAAATTACTAAATGTATAGGTGCAGAATCACAAACTTATGTTTTGGCTGTTATTCCTTGCAAACAACTCATGTGTACAAACTGCTTTAGGATTGATCATAATAAATTAACCTTTCACAGAATTATTAAGCCCAATGGGGCATGATGGGTATGGCATGACCTCCCTATCCACTTTAATCGCTTAGGGTTTGATGTGTTACTAAATTGTAGTGGAGTACCCATTACCATGCTCAGATGTAAGTGCAGGTCCCATTATCTCTATTTCCCACAACTCCCTGGGTTCCTGCACACGTACAGGTAAGACAAGTTCCTCCCTCAGCAGCTTAGAAAGGCCACACTTGATGAGGTACTGTAACTGAGCAAATGACTTACAGTTGTGTCAGAACTGTGGTGCATAAAGCCAGGCCGGTGCCTAATAGCATGCATACTTCCAGTTCAAGCGGGCTGGCCCTTTGCCCCTTGACAATGCATCCATCCAGCTGTTTCCATTTTACCAGAGCTACCTTCACTATCAAAGGAGTAGTTGGAAATTGGAAGTAGTTTGTGTTCTTAACTGCTGCACTGAAGTAGTGATTTTCAGCTAGACTCCCTGTTGTACCAGAGTCCTATATAACCAATTCTATGCAGCCACATGCTACCCTGATTGAGCCACAGATATATTGCTGCAAATAGCATGTTTGTACCACTTTCATAATGTGTTTTGTTTCACTTTGAAGTAAATGCTTGCTCTTTGCCATCCTGAGCTGGTTTTGCAGGTTACAACTTGTTACAGTTAGAAAAAAAAGAACTTTTAAATATTGAAATGAATAGGGAAATTAATAATAAGATGAGACCGTGAGTAAATATAAAATGGGTAGCTCGAAATGTTGGAGCCCCAAGGAGTTCAAGACTGAAACAGACTTGCATGGGTGATATGAATCTTTTAGCAGCATTGGTAACACTATCTAGTAACAGAGAAAGTTTGTGTGTATATGCACCTCTACAAAGAACCTGCACTGCTTCAGTCCTTCAATGCACTGTGTGCCTTCTGGGAATTGTTTCATGGAGTGGAGTTATCTGATCTCACAATAAATATTGCAGCACAGAGTTTGAAGTGTGAGTATTGTTGTACCATTTTTGGAAAAAGCATTTAAAGAAAATTTGCTAACACTTAGCAAACAGTAATGCCGCGTACACACGATCGGACATTCCGACAACAAAATCCATGTTTTTTTTCCGACGGATGTAGGCTCAAACTTGTCTTGCATACACATGGTCACACAAAGTTGGTCGGAATTTGTGAACGTCAAGAACGCGGTGACATACAACACGTACGATGGCACTAGAAAGAGGAAGTTCAATACCAAGTGCACCACCCTTTGGGCTCCTTCAACTAATCTTGTGTTAGTAGAAGTTTGGTGACAGACGATTTGCGCTTTTCAGCCTCCTGCTTTTCCAATCATTACTGCTCTTCAGTTTGTGCTTGTGGGTTCGTATTTATATTACGTATTTGATTTTCAGTGCATTCTTGTCAGCTCGTTTCTGATTTTCAGCTCCGGCCTTTATGTTTTTCAGTGTTTTCTGTTATTTCATTCTGACCAGCCGACCATTTTGAAGCCATGAGGACCCTCACCCCGGACCAGAGAGTTTATAACTACCGTCTGGCCAGAGCCAGAAGAGTGGTGGATAACGCTTTTGGGATAATGGCCAGCCGGTTCCGCCTATTCCTTACATCAATCAACATGGCGGAATATAAACCTAACCATATAATCCTTGCATGCTGCATTCTTTGCAACTATTTAAGGAGAAATTCAATGAACTATGTGGTATCATTTGGGCCTGAGGCCAGACTTCAACAAGAAACTCTGACGGCGCTTGAAGCTGGCCATCCTGGTTTGCCCCCCCAAAGTGCCCACGAAGTAAGACAGAAGTATGTTGAGTACTTTGTGGGTGGGGGGCAGTGATATGCCAGAAAATGTTTTAGAAAAATTGTATCCTACATTTTTTAACTCAAACTGAAAGAAGATTTCCTTTGATTTACTGCCTGGGTTTCTTTTAGCTGTCTCCTAGGTTCTCCAATATACTTTTTTTTTGGACATTTTCTTCAATAGTGCAAATGTAATTTATTTGATACATGAGGTGACATTCTCTTCTTCAGCAAACTATTATTATGTTGTAAGTCTGCTACACACACCTAGTTGTTGTTGTTAATGTATCTAATGCATTTTTGAGAAAAATATTCATCATTTTCAGCACCATGAATTAATTTTGGGGAGTCATGAAAATGGCGTGATTATGGCAAATTATATAGCACTGTGGGTGTTATTTACTAAAGGAAAGTCCACTTTGCACTCCAATGCACTGCAAAAGTGCACTTGAAACTGCACTGAAAGTGCACTTGTAGTGCAAAGTGGATCTGCCTTTAGTAACTAACCCCCATTGTCACTGTAAAAAACAACTTACTACAAAAATTGCTACTGAGCATTAAAAGAAGAAGCCACACATTGTTGAGTAGAAAACATTTTACTCAAAGCACATTCACATGTGCATTAGAAAAGGGTTTTGAAACAAACCAACATCTTTGGTGTATAACTTTTTTTTTTCACATTGTAAATATCCTTTTTTTGGTTAAACAGGCATGTTTCAAAGCATAACATACACAACTCAGGAACTTACAAAGTTCAACTTTGACAAAGTGAAGGCAATATCAGACATGAGTATGTCCAAACTGTGTTGATATTGCCTTCATCAGATGGGGGGATGTCACCCCTGTAAAAGCCAAATTTTGAAGATGCACACAAATTGGGATTCAAACTGGGGATTTCCTTCCTGATCCCATGCCTAATGTCAACATGTGCTAGCTCCCATCATGGGGGATCAATGGACGTGCTTTGGGGGTGCAACCCTTTCCTCTCACCTAATTGAGTTGCGAGGAAGGGATTGCACCCACAAAACATGTACATTGATATCCCGTGATGGCAGATAGCACATGTTGACACACGGTGTGCATATTCAAAACTTGGCTTTTAAAATACTTAATAAATTTGTTTTCAAAGCAAAAATACACGATAAAATGGTTCCATTTTTGTGTATTTTATAATCTGCCTAAAACATCAATGATGTTCTTCATTTTTTGTTGAACATCATTGATGTTTTCCTTTATATTTTCTAAATCACGATTGCACCCCATTCTCTCCCCGATGAGGATCTGGGCACTTTCACTGGTGAAATGAGATTCTTCTTCCACAACATCCACATCACCTAAAAGAAAACTCACACCATGTATTATAAATATGCAGGCATACATCTATTACCTGAAGCTGTGGTCTCAGACAATTTTGCTCACTTCATAAACGTCTCCCTCTTCATCCTCTGCTTGTAGTTTTGGGATTTCCCCTTCTTTAGGAGGTGTGGGATCCCTGGTGTACTCTGATGTCCCGAGTATTTTCTCCCCTATGTGAATAAAAAATAGGTATACTTAGCACACAGATATTTGAGGGCAGAAATATGAATATAAAACATTGCTTGGAAATGTCATACAATAATCTAAAATCGGAATCGTTAACACTCTCTCAATTCAAACTAATGATCCAACTAATAACGGCTGCAAAACAAACAGTGGCCAAGGCATGGAAATCTCCTACATTGGTACTAGCAGAAACAATTCACAGAATGAATAATACAATGTCCCATGCTAAGATGGTAGCCATCGATCAAAATCAAATTCCAAAATTTGAAAAACTTTGGCATCCTTGGATAAAACAACAGTTCCTGTCAAACTTCAATGACTCTGTCCTGTTGCCATGGTAACAGATTAAATGACTTACAGAGACACCCATTCTAAGGCTTCAAATAGAACTAAAAAGAATAATAAACTGACGAGCGGGACAACCTTGTGGACCATACCTCTACCTTTCAACCCTTTTTCTTCTTTCTCTTTCCTTTTCTCCACCTTACGATTAAAGCTCATTATCAGAATTTATTTGACCTATATACACTCTACTTGTAAACAATATGTATAATAGGTATAAATCATTTAAATACCTACAAAAGTAACTAAGGAAATGATATATATCTTTAATTTAGGTTTACGTGAACCCAATGTTTAATATTTGAAATTTCATGATATTTACCTATATAAACCCTACTGTAAAACAATGAGCTTACTTTATAGATCCTTGTAAACTTACTTTATGTATCTTTATAGCATTGTATACTCAATAAACTTCTTTTGACAAGGGAAATGTCATACAATTGTCTGTTTTGACAGAGTTCCAAGCTGAACAACATTATTTCCTTTCTAAAGCTGGAATACTTCCCTTTTTTGTTAACGTATCACACATGGAGACACCCCTAGTATCCACTGGAGCACCTGAAAGGGGCACCCTAAAAAGTTTGTTCTGGTGTCCCACACTAGTGCTCTGTATCCAGATGTGTAAACAGATGCTGAGTGTCCTCTCCTTACACTGAATCAAGTTTGCATTTCATTCTAGTTACAAACCCAAATACAAATAGACCTGAGCAAATGTAGTTAACTTGTATCTGCCAAAAACATCTTATAAGTGGGCGAACGAACAATGTTTCCTACGACCGATTACTGTGCCCATGAACATGAAAGTTGCCATTTTAAACTGTACAACAGTAAAGAAAATCACATGAAGCAGCATGCAAGTATTAATAATAATAGGAAAACACGACAAGTACTTACTTTTTAGAAACAGTTTCCTGATCTTTCTGTACTGATCTTGCTCCCTCAATTTGAGGTCTGATCATCATCTCCTCAGTTAATCCTTGGATCGCCGTACCCCAAAATTCCTGTGCAGACTCTTCATAACGTTAGGCATGATCTTGGCCTTTCTCACATTTGGGTTTGGGTATGGTCCATACTTCTCATCATAGTTGGTCCTCTTGAAGATGTCCACCATCTCCACCATCTCTATAAATGCCATAATTGAGGCCTTCAATCTCCTCCAGGATCGGTAAGTTCGTGGCTCCGGCCTTTCGTCATTGCTGCTCTCCTTTGCATGCAGCTGTTGTCCCTCCGCCATGTGTTCTCCCACTGCACCGAAAGACAAGGGGCAAGGGGCGGGGAATATACTAGAAAGAATGTCAGGGGCGGGCAAAGTTTCACGCATGCGCAGTGTATATAAAGCATAACATGCGTGCGTCGTACATACGATCTGTGAGTGGAGGACAGAGTAACGGAAGCAACAATCGTTATAACAAAGGTACAATTTTAACTTGGTGCATCAGTGGCCTATACTGCTTATAGATTGAGACCTATATTGAGTCAAGATTAGGAGAGTTTTGCCTGATATTAGGGTTTGTCTTGTGTTGTGTCTTGCAGAGAAAATGGATCCCTTCAATGATAGGGGATTTCTAGGAATATTCATTGATATGTTCAGGGAGCTGCCCTGTCTGTGGCAGGTGAACCACCCGTTTTATAATAAACAAACAAAGAGGCAGGCAGCGCTGGAGAAATTGCTTGAATTTGTGAAGTCAGTGATCCCCACAGCAGACATCAAGTATTTAACATCCAAAATTGGTGGCATGAGGAGCACTTATAATAAGGAGCGCAAGAAGGTCCAGGATTCCCTGAGATCAGGAGCTGCAGCAGATGACATTTATGTACCCAGGCTGTGGTACTATGACAGACCGCATTTTCTGGCAGGCCAGACTGAACCCAGGCCAGCACTCTCCAGTCTTCCTTAAAAGGCTTCCTTCCCCCCCAGCTGAGGCTTCTGACGACCAACATGGGCCTTCCAGGCAGCAACATGTGAAGGAGCCCAGCTTGAGTCAGGTATAGCATTCTTACAAATATTTCTGGTTTCCAGTTTAATGATGTTAAATATATGTTAGTTTTGATAACTAATTTCTGATTTCACAAAGTGTTTTACATATCAAAAGACAGTAGTGGCCACAAATGATTGGGACAAGAATGAAAAATGCTAGGGCCAGAATGATAGTCTTTTCTGTTTATTAACTTTCAATTTGCAACAGTCATGAGCTGAAAATTGTGTGTGAGTGATGAACCAAAAACTAAAACTATGTCCCTTTTTCATACACAGGAAAGTCTCAGCCAGAAGAAGGCTGTGGAAAGTGGCAGCCAGTAGGTGGCGGGGGTAGGTGGCAGCCAGGAGGTGGTGGGGCCCAGTGCCAGGAAGAGGAGTAACGTGGAGGAGGCAGCACTTGGCCTAATTCTGAAAGCTACTGCAGCCCTCAGAAACCCCCCAGTCTTCAAGAGGACTATGCCTACATGACAGCCTGCAAAATGCTGAAAATGGAGGAGGGCCAACGCCTCTTATGTAAAGAAGTGATCTTACAAGCCCTAAATAAGAGGTTGAGAGGCAAACGCACAAGCCAACGCCACGTTTGTGAGTTGAACCATGGTCTTCTTCCTCCTCCTCCACCTCCTGCCACAACTCCAACACCAGAGCCACAGCCTGGAAGGAAGCGTGTAAGGAAGACCAGAGAGTAATGGCCTGGGTTCAGTCTGGTCTGACAAAAGATGCAGGCTGTGGTTTGACCACAGCCTGGGGACAGATATGTCATCTGCTGCTGTTCCTGATCTCTTGTAGTCCTGGACTGGATTGTGCTCACTATTATATGGACTCCTCAGGCCACCAATTATGACTGTAAAATAATTGATGTCTGCCCTGGGATACAAAGGCTTCGCCAATTTCAGCAGTTTCTTCAGCGTTGCCTTCCTCTTTATTTTGTTATGACCCAGAATAAATGGCTATTTGTTTTTCAGAAATACTTGCCTATGTGTTTTACTTCAAAAAGGACAGTTTGTTTGTGAGTAGGCAGGTACATTTCCTAAATACAATGTAAAATTAACAAGGGACACCAACACCAACCAACCTCCTTGAGGTTAAAAATATACAGGATAATAATTGTGTGGTAACTTGACACACAAAACGAAAAATAATATTATGGGGAGCACTATAAAAAAAATGTAGATCTTGATAAAAAAAACAAAAAAAAGAAACAAAAATTATAAACATTATTATGGAGATCACTGTTTTGAATGCTATCACACACTAGTTGAGTATTAGCGTAGGGTACAGCACCACACAGTCATAGGCACACGTACACAGGGTCTCGGGGTCTCGAAAGATGTGATGGCCATCACATTTTGAGAGACCTAATCTGCAACGTTCAGTTTATAGTTTTTTTTACAGTTTTTATAAAAGTGAAAAAAGTAAAAAAAAACACACACACACACAAAAACACACAAAAAAATAAAAAAGCCAAAAATAGTTGTGGTTGTATTTTTCTTCTCTCTCTCCCTATTGTTCTCTCTCTTATGTTCGCTCTCTACATTCCACTCTACTGTTTGCTCACCATTGCTCTATATCTATCATTCTCTCTTGGTTTTATTTTTACTATGTTTTATTGTATTTGCTTTGCAGGTATGGTATGGTTTTACTGTAATGTTTGTTTTAATGTTGACCATCATTTGCTTAGCAGGTACGCCATTCAGCTGCAGCGTGGATTCATTTATCTTGACAGCAACAGCGTTTGCTCCCACGATAGCTAAAGCTGTGACTCCAGCGCTGTAGGAGGTGATTTCACCACCACCACAGTAAAAAAAAAAGAGCATATATGCCGAAGCATGGGGGCAGCAGGGGTGGAGGAGCTGTTTGCGCCTAATTTTTGGGGCGGATGGCCCCATGCTTCGGCATATATATATTTTAGGCACAGATTGTGTTAAAATATGTTTTACTTTTTACTATTTTTTTTTTGTATTTGCTTTGCAGGTATGGTATATCTTACTGTTATACTGTAATGTTACTTTGTTTTATTGTTAACCGTCATTTGCTTAGCAGGTACGCCATTCAGTTTCAGTGCGGATTTATTTATCTTGACAGCAACAGCGTTTGCTCCCACGATACATAAAGACATGACTCCAGCGCTGTAGGAGGTTATTTCACCACCACAGTTAAAAACAAAATGGTGCATGTATGCCCATCATTAGAATTGGGTGGATGAAGGGAGGTATTCTAATGGTGGGCATACCCACCGATCAATCTCTTTTTTTTGTTTAGCCCACAGGCTGCATTAAAAAAGATTACAATATATGCCCAATAAGGACCAGCATTGTATTGGTATGTTGCTGGACTTTGAGTGGTTATACCAGAATGATGCCTGCGGGTTTAGGTATCATCTTGGTATCATTTTTTTCAGCCAGTGGTCGGCTTTTATGTAAAAGCAATCCTAGTGGCTAATTAGCCTCTAGACTGCTTTTACAAGCAGTGGGAGGGATTCCCCCCACCGTCTTCCATGGTTTTCTCTGGCTCTCCTGTCCCAACAGGGAACCTGAGAATGCAGCCGGTGGTTCCACCAGCTGACCATAGAGCTGATCAGAGACCAGAATGGCTCCAATCATCTCTATGGCCTAAGAAACCGGAAGCTACGAGCATTTCATGACTTAGATTTTGCCGGATGTAAACAGCGCCATTGGGGAATTGGCATTTTATCACATCGATCTTGGTGTGGTCAGATGCTTTGAGGGCAGAGGAGAGATCTAGGGTCTAATAGACCCCAATGTTTTCAAAAAAGAGTACCTGTCACTACCTATTGCTATCATAGGGGATATTTACATTCCCTGAGATAACAATAAAATTGATAAAAAAAATGAAAGGAACAGTTTAAAAATAAGATAAAAAAGCAAAAAAATAATTAAAAAAAAAAAGCACCCCTGTCCCCCCCTGCTTTCACACAAAGGCGAACGCAAGTGTCGGTCTGACGTAAAATGTAAACAGAAATTGCACCATGCATGTGAGGTATCACCATGAAGGTCAGATCGAGGGCAGTAATTTTAGCAGTAGACCTCCTCTGTAAATCTAAAGTGGTAACCTGTAAAGGCTTTGTGCGCAATTTTAAAGCATGTCATGTTTGGTATCCATGTACTCAGCCTAAGATCATCTTTTTTATTTCATGAAACATTTGGGCAATATAGTGTGTTTTAGTGCATTAAAATGAAAAAAATTGTGTTTTTCCCCAAAAAATGCGTTTGAAAAATCGCTGCGCAAATACTGTGTGAAAAAAAAATGAGACACCCACCATTTTAATCTGTAGGGCCTTTGCTTAAAAAAATATATAATTTTGGGGGGTTCAAAGTAATTTTCTTGCAAAAAAAAAAAAAAATTTCATGTAAACAAAAAGTGTTGTGCATAAAATGCCAGAACAGTTCAAAACCCCCCAAATGACCCCATTTTGGAAAGTAGACACCCCAAGCTATTTGCTGAGAGGCATGTTGAGACCATGGAATATTTTATATTTTGACACAAGTTGCGGGAAAAAGACAATTTTTTTTTTTGCACAAAGTTGTCACTAAATGATATATTGCTCAAACATGCCATGGGCATACGTGAAATTACACCCCAAAATACATTCTGTTGCTTCTCCTGAGTATGGGGATACCACATGTGTGAGACTTTTTGGGAGCCTAACCGCGTACGGGACCCCGAAAACAAAGCACTGCCTTCAGGCTTTCTAAGGGTGTAAATTTTTGATTTCACTCCTCACTGCCTATCACAGTTTCGGAGGCCATGGAATGCCCAGATGGCACAAAACCCCTCCAAATGACCCCATTTTGGAAAGTAGACACCCCAAGCTATTTGCTGAGAGGTATGGTGAGTATTTTGCAGACCTCACTTTTTGTCACAAAGTTTTGAAATTTGAAAAAAGAAAAAGAAAATACATTTTTCTTTTCTTTCTTCATTTTCAAAAACAAATGAGAACTGCAAAACACTCACCACGCCTCTCAGCAAATGGAGTGTCTACTTTCCAAAATGGGGTCATTTGGGGGGTTTTGTGCTATCTTGGCATTTTATAGCCTTCGAAACTGTGATAGGTAGTGAGGCGTGTAATCAAAAATGTACGCCCTTAGAAATCCTGAAGGTGGTGCTTGGATTTCAGGGGCCCGTACGCGGCTAGGCTCCCAAAAAGTCCCACACATGTGGCATCCCCATACTCAGGAGAAGCAGCAGAATTTATTTTGGGGTGTAATTCCACATATGCCCATGGCATGTGTGAGCAATATATCATTTAGTGACAACTTTGTTAAAAAAAAAAAAGTTTGTCATTCTCCCGCAACTTGTGGCAAAATATAAAATATTCCATGGACTCAACATGCCTCTCAGCAAATAGCTTGGGGTGTCTACTTTCCAAAATGGGGTCATTTGGGGGGGGGGGTTGTGCCATCTTGGAATTTTATGGCTTTCAAAACTGTGATAGGTAGTGAGGAGTGAAATAAAAAAATTACGCCCTTAGAAATCCTGAAGGCAGTGCTTGGTTTTAGGGGCCCCGTACATGGCTAGGCTCCCAAAAAGTACCACAGATGTGGTATCCCTGTACTCAAGAGAAGCAGCAGAATGTATTTTGGGGTGTAATTCCACATATTCCCATGGCATGTGTGAGAAATATTTCATTTAGTGACAACTTTGTGCAAAAAAAAAAGTTTGTCATTTTCCCGCAACTTGTGGCAAAATATAAAATATTCCATGGACTCAACATGCCTCTCAGCAAATAGCTTGGGGTGTCTACTTTCCAAAATGGGGTAATTTGGGGGGGGGGTTGTGCCATTTTGGCATTGTGTGGCGTTCATTTAGTGACAACTTTTTGTAAAAAATGTTTTTTTGTCATTATTCATTCACTTGGGACAAAAAAATTAAATTTTCAATGGGCTCAACATGCCTCTTAGCAATTTCCTTAGGGTGTCTACTTTCCAAAATAGGGTCATTTGGGGGGGGGGGGTGTACTGCCCTGCCATTTTAGCACCTCAAGAACTGAGATAGGCAGTCATAAACTAGAAGCTGCGTAAATTCCAGAAAATGTACCCTAGTTTGTAGATGCTATAACTTTTGAGCAAACCAATAAATATATGTTTATTGACTTTTTTTTTACCAAAGACATGTGGCTGAATACATTTTGGCCTAAATGTATGACTAAAATTGAGTTTATTGGATTTTTCTAATAACAAAAAGTAGAAAATATCATTTGCATAAAATAAAAATTGCAGAGGCAATAAAATACCATCAAAAGAAAGCTCTATTTGTGGGGAAAAAAGGACGCATATTTCGTTTGGGTACAACATTGCATGACCGCGCAATTACCAGTTAAAGCAGCGCAGTGCCAAATTGTAAAAAGTCCTCCGGTCATTGAGCTGCCAAATGGTCCAGGGCTGAAGTGGTTAATATTATTCATGAGATCACGAAAAATAATAAATAAATCAGTTTGTGAGAAGTCTGTGTGAATATAAGCAGAAAAACAATTTCATTCTTCTAGCATTCTAAAGAAGAAGAGAATGCGCTGCATTAAACTAATTAAAAAATTGCAACGTGACGAATGTGCTATCTCCATTACAAATGCTAGTTTTACCAGACCGAGCGCTTCTGTCTCATAATTTATTCCGAGCATGTGTGTCACTTTGTGCGTCGGAATTGTGTACACGCGATCTAAATTTACGCAAACGGATTTTGTTGTCTGAAAATTTGAGAACCAGATCTCAAATTTTGTGCGACGGAAATTCCGATGGAAACTGTCCGATGGAGTCTACACACAGTCGGAATTTCTGACAAAAGGCTTCCATCTAACATTTTCCGACCGTGTGTACTAGGCATTATAGTTTTTGAAAGTCAATTTCACCATAAAACTGTTTCACCTGTCTTCTAGCAAGTTTTTGCTTTGTGTTTGCTTCTTGTGGCATAAGTACAATGTAATGTATGCTCCCACCCATTTCCCACTATCTGTAGCATGCTCAGAATGGGGCTAGGTGCTGGGATGATATAATCCAGTGCACATGCTGAGGAGTTACATGTTAGGTGGCAACCTGATGATTGTAGAGGGAAGATGCCTGGCCAGATAAAGACCAGGAGGCGATGGACGCAGCATTTGCAATAATGCACAGGGTTTTAGTGCTGTGGAAGCAAAAACTAGTAGGTACAGTACAGCTTCCATAATGTGCCAGTGCTGTGTATACTTGCACACCATATCAATTGCTCTAAGGACCTGCTGCAAATTTTAGTTTTACTGTATCAAGGAAGCACACATTCCATTTATATCCTGTGTACTAAACTATTTTTTTGCAACCTTCACCTGAAATGTTTGATATATATAAAAATAATTTCACATATTGGATGTTCTGGCTTCTAGCTTTGGCATTTAAAAATCATTCTTAGTGTAGGGAAAGAGTCAGTAAAGTATGTGAACCCAGTGAAAGAGGAGAAAGAAACAGAGAGAAAGTAACAGAGAGTAATGCCGCGTACACACGGTCGGACTTTCTATCCTACTTGGTCCGGCACACTTTCCGACGGACTTTGTCCGCCAGGTGCGCCGGACTTTAAAACGGACGGACTTGCCCACACACGACCGGACTTTCCGGCGGGCTAAGTCCGCCCGTCTTTCCGACGGACTTTCGCCGGAGTTACGGCGGACTTTCAGAATGAACGGACTTGCCCACACACGGACAAGTCCGTTCATTTTGAACGTGACTCAGGTGTGACGGGACTAGAAAAGGAAGTCAATCTTGCCGCTTTTATCGGCGAGATTGACACCTTGCGAGCCCCGTCGCGGGGCATACCAGGCCCTTAGGTCTGGTATGGATTATAAAGGGAACCCCCTACGCCGAAAAAACGGCGTGGGGTCCCCCCTAAAATCCATACCAGACCCCGATCCAAGCACGCAGCCTGGCCGGTCAGGAAAGGGGGTGGGGACGAGCGAGCGCCCCCCCCTCCTGAACCGTACCAGGCCGCATGCCCTCAACATGGGGGGTGGGTGCTTTGGGGGAGGGGGGCGCCCTGCGGGGCCCCCCACCCCAAAGCACCTTGTCCCCATGTTGATGAGGACAAGGGCCTCTTCCCGACAACCCTGGCCGTTGGTTGTCGGGGTCTGCGGGCGGGGGCTTATCGGAATCTGGGAGCCCCTTTAATAAGGGGGCCCCCAGATCCCGGCCCCCCACCCTATGTGAATGAGTATGGGGTACATGGTACCCCTACCCATTCACCTAGGGAAAAAGTGTAAGTAATAAAACACACTACACAGGTTTTTAAAATAGTTTATTAAACAGCTCCGGGGGGGGGATCTTCCTCCGGCTTCGGGGGTCCCTCCGCTTCATCTTCTCCCGGCGTCCGGTTGGTTCTTCTCCCGGTGTTCCAGTTCTTCGGCCGGCTCCTCTGCTGTCTTCAGGTAGCTCTCTTGCCAGCAGAGGTCCGGACTCCTGGGCTTCTGGGCTTCTGGGCTTCTTCTGGGCTTCTTCTCTTCTCTTCTCTTCTCTTCTCTTCTCTTCTCTTCTCTTCTCTTCTCTTCTCTTCTCTTCTCTTCTCTTCTCCAGATGTTGACACGACGCTCTCTCCGGCTGGACTGCTCTCCGAGGGCTGCGTTGTGACTTATATAGGCGGAGACCCCGCCCCCTTTTGATGTCACAGTCCCTGGGCATGCTGGGACTGTGACATTTTAGGGGGCGTGGTCAACATCACCCAGTGACCACGCCCCCTAAAACGTCACAGTCCCAGCATGCCCAGGGACTGTGACATCAAAAGGGGGCGGGGTCTCCGCCTATATAAGTCACAACGCAGCCCTCGGAGAGCAGTCCAGCCGGAGAGAGCGTCGTGTCAACATCTGGAGAAGAGAAGAGAAGAGAAGAGAAGAAGCCCAGAAGAAGCCCAGAAGCCCAGAAGCCCAGAAGCCCAGGAGTCCGGACCTCTGCTGGCAAGAGAGCTACCTGAAGACAGCAGAGGAGCCGGCCGAAGAACTGGAACACCGGGAGAAGAACCAACCGGACGCCGGGAGAAGATGAAGCGGAGGGACCCCCGAAGCCGGAGGAAGATCCCCCCCGGAGCTGTTTAATAAACTATTTTAAAAACCTGTGTAGTGTGTTTTATTACTTACACTTTTTCCCTAGGTGAATGGGTAGGGGTACCATGTACCCCATACTCATTCACATAGGGTGGGGGGCCGGGATCTGGGGGCCCCCTTATTAAAGGGGCTCCCAGATTCCGATAAGCCCCCGCCCGCAGACCCCGACAACCAACGGCCAGGGTTGTCGGGAAGAGGCCCTTGTCCTCATCAACATGGGGACAAGGTGCTTTGGGGTGGGGGGCCCCGCAGGGCGCCCCCCTCCCCCAAAGCACCCACCCCCCATGTTGAGGGCATGCGGCCTGGTACGGTTCAGGAGGGGGGGGCGCTCGCTCGTCCCCACCCCCTTTCCTGACCGGCCAGGCTGCGTGCTCGGATCGGGGTCTGGTATGGATTTTAGGGGGGACCCCACGCCGTTTTTTCGGCGTAGGGGGTTCCCTTTATAATCTATACCAGACCTAAGGGCCTGGTATGCCCCGCGCTCGCCGCAATAGGAAAATGTGTTTTTCCTATTGCAGCGAGCGCGAGATGCAATACCCTGCCCTCGTGTCGTATCTGGTCCGTCGGACCAGCATACACACGAGCGGGCTTTCCGTCGGACCAGCACACACACGAGCGGACTTTCCGCCCGAAACTGAGTCCGGCGGAAAGATTTAAAACTTTCTTCAAATCTAGGTCCGGCGGGCTTTTGGGAAAAAGTCCGCCGGAAAAGTCCGCCGGCGCCTACACACGGGCGGATTGTCCGGCACACTCTGGTCCGCCGGACTAAGTATGCCGGAAAGTCCGACCGTGTGTACGCGGCATAAGAGTGTGCACATTTATTTCAATAATGAATGTTACAGTGCTATAATATTCTTAACAATGAGCATTGTAGCATTATGGTGCTGTATTTGGCTCCAATAGGGACTCCGTATGAAGTTTATATATTAATGTCTTAATCTTTTTTTAGGTTTCTTCCTGTGTTCTCCACTCTACTGTCACAAGCTAAACTATAATAATAGGTAATCTGGGTATTTTTGACCAATTTGCCCCATAAGTGTTTTATGCTAGTAGTATGGAGATGTGTATGCAGTTTCAGGAGTAGGGAATGGTGTGAATCATTTCATCTACCTTGTGAGGTACTGCAGGCTGTTTTTAGAAACAACAAAATAAACAAAACATACAGGATTCCAAAAAGCAAAAAACAAAAATAAAAACACAGCCCAAGGAGCGATGTCCAAGGAAATCCTTCAGTGAAAGGGTTAATATCAATAGATTATCTCACACCATTTTCTTTGCAGATTTGTGATCAGCGGGGAACTGACAGCTTTAGAAACATATAGGGAGATACACAGGCTCATGGTGCAAATAGCATTTGTTTATTTGATAAAGGAAATAAAATCAATACACTTACAAGTGTAGATAGAACATCAGAGTCTATAATCCTGCTGTATGGAGCCCTGAACAGGGTCACATCCGAGTGCAAAGATATATGGATCGTCCACATGATGGATGGATGAGCACCTCCACAAGCAATGGCTCACTACGCAGCTGCCAACAGGCTGCAAGCAAGCCACTCACTGACTCCAGGTGCTGGCCTGGTCAGGACAAGGCTGTGGAAGCCTCCACCACGTAATCCAGGGGGAGCTTCTGATGGAACAAACTGAAAGGGGACGCTATGCGGTTGCCAGGACAACGCATTTCAGAGGGCGTAGCCTCCTACCTCAGGTCCGCCTTTGTTGTTCGAGGAGTCCTTATATAGCTATTGATAAATGTCCGGGGTATTAACCCTTCTTTCTCAGGCCATTGGGCTTACATCGGAAACACACAGGGAATAATATGTGGCAACTACAAATCAATCATAAAAGCCTTCATGGAAAGAAAAGGTGTTGGTATATGGGCGCCACAATGTAAATCAAATCAATATAATACCAATGCTGCACCTAAAATTAGTATAAACTAATATGTCATGAAAAAATGTATAAAAAAAAGGGTGCAAAGGACAAATTAGAACAAATAACCAATTAATAAGTATACAGTACTATCCTAATTAGTAAAGTGCACAAATAAGTAAATCATCAAAAATGTCCATGACAAATATATGTGATCAAATCTTCTTGTGTATACTCCATGAATTTTAAAGTGCAATGTGTTTCAAAATCTTGCTTATAAAAGTGCTTCACCCGAAGTGATAATAAAATGCGCTCACCAGATAGCTGTGGCCACAGAGTGACCACAAAGCATGATATTGTAGAGAAATCCTCGATTCAATGGTATATCTCCTTCAAATATCTCATTCCAATCAATCATTCATGTGTAGAAGAAACTGGATCCCAATCCAATATGCAGATTTTAACCGTAAGTATCTTCACCTTATGTATCCTTCACTGCATATAACCAACTTGCATCAAGTATGTCTGTGAAATAGCTGCTGCGATGGTAAGACAGATAAAGACCAAGGAGGAATGTGTGCAAAACTGCAGGTATGTGAAAAGGGATGTGAAAAAAGGCAATCCCTGTGTAGAATCAGTAGCTTGCAGCAGTAGAGAAAACTGTCCCATGTGACGTGAGAGTGATATGAAACCAGTTTCAATCGCTAAATTGCTGAAGAAGGATGATTTTTTTATATTTACAGTATCTCAAAAAAGTGAGTACACCCCTCACATTTTTGTAAATATTTTATTATATCTTTTCATGTGACAACACTGAAGAAATGACACTTTGCTACAATGTAAAGTAGTGAGTGTACAGCTTGTATAGCAGTGTACATTTGCTGTCCCCTCAAAATAACTCAACACACAGCCATTAATGTCTAAACCGCTGGCAACAAAAGAGAGTACACCCCTAAGTGAAAATGTCCAAATTGGGCCCAATTAGCCATTTTCCCTTCCCAGTGTCATGTGACTTGTTAGTGTTACAAGGTCTCAGGTGTGAATGGGGAGAAAGTGTTAAATTTGGTGTTATTGCTCTCACTCTCTCATACTGGTCACTGAAAGTTCAATATGGCACCTCATGGCAAAAAACTCTCTGAGGATCTTAAAAAAGAATTGTTGCTCTACATAAAGATGGCCTAGGCTATAAGAAGATTGCCAAGACCCTGAAACTGAACTGCAGCACGGTTGTGAAGACCATACAGCGGTTTAGCAGGACAGGTTCCACTCAGAACAGGTTTCACTATGGTCGACCAAAGAAGTTGAGTGCACATGCTCAGCGTCATATCCAGAGGTTGTCTTTAGTAAATAGACGTATGAGTGCTCCCAGCATTGCTGCAGAAGTTAAAGGGGTGGGGGATCAGCCTGTCAGTGCTCAGACCATACACCGCACACTGCATCAAATTTGTCTGCATGCTGTCGTCCCAGAAGGAAGCCTCTTCTAAGGATGATGCACAAGAAAGCCTCCAAACAGTTTGCTGAAGACAAGCAGACTAAGGACATGGATTACTGGGACCATGTCCTGTGATCTGATGAGACCAAGATAAACCTATTTGGTTCAGATAATGTCAAGTGTATGTGGTGGCAACCAGGTGAGGAGTACAAAGACAAGTGTGTCTTGCCTACAGTCGAGAATGGTGGTGGGAGTGTCATGGTCTGGGACTGCATGAGTGCTGCCAGCACTGCAGAGCTACAGTTCATTGAGGGAACCATGAATACCAACATGTACTGTGACATACTGAAGCAGAGGATGATCCCCTCCCTTGAGAGACTGGGCCGCAGGGCAGTATTCCAACATGATAACAACCCCAAACACACCTCTAAGATGACCACTGCCTTGCTAAAGAAGCTGAAGGTAAAGGTGATGGACTAGCCAAGCATGTCTCCAGACCTAAACCCTATTGAGCATCTGTGGGGCATCCTCAAATGGAAGGTGGAGGAGCGCAAGGTCACTAACATCCACCAGCTCCGTTATGTCATCATGGAATAGTGGAAGAGAACTCCAGTGGCAACCTGTGAAGCTCTGGTGAACTCCATGCCCAAGAGGGTTAAGGCAGTGCTGGAAAATAATGGTGGCCAAACAAAATATTGGCCCAATTTGGACATTTTCACTTAGGGGTGTACTCAATTTTGTTGCCAGCGGTTTAGACATAAATGGCTGTGTGTTGAGTTATTTTGAGGGGACAGCAAATCTACACTGTTATACAAGCTGTGCACTTACTACTTTACACGTAGCAAAGTGTAATTTCTTCAGTGTTGTCACATGAAAAAAATGTGAGGGGTGTACTCACTTTTGTAAGATACTGTATACTCCTATAATGAAGATTAACAACTTCAATACCCAGGCACTTTCGCCCCTTCCAGCCCAAACCAATTTTCAGCTTTCAGCGCTGTTGCGCTTTGAATGACAATTGCGCGGTCATGCTACAATGTACCCAAAAAAGTTTTTTATCATTTTGTTCACGAAAATAGAGCTTTCTTTTGGTGGTATTTGATTACTGCTGGGGTTTTTATTTTTTGCACAACAAATAAAAAAAGACCAAAAATTTTGAAAAAAGAAAACGTTTTTCTTTGTTTCTGTTATAAAATTTTGTAAATAAGTATGTTTTGTCCTTCACTGATGAGGCTGCACTGATGGGCACTGATAAGGTGGCACTGATGGGCACTGATGAGGTGGCACCAATGAGGTGGCACTGATGAGGCTGCACTAATGGGCACTCATAGGCGGCGCTGATGGGCACTAAAAGGCTGCACTGATGGGTACTTATGGGTGGCACTGATAAGTGGCATTGATGGGCACAGGTGGGCACTGATAGGTGGCAAGGATGGACACTGATGGGTGGCACTGCTGGGCATCACTGATGAGGAAACATCTGGCAGGCATTTGTAGTTGGCATTGGCATCCCTTGTGGTCCTGGCGGCATCCTTGGTGGTCCAGTGTGGGGATCTGCGGGGGGCTGCACTAATAAACAATCAGCGCAGACCCCCCCTGTCAGGAGAGCCGCCGATCAGCTCTCTACTCACGTCTATCAGACGCGAGTGAGGAAAAGCTGATAAATGTCTCTTCCTGTTTCCACTGTGATCAGCCATGATTGGACACGGCTGATCACATGGTAAAGAGCCTCCGTCAGACTGACACGCTGCACCACCAATCACCGCACGCGGCGGCTGTTATCCTGAAATACGTCATATGACTTCCAGTCAGGATAACTGAACCACCGCCCGGCCATCATTTTGCTATAGGCCGGGCGGGAAGTGGTTAATAAATAATAATATTGAAATGTGAGGGAGAATAAATATAGTCTGCTCAGCTGACATCAAACAACAAACTAGCCCTGAACCATACACAGTCAAAAACGGACAAAAATGGAATGCATACAGATTGTGTATGTATATAACGGGGCATACCATTTAATTTATCAATTTGCATGAGCACAGTACATAACATATTCACCAATATGCATGCTGTCAAACCAGATGCATTCTGCATACAGCACAATGAAGCAGAATGCAACATCAGCATAAGGGAATGGATGTACAGGAGAAGGGGTGGGGCTGTTTTTACTATATTAATATAACTGTTATATTAATTACTAAAATAAATTATTAATATTATGTGCAGTAAAACACATTTATTGGAAACATTTTAAAATAAGGATGAACAGGTAGTTACAATCTTAGTGTCTAACTTTGTAATGTCCAGTTTCTTAGATCTTCCTTGCCAAAGTACATCAGTACAAGGGATAGACATATCTTAAAGTGATAGTAAAGGCTTGTTTTGTTTTTCTTTTAAATAACAGACATGTTATACTTACCTGCTCTGTGCAGTGGTTTTGTACAGAGCACAGTGCTGGGACAAGGCCATCTGGTGCCCAGGGCGGGTATAAAGAAAGAATCATTGTCCTTTCAAAACCAGAAAACACTAAAAACAATACAACAATACAATACTGTAGCTGCAGCCCCGTCGCAGTATATGTACTGCAGCGGGTTGGCAAATGGTTAAATTGTAAGTTCACTTTACAGAAAATCTGTAAGGTAAACTTACATTGTACCCCCTCCCCATCCCTCCCAGTCCTGCTAATCTGGAGTCCAGCGATCCCCCGCACTGACCTCTTGACATTACACAGCCCCCTGCACCACTTTACATTACAAAGCCCCCTGTGCCTCTGGGTTCCTTTACATTACACAGCTCCCTGTGCCTCTGGGCCCCTTTACATTACACAGCACCCTGCACCTCTGGATACCTTTACATTACACAGCCCTCTGCACCCCTTTACATTACACAGCACCCTGCACCCCCTACATTACACAGCACCCTGCACTTCTGGGCCCTTTACATTACACAGCACCCTGCACCCCTTTACATTACACAGCACCCTGCACCCCTTTACAATACACAGCACCCTGCACCTCTGGGCCCCTTTACATTACACAGCCCCCTGCGCCTCTGGGCCCCTTTACATTAAGATGTAATGTACCCGGAGCAATCTGCGCTAACCCCAAAGTTCTACAGTGATATTAGAAAATTATTTAAACAAAATAAAAAAAATACTGACAAAAAATACTGACAAAAAGAAGTGCTGCAACCCAAAAAAAACCTTGAATATCCAGTTCTGTCAAATAGTAAAATAGATTCAGGTGCGCTACTAGTGTCAAAAAAACCACAATGGTTAACAATACACCTTCTACCTAAAGTTCATAATATTTAAACATTGAGTGTGAATAAATTGATTATTCCAATATTGTGCAGTCCTAAAAAGTGAATATTTAATAAAAGTCCTGAAAAAATCAAACAGTGTGTATTGCTATATAAGCAGTCCTTCCTTCAGATTGCGGAATTTCATCTCCTTTAGTATTGAAAAAGCCAGATAATGGTAAAAGAAGGGGGGGCCACTTACCAGATATGTAGGACCCCTATTACTGGGGTCTTCAGGGCTCAAAGATGCCGGATCTTGCAGGCAGGAACAGCTGATTTTATTCTCACATGCAGACTTAGATCCGCCTTGGGTCCTTCTTGAGCACTGTGGTAACCGTATAATGAGCTATGCCTCTGTGGGATCACTCGTTATATGTAGGGAGAAATCACAAAAACATAGGGTCCTCCATAGTGTAGTAGGTAAAAGCTCTTTTATTAAAAAACGATGGGTTGCCGACATCAAGGATAAAGCAGAAAATTAAAATCGAAACAAACAGCTCAGCCGCGGTGAAGCTAGCCAGCTGATGTGTGATGACGTCAGGTCCCGCGGCTCCGTCCAACGCGGTGTTCCATAAGAGGCATCGACAGTCTCCTCTCCCAGTCGATGCTTCTTACGGAGAAACGCCATCTCCATGTGAGATTAAAATCAGCTGTTCCTACCTGCAAGATCTGGCATCTTTGAGCCCTGAAGACCCCCGTAATAGGGGTCCTGCATATCTGGTAAGCGGCCCCCCCTTCTTTTACCATTATCTGGCTTGTTCAATATTAAAGGAGATGAAATTCCGCAATCTGAAGGAAGGACTGCTTATATAGCAATACACACTGTTTGATTTTTCAGGACTTTTATTAAATATTCACTTTTTAGGACTGCACAATATTGGAATAATCAATTTATTCACACTCAGTACAAGCTGGAAAAAATTACTGCGCTATCCCCAAAGAAAACAATGTATAAGACAAAAAAAGCTGCAACCAAAAATGTGAGACACATCCACTTGCTATACAAACCAAAATAAAAAAAGGCTGCGCTGCAATATGTGACATGAAACCAGTAAGGTGATGTGATCACCCTGTTGAATAAAGAATATTTAAAACTTCATGTGCGTGGGGTTCATAATAAAACAGTGATTACATAACCCACGTAATTCAAATAAGCCTAGTGATAAAGACAATGAACATTTAAAGTCCAAAATGCAGAGTACATGGAGTAAAAAGTTCATAGAGGTAGAAAGTTGTTGCCAAGGAGAGAGAGATAAACGTCCAAATGGTGTATAACATGCGTCTGGATCATCCGGGAATAAGTGGTGACAGAAAGGTTCCTCTACCTCTACCAAAAATGGCCCCTTACCAACTCCTTAGATCGCTTATCAGGAGATCAAGCGGGCGAGTGGCTGTCAACCCCAGCCTCAGGTATAGACTGTAAACAAATCACTCTTATGCCCCATACACACGGTCGGACACGACGGATGTTGGCTCAAACTTGTTTTGCGTACACACGGTCGCACAAAGTTGTCGGAATTTCCGATCGCCAACAACGCGGTGACGTCAACCACGTACGATGAGACTAGAAAAGGCCAGTTCAGAACCAAGCGCGGCACCCTTTGGGCTCCTTTTGCTAATCTCGTGTTAGTAAAAGTTTGGTGAGAGACGATTCGCGCTTTTTCAGACTCATGGCTTTCAGATCATTTTCTGCGGTTCAGTTTGTGCTTGTGGGTTTGTATCTGCTCTTCAGTGCGTGCAAGCAAGCTACGCGTGACTTGTCATTGTGTTTTTGTTCGTTCCTTACTGTTTTTCAGGTCGCTCTTCACAGGCCTTGCTGTTCTTCAGTGCGTTCTGTTACTTTGCTCTGAGCAGCCGACCGTTTTCTAGCCATGTTGCGTATATGTACTCCTCGTAGAGTTTGTGCTGTGCGGGGGCTTGGTGTTGGGGTCCTGACCTTGACACAAGTCCAGTCCACGAACAGGGTGGGGAGGAGTTCATGGACCAAGAATTGGTTGCTTCAGCGTGACCAGTTCTCTCATATGCCTTTGCTCCGTGAGATCCGTGAGAATAATCCTGATGATTTCAGGAACTTTCTCCGGATGACGGACCCCGTATTTCACCGTTTGTTGGCTTCGCTGACCCCCTATATCAGCAGGCAGGATACCTGCATGAGGCAAGCCATCACTCCGGAGCAGAGGCTGGTCGCTATCCTGCGGTACTTGGCGACAGGGAGAAGCCTGCAGGACCTCAAGTTCTCGACAGGCATCTCCCCCCAGGCTCTGGGGATCATCATCCCAGAGACCTGTTCTGCCATCATCCAGGTCCTGCAGAAGGAGTATATTAAGGTAAGATTTGCATCCTTTAATATCACATTTTAGTGTATTTAATGTTTGCTAAGATATTGTATTTCTTTCCTCATTCCCTAATTTCCATGATTGTAATATGCTGTGAATGTCCCCTTTGTTCTCATTCATGCTGGATTTTTATGTAATTATTTTTTTAGTCCTTCATACATATCTGCCTTCACTTACCTCCACAACATGCTCTCCTGGCCCTATATTCACCTCATGTAGTCACTTAACAATGTATTTTATCAGCTTCATAGTAGTGCTTTACCCCAAACACCCCCTAAAATTTTTAGAAATGTGATTTGTGCTTTAAATTCAGGCAGAGTGCCAGAGGCTTTTTTTTGTAGTGTCCCCAAATCATTTTTCTAAACCCTCCCTCCCCCCAACTGCTAAGTCAGCTGATCCCAATTCTCTATCTATCCTCAACCATCTATCTGCTGACTTTGCCAAACCCATACTATACCTGTCTCTTTACTGGTCAGATTTATGGATGAATTCCCCAAAGCATGTAGTGCAAGGGCCTGCCTGTATACTTTCCAATGGTACTGTTTAAAGTTTTTGTATTCTATTATTATCTTGATAGGTAATAGCAGAATGTCCAAATGTCCTCAAATGTGTACAGTGTGTATTTATATCTTTGTATTATGACACTTCTTACCTGTCCAGTGGGCTGCCAATAGTGTAACTAAGGAGGGGCTGTTCCAAGTAATACCCTGTATTTAGGCATTCATCTCTCAATGAAGTGAAGAGGGTTACCTGTCCAAGATTCCACCCCCTATAATGTTAGAAATGGCCCATGAGAGGGGGGGGATATGATAGGTGTACCTTATACTTTGGTGTTAAATTCCCCTTAATAAATGCTATCTGGAGGTTGGCCAAGAATGTTTGTGCCTAATCTGCTTGCCATATTTATGTGCAAAAATAGTAATTTATTTTTGTTTTCCTCAACAGTTTCCTTCCACGCCACAGGAATGGCAGACTGTGGCCTCCCCCTTTGCCCAGCGGTGGGACTTTCCTAACTGCGGAGGGGCAATTGATGGGAAACATGTCCACATCGTCCCACCACCCAACTCGGGGTCCTACTATTTCAACTATAAGGGGTTCAATAGTATTGTGATGTTGGCGGTGGTGTCGGCTAATTACGACTTCTTGTATGTGGACGTGGGGAAGAATGGCTGGATGTCCGATGGTGGAGTCATCACCCAGACGGAGTTCTACAGGCATCTCCAGAATGGCAGCTTGGACTTGCCACCTCCAGAGGACAATGTGGAAGGACTCCCATTCGTCTTCGTAGCGGATGAAGCATTTGCGCTGGGGGACCATCTTATGCGGCCATTCCTGATGAGGACCCTCACCCCGGAACAGAGGGTTTTTAATTACCGGCTGGTCAGAGCCAGAAGAGTGGTGGAGAACACATTTGGAATCATGGCCAGCCGGTTCCGCCTATTTCTGACACCCATCCATATGGCGGAGTATAAACTTAATCATCTAATCCTGGCGTGCTGTGTTCTACATAACTTTTTACGCCAACATTCTGCTGGCTCAGTTGGGCCCGAGGCCGGAATTCTACATGATACAACCCTGACGGCGCTTGAAAGTGGCCGTCCTGGCTTGCCCTCCCTGAGTGCCCGTGATGTCCGGTTAAGATACCTTGAGTTCTTTGCGGGTAGGGGGGCCATCAATATGCCAGACAATTTGTGAAGCATTTATCAAATAAAAAAAAGCTAATCTTTGGTGACATTTACTGCTTGTGTTTGTTTTAGCTGACCCTGACAGCAATGTGGGGAGTCCCGAAAATGGCGTAATTGTGTAACCTTATACAAAGCACTGTTGGGTGTTATTTACTACAGGCATAGACACTTTTTATACTACAAGTGCATTTGAACTGCACTGAACCTATACTTGTAGTGCAAAGAGGATTTGCCCTTAGGAAATAACCCCCATTTTCACAGAAAACAGCAATTACATCACCACAAAAGTGTTGTAGCGTTGAGACAATAATCTACACATTCTTGATTAACAAACTTTTTAATACCTGCACAATCAACATGTGCATTTAGAAACAAACCAACATGTTTGTTGGATAACAATTTTTGGGGTGGCATTATCAAAAATAGAAATGTCCATTTACGATAAAACAGGCCTGTGTAAAACCAACAAGAAAGACAAAAATCTTGAACTTACAAAGTTCACATATGGTAAAACTTGAAGGCAATATTAGACATGAGTATTTAGGAACTGTGTTTGATATTGCGTTCAGATGGGGTGAAGTCACCCCTTGAAAAGCCAAATTTGGAAGATGCACACCAATTTACGAATGTCAACATGTGCTAGCTGCCATCACAGGGGATCAAGGGTCGTGTTTTGTGGGAGCAACCCCTTCCTCGCCACTACTTTATTATTGAGGAAGGGGTTGCACCCCCAAAACGCGTCCATTGATGTCCCGTGATGGCAGATAGCACATGTTGGCACACTGTGTGCATCCTCCAAATTTGGCTTTTCGAAATATCGCTCAAAAAGTTTTAAGATTGTAGCACACAAAAAAGAAAGTGATTTTGTGGGGTTTTAAATTCGCCCCAAAACATCAATGATGTTATTATTTTTTTTAATAACATCATTGATTTTTTTTCTTGAGGTTTTCCAATTCTAAATTACACCCCATGATCTCCCCGATCAGGATCTGGGCACTTTCTGATGTGAAAGGATCTCGATCCATAACATCACGATCACCTAAAATGAGAGAAACCAAAAAAAAAACAGGTATCAAAAATCTGCCGGCATCCATCTCTTACCTGAGCCTGTGGTCGCAGACACTCACCTGTTGTGGTGCCAATTTCCACCACATCTTCTTCCTCCTCCTGCTCAGCTTGGGTTGGGGGTATTTCCCCTTCTTCCAGAGGTGGGGGATCTGTGGTCTCCTTGGATGAGGGGTGTCCTCCGAGTCTTTTATCCCCTATGTAAAACAAAAATGGTATAATTAGCACACAGATATTTGATGGCAGAACTATAAATAGGAAACATTGCTTGGAAGTGGGGTACAATTGTCAATTTTAGCAGAGTTCCAAGATGTAGCTTTTTTAGTGTCCTTTGTCAAGCTGCAATACTTTACCTGTTTTGTACAAGCTTCACAGATGGAGACCCCCCTGTGTGCCCCCCTAATAAAAATGGTGTTCTTGTGTCCCACACTAGTTCTCCAGTGTTCAGATGTGAAAACAGCTGCTGAGTGTCCTCTCCTTACACAGAATCTAGTTTGCATTTCATTCTAGTAACAAAGCCATCTACACAACCAAATATTTTTCATACAAGTAGGCCCTAAAAAATTTAGGAAAATGCATATGGCCTAAACAATGGTGTTTTAGAGGCCGAAATAAAAATGTTTGATACGAACGAATAATGGGCCCATGAACGTTAAAATTGCCATTTTAAACTGTACAACAATTAAGAAAAGCATATGGAGCAGCACGAACGTAATAAAGACAAAAAGAATAGGAACACAGCACAGCTACTTACTTTTTTGCAGCACTCTCCGGATCTTTCTGTACTGCTCAGGCTCTCTTAATTTCAGGTCCGACCACTGCTTCCTGAGCTGATCTTTCGATCGTCATACCCCGAAATTCCGGTGCAGACTTTTGAGCACTTTCACAATGATCTTGGCCTTTCTGATATTGGGGTTGGGGTAAGGTCCATACTTTCCATCATAGTCGGCCTTCTTCAGGATGTCCACCATCTCCAACATCTCCCCAAAGGACATATTTGTGGCCTTAAATCTTCTCCTTCTGGATCGGGACGTGTCCGGATCCGGGCTTTCCTCCTCCTCCTCCTCGTTCCTGTAATTAGCACGCACCTGCTTTGTATCCGCCATGTGCTCTTCCCCCACTGCGCAGAACGAAAAGGGGCGGGGAATAGACTAGAAAGAACGTCAGGGGCGGGCAGAGTTACACGCATGTGCAGTGTGTATAAAGCATACCACACGTGCGTATTACGTACGATCTGTGAGCGGAGGAAGGAGCATTGGAGGCACCGATCGTAAGAACAAAGGTAAGAGACATACTTATGCCTATACTGCTTCTACATTGAGGCCTATATTGTAACAAGATTAGGAGAGTTTGGCCTGACATTAGGGTTTGTCTTGTGTTGTGTCTTGCAGTGAAAATGGATATCTTTCAAGATACTGACTTCATGGCAATATTCATTGACATGTTCAGGGAGCTGCCTTGTCTGTGGGAGATCAACCACCCACATTATAGGAACCAAACAAAGAGGAAGGCAGCGCTGGATCAATTGTTGAAAATTGTGAAGCAGGTGATCCCCACGGCAGACATCACATATTTGAAGATCCTAATTGGTGGCCTGAGGAGCACATATGTAAGGGAGCGCCAGAAAGTCCAGGATTCGCAGAGATCCGGAGCAGCAGATGACATCTATGTCCCCAGGATTTGGTACTATGACAGGCAACATTTTCTGGCAGGCTGGACTGAACCCAGGTCATCACTCTCCAGTCTTCCTTCCACGCTTCCTTCTCCCCCCGGCTGAGGCTTCTGACGCCCAACCTGGGCCTTCCAGGCAGCAACATGTGGAGGAGCCCAGCTTGAGCCAGGTATAGCATTCTTCTAAATATTGGTGGTTGTCCAGTCAATGATGTTAACTAGATGTTAGTTTGGAGTACTAATTTATGATTGTGATTGATGATGCAAAAACTAAAACCATGTCCCTTTTTCATACACAGGGAAGTCTCAGCCAGGAGGTGGCCGGGCCGAGCAGGCTGCCTGATATGCCGGTCCCTCCCCTACACCTGGAAAGAGAAAGCGGCAGGAGGAGGAGTGCCCTAGAGGAGGCTGCCATAGGCCTCTTTTGGAGGGCTACAGAGGCCCTGGGAGCACCACACACCACGGAGGAGGACTTCGCTGCCATCATTGCCTGTAAAATGCAGAGGATGGAGGAGGGACAACTCATGTGTGAGTCCTTAATGTTGGAGGCCCTCAATAAGGGGTTGAGGGCCCAAATTACATCTGATACACACCTTTGTGAACTCACACATGGTCCTCCTCCTCCTCCTGCAGGTCCTCCTCCTCCTTCTCCTCCAGGTCCTCCTAGTCCTCCTCCTCCTCCAGGTCCTACTCCTCCTCCTGCCACATCTCCAACAGCAGAGCCACAGCCAGGAAGGAAGCGTGGAAGGAAGACCAGAAAGTGAGGACCCTGGGTTCAGTCTGGTCGGCCAAAAGATGCAGCCTCTTGTGGTTCCACAGCCTGGGGACACAGATGTAATCTGCTGCTTTCTGGATCTCTGGGACTTCTGGACCAGACTGCCCTCCCTTACATATGGACTCCTCAGGCCACCAATTTTGATGTTCAAGAATTGATGTCTGCCCTGGGGGTCCCAAGCTGCGCTAATTTCTGCTGTTTATCCAGCGTTGCCTCCCTCTTTGTTTGGTTCTGAGCCCTTAATAAAGGAATTTTGGTTTGAATTATACTTGCCTATGTGTGTTTTACTTCAAAAAGGACAGTTTGTTGGTGAGGATTCAGGTACATTTCAAAAATACAATGTGAAATTAACAAGGGACACCAACACCAAACAATCTCCTTGAGATTAAATAATAAAAGATATCAATGGTGTTGTGGTAACTTGACACACAAAACACGCACAAAAATATTCTGGAGTAAAACTAAAAATAACATTAAACAAAGATCAGCTTTTTAAAAAATACAAACATAAAATCTAAAAGAAAAATGGCTTTAAAGAAAAAAAAAAAAATTATTTATGTCAGATGTGACAAATAACTATATATTCAGGGAATCCCAATAAAAAAAAAAAGAAATAAGTTTGTGAGAAGTGTGTGTGAATATGAGCAGCAAAACTACTTAATTCTTCTCACATTATAAAGAAGAAGAGTGCGATGTATTAAACCATTTTTAACATTGCAGCGTGACGAAAGTGCTGTATCCATTGCGAACGCTAATTTTACATGACCGAGCTGTTCCGTGTCGGAATTTCTTCTGAGCATGCGTGGCACTTTGTGCGTCGGAACAGGCCACACACGGTCGGAATTGACGCGATCGGATTTTGTTGTCGGAACATTTTATAGCCTGCTCTCAAACTTTGTGTGTCGGAAAATCCGATGGAATATGTCCGATGGAGCCCACACACGGTTGGAATGTCCGACAACATGCTCCGATCGGACATTTTCCATCGGAAAATCCGACCGTGTGTACGGGGCATTAGACCTCTTTGGCAGGAATCCTCTACGTGGCAAGTAGACACTCGTTCCCCCTTTTTTCTCCTTTTTTTATAAGTGATCACATACCCTCTAAGGAGCTCGGAGATCCCATCAATGGATCCTCTCACACAGCGTGCTACTTAGTCTCTCTCTCCAAAAACACTCTGAGTGTCACCCTGCACCCCCCGCACACCCCCTCCTGCTCACATCACAATATAGATCGCCTCTCCCCGTGCCTGTCACTGCACTACTGCCTAAACCCGCGGCGCTCTCACCGCTTTAATCATGGAGGGACGGCCAGCCTGACCCCCCCAGTGTGTGGTACTCGGGGCGGCCCGCCCCCCACTTAGTATGCCTTTGCACAGCTTTGCAAGCAGGCGGAGCTCTGCAATGTTGTAGGGGTGGCTGGTGATAGTCACTTGCCCAGAAAATTTAACATCACACTGCCTGCCAGCGCTGCGCCCCCTTCCTACAATAAATCGCTCCGCCAAGGGCACCCGCCCCTTCTGCCCACCCCTTGTACCGGCCCTGACAGAGCATTCACACACAGAGATTCACACACAAAGCTGTGGCTCAATGGCTCCCACTGCTACCTCAGCCAAAGGGTCTGAATAGTTAGGACCGTGTGATATTTTAGTTTTTCTTTTTAAATAAATCTGCAAAAATGTCAACAATTCTGTGTTTTTCTGTCAATATGGGGTGCTGTGTGTACATTAATGAGGAAAGAATGAACTTAAATTATTTTAGCAAATGGCTGCAATATAACAAAGAGTGGAAAGTTTAAGGGGGTCTGAATACTTTCCGTCCCCACTGTATACCATACATACTGTATACTGCATATGCTTGCAGTTCATTACCTGCTTATGCAAGTGTTTGTTATCATAACACTTCATATTCCTGATATGTGCCTGCTGTACCATGTACTTGTATGATAAAGTATCCTGTTCTCTTTGTATTGCTTCCTTTATGTGAAATCCCTGGTGTTCCTGCTAGTCTTCTTGCTTTTCTATTAAAAATTGACCACATTAAGCAGGAGAATGCACCATTGTCAGTTCTCTAGCTATGCTGGAAACTCAGTGTACTCTCCTCCAATGATTAGACTTGTCCTGACATGCCCCCCCCACCCCCCCCCCCACTGCGCAGCCATTCACTGGGAAGCTTAGTGCAGTGTTGCTTCTCCTCCCCATTTATAATGTTTTTTTTATATCTATGCAAAAATGTTTTGCCTTTCATTTCTATTTTAAACTGAATGGGTTGTTTTACAATTTGATTGTTTACAATCACCTTAACAGGGACACATTTACTGTATGAAGGAAGTTCTATTATAAAAACCATATACTAATTACAATATTATCAGCATCCAAACATAGTATGTACACTGCTCAGGCAAGTGATAGACAGTTATCCGATGCAGATGCTCGCCCCGGCTCACCACCGCCAAATTTACATATACAGAAAAGAGAATGGTCGCTGAAACATTTAAAATCCTTTATTTGTCACCATGCCAGACAAAACACAGGAACACTGTTGACGCATTTCATATGGACAATTTGTGCCTGATCACATTTGCCCCTAGACCTAGACTCCCTGTTGCATAACCCAAGTGTGCTTGAGCCTGAGGTCACGAACTGATGACCAGACATTCTCCTTCAGGATTTCCCGGTAGAGTGCAGAATTCATGGTTCCATCAATTATTGCAAGTCATCCAGGTCCTGAAGCTTCAAGGCAGCCCCAGACCATCACACTACCACCATGATGTTCTTTTTATAAAATGCTGTGTTAGTTTTATGACAGATGTAACAGGACGCACACCTTCCAAAAAGTTCAACTTTTGTCTCATCAGTCCATAAATTGTGGTTTGCTGGATTACTTTGTTTCTCATCTGTTCTTGAATTGAGGCATGATGTGTTGCTTTTTGAGATCTTTTAGTGTGCTTCAGACAGCTTTTATTTAATATATAAAAGCTTGTTTTTTTTAAATAAAAAAAGAACAAACATGTCATACTTACCTGCTCTGTGCAATAGTTTTGCACAGATCAGCCCCAATCCTCTTCTTTTTGGGTCCCTCGCCGATGCTGCTGGCTCCTCCTCCTCAAGCAGTGCCCCCAGAGAAAGCTCGTTCCCGAAGTGCTGCTTTATGCGTCATAAGACACATAGAGCTGCATCCCCGGCCCCACCCCCCACAATCTCCTCATTGGCTGTGATTGACACATGCTGCTGTCTCAGCCAATGAGGAGAGGGACAGCTGAGTCTCCCGTGCACATTGCTAGATCGAGAGGGGGCTCAGGTGAGTATTAGGGGGGCTATGGGGGGAGTAGTACACAGAAGGTTTTTTACCTTCATACATAAAATGTGTGAAGGTAAAGAAACTTCAGCCTTTACAATCATTTTAAGGTAATACTAAAGTCTCATTTTTTACCATTAAAAATAACAAACATGTTATACTTACTGCTCTGTGCAGTGGTTTTGCCTTCCCACAAGCGTTGAAGGTGTTATAGCTGCAAGGGTGGGCCAACTCAATATTGAACCCTATGGACTAAGACTGGGATGCCATTAAGGTTCATGTGCATGTAAAGGCAGGCATCCCAATACTTTTCAGAGCAGTATATGAAAGTTTTTAGGAAAAGGGTACAATGCAGAGCATACTATGGAGGCCTTTAATAGGTACCTCAATAAGACTGACAAATACAGGGATACCAGGGAAACTGAAAAAAAAAAATGATATGTCAATTTTCTTTTTTCAACAAATATAATAATCAATATTGGTGTCAGGGCCTGGACCCAGGACCTCTGTTGTGTCTGGCAGTAACTCTTTCTGCTGTTCCATCTGAGATGTTGGACAGCTCCCTGCCTGATTGCTTAGACGACCTTCCCTTATGTCTTATCTCTCTTGAACCTTGAATTCTTTGCTCTTTCCATGAACTTCCTGATTTAAGCTATGTCTCTGCACTTCCTGTTTGCCAGATTATTGTGCTCTCTCCAGCCAATATCTTGCTCTTGTTACTCCTGCCATCTGTATGTTTGCTACCACTTAATACCAACCTTTGGCTTGTTCCTCACCTGCGCTTCTGCTTGATCCCAACCTGCAACCATGTTTTACTAACCTTTGGCTTGTTTACTGACTTCACTTCTGCTTGATCCCTACTTGCTTTTGTTCACCTCCAGGTGGAGGGATCCTGAGGACCACAACCTGATATTAACACACAGCAAAAATAATCTCCACCATCAGGAGTTCTGGTAAACACAAGGTGGTACTTAGACCCCTTCACTTTGGGTGAGCCTGGGTCATCCGCCAGAGTGACCTGCTTGTTCACTTATCCAGCTGGTCAGTGGCCAGCCTCTCTACTGCTATAGCTACTGGTCTCCAAGCTTGACCTTTGATCATGAAAATGGGGTTATAATGAAAATGAATAATAAACATTGGTCAATATTTTTACAAGAACCAAAGTTACAAAAGGGGCTTCCCAAAAAGCCCTAAACAGCCTTAAGAAAAGCTAAAAATATAAACAATTTTACTGTTCCTGGTAAAATAACTTCTACAAATGTATGTATTAAGGACATATCTAATTTTTTAAATATTCTGGGTAGTCGCTGTAAGAAAAACTATTTTGAGCCTGGCAGTTCATTCCACTTGGTCAAACCTGTGGATCAAGATGGTGAGAACTATAGGCTACAATTTATTAATTGCACTTCCCAATTTGTGATATATTGGTTGAGGTGCCTATGTGGGATGTATTATGTACCATCCAGAGTACACAATTTAGTGAACACAGATTGACAGAACAGAGTAGTATATATTTTCATTTTGTATTATATTTTATCCCAACATTTCTTGACACATCACAATATGGATACCAGTAGTCTTATGTTATTTGGGATGGGGGGATCCCTACTTATTTGAATGATTTTGCGCTCTTTCCCAAACATTGTCAGAGAGGAAAATACTGGATTTTTGTATTAAATAGTATGACCTCTAATGGTGCAAATGAAGAACTAGAAATCAGTATCATCACTTACAATTTACCACCTCTTGAAGACAGAGTATGTAGGATGTTTTTTTAAGTTCCTGTAGTCCTCCATGACAATTCTCCATGTACATATATATATTATTATTATTATTTTTACAATTATTATTATGTTATTTAAATTTTTAAACTAAGAGGTAAATGCCTTTTTTAAGGGATTTGTTTTTTCTTATAATAGAGCTTTCTATTTGAGGTGCCCATACTTGACAGATGACATGTGAATTGCATAATTAAGTGTTTTATTGTGCCAGGGAGATGTGACTCTGTACCAAACAGGTGTTGCCATACTGAAGTGGTACGAACTAACAAAAACATCACAAATTCATGGTAGATGTTCATACCTTCTCCTGTGCAGTAGAATATGATATACTGTATATTTATTTATTATTACAGGTTCTTATATAGCACTGTCATTTTATAACATATACTGTATATTGTACATTCACATCAGTTCCTTCTCTCAAGGAGCTTACAATCTAAGGTCCTCAACACAAATTCATACATGTACTAGGGCCAATTTACCTACCAGCATGTCTCTGGAGTGTGGGAGGAAACGGAAGTACCTAGAGGAAACCTACACAAGCACAGGGAGAACATACAAACTCCAGGCAAGTAGTGCTATGTCTGGGATATGAACCAACAACCCTAGTGCTGCTAGGCAGAAGTACTAACCACTTAGCCACTGTGATGCCTGTAAGCTGGCAGACCAGCTTATATGAAACTTTGGACAATAGAGCATGTATCAATTGCTTTTTTGCTTTTAAATATCAATCTTCTATTGTGGTTCATTGACCAAATAGTATTGTGTTTTTGCAACTTTATTGGCTTACAATTAAGAGAGAAAATCTAACAAAGAGGACCTTGAATCACTGGTTAAGAACCAAGCCTTATTAGAGTGTAAACCCAAGGTTTCTGGACCATTGGAAAGGAAACTTCATTAAAACTTTCTACTCGATTGTGCTGTAAAGGTGCTTTCCATCATTTACTTTGACAAAGATTGAGTGCAGAATAATAGTATAGCAGCAGACTTTTAAATGCTGCACTGCTTTTAAGATCTCAGTAGACTCAAGGATGTTGATGCCCAGCAATTCCGACAATATTGGTGTAAAGAGCCTATGGTTATTTTAGACATGTTTGCTGATTAGAGTGAACCAAACCATTTCTATCTTTCCTTCATGCTTATTAGAAACACACTTTTTTGCTGGATTCCTAGGTTATCTCCTAGCTGTTAGAAAAAAAGTAAAGTTTTAATCATATATCTTGGAAGTACACACATTGCTGTAACTCATAAAGCATCAAAATGGTGTGCAAAACTTTTGGAAGATTCACTGCATTGTAAAAAAAAGAATGGTCTTTATTGTATAACATGATAAAAAAGTAATGATGTGCAGTACTCGTAAGAATCAGAGATCTATTCAATAGTGTGTATGAGGAAAACTGATAAAGCTGTTTGATTGCTCCACTGTTCTTTGTATTTTCTTATAAAACAATAATATTAATAATAATAATAATAATAATTGCAATCCTGTTTACTGAATAATTCATTCATTTATATCTACCAAAATAAAGCAAGTGTTATATTTCTGGCACCATTAAAGCTGGAAAGCTGCAGGATCCTATCATTTGTCCACCCTTTCCTCTCCTTTGTTCACTCATAGTTTGTTCACAGTGAACAGAATACAAGGTGCTCTGTGAATTGACAATGGATGAGGAAAAGGTGGGTAAATGACAGGTGGGTAAATCCCTTCACTGTATGAAATCTCATAGCAGCAAAGCCAGAGGTACAACACTGGCTATATTTTCCTGTGAGTACAAATAAATTATTTAAACACTAGACAAGACCAAGCGGAGCATTCTCCCAATGAATTTGTATAGATGCCATTGGCTGAAGTTATGTCTTAAATATGTTGATATGATGAGGTTGATTTACTATAAAAGTAAAAGCAGTTTACTTAGCTTACTTTGTAAAGTGCATGTTCATTTTGTAAAGTGAATGCTGATAAATAAGTTGAACTTGGCAATCATGTGTTAAGGGAAATGAAAAAAAAAATAACAGGATTATTGCTAGCACATAGGGTATTTGCAAAGTGAATATTAACTGAGGAAACATACTCTATTTCTTTGGTAAACCCACTAAGATTATTATATGATTTACTTCTATGTCTTGTAAAATCACATTTTTATTTTCTCTTGCCAAGTTTGTTTATTGAAATTTTATAATTCAGGGAACAGGTTCAAAAGCAATACAGGAATATACAATAGTAAGGTACACTATAACATTATAATATGACAAAAGATAAAGTTGTCTCTTACTTTAAACAAAAAATTGTCAACTCAGAGAAACATTTCCTATAGTGTTAAGAAAGCAAAAATGTCTAAACATAGACTATGATAGAATAATAGAATCTCAATAAAATTATAATTTGAGGATATCTAAAGTTTTTAATAAAAGAAGCGTTAAGCAATTGTCGCTCTCATATTTAAAGTAAGAGGAAGTTCCAATGGTTAATAACGTCATAGAAACATGAAATATAATTAAAAGTGATGCTATATGAACCTGATGAAGAGAAAGGAGTATAAGAAAGGAAAAAGGAAGGTAGGATAGCGAAAGGGTTATGCCCTGTACACACGGTCGGACATTGATCGGACATTCCGACAAAAAAATCCATGGATTTTTTCCGACGAATGTTGGCTCAAACTTGTCTTGCATACACAAAGTTGTTGGAAAATCCGATCATTCTGAACGCGGTGACGTAAAACACGTACGTCGGGACTATAAACGGGGCAGTAGCGAATAGCTTTCGCCTCTTAATTTATTCTGAGCATGCGTAGCACTTTGTGCGTTGGATTTGTGTACACACAATTGGAGTTTCCGACAACGGATTTTGTTGTCGGAAAATTTTATAGCAAGCTCTGAAACCTTGTGTGTTGGAAATTCCGATGGAAAATGTGTGATGGGGCCCACACATGGTCAGAATTTCCGACAACAAGGTCCTATCACACATTTTCCATCGGATAATCCGACCGTGTGTACAGGGCATTAGAAGATAAAAGAAAGAGGAGAGAGGAAAGGAAATGAAAGGGAAGGGATCTCCGAGGTAAGGTGTGTTTTCAACCACATATTAAATATGAGAAAATGAAAATGCATGAGAAATTTACCCAGGCATCAATAAGGTTGTGTCGAAATTAGAAGGCAGGAAATTTGTTGTCCAAAGGAGCCATATATTCTTGAATTTAGGAATTTTGTCATGCGTTATAGCCTCTGTTTTGGCATGAACCATGGCTTGGTTATTTCTATAATTAGTTTCAGTTAATGTCAGGGTACGAGTTTTCCAGGCTTTAGCGATTGTTTGTTTCGCGGCTGTAGTAATCTTCAGGATTAGCTTGAACTGATTATTAGAGAGAATTGTCAGTTTTAAATTCAAAAGCGCAATCAAGGGATCAGGAAGGATGGACACTGCAAATAATGTTGAGATCATGCGGAATATGTTTTCCCAAAATCTTTTGACAATTGGACAGATCCACCAAATATGAAAATGTGATCCAGGTTCAGTACAGCCTGAAAGCAAGAGGAGGAGTAATTGGGGGCAAATTTAGTAATTCTGGTACGAACCAAGTACCAACGTGTAAGTACTTTGTAGTTAGTTTCTAAAGCAGCTATATTTTGAGAGGAGGATTTTATAGTAGTCCAAATCTTATCCCATATTGTTGTTTCCAATGAGATTTTTATTTTCTCATTACCATGTCTTTACCTGATGTGGTACATGTATATATGCTATTTTTGTGCAGCAAGCAAGCTGTAAAAGTACATGAAGTCTTCATGAAGAGATGAAGCTTAGGTTAAATACAATTTCTTCCAATAAAAAAGAAATGGTGAGTTTTCAACAATATATTACCAGGCCAGCATTTAAGTATAAAAAAGCAGCACAGGTAATTCCATCTGTATGATAAAAGGTTTGTCCAGTACCACACTGGATTTTATTCATTTAAACAATTAATTAAAACCTCATCAGGAAAGGTCATCATTTGTGCTTCTTTTTTGTGGCTGTTGCATATCCGGAACAAACTGGTAGTCTTCTTCATGTCTACAAACAAACAAATGTCATATTATATTAGCTTTCAGATAGCATGGATTTTTTTGATAAACATTTGCAAAAAATAGATAAATAAAAATAATAACTAACTTTATGAAATATCTTTGGGGTTACCCTAACTTGACTATCTTACTCATATAAATGATTACAAGGAACTACAATAATTCTGTAGCTTTATGCCATCTTCCATGTACAGGTGGTTCTTCTGCCAAATCTTTCTCAATCATGTTTATTGGTTTTGACAGCTAACTTAGGTTTGTATCTTCTGCAATGAGCAATTTTGAAAGTGAGATGACAAAGAAAAAGGGAACAGAGAGGGACAATGATTGAGTGGAAAGGTAAAGAGAGAAAGAGCGCAAGAGGAAGAAGGAAATTTAGAGGAGGGAAAAAGGGTTAAGAGGGGAGTCTCAGTAAGTCTACCAAATGAATATTTAGCCGTACGCTTAATACAATACGGGTTTTAAGTTTAACCTTTTCTGCTAGAAATTCTACCCTATTTCAGCATAGTTCAGTTCTCACTAAACATAGAGTACAAGTTGATTATACTCATTAAGACAAAAATTATCCATGTATGAATGAAAAAGCGTTTCTGTTTTGAATAATTGTAAGACTACATTAACAATATGCTTACAGTGCATTTCATTTCTGAAAGAATAACATTATCCAATTATCAATCATCATGCATGCAAACTTGTTACTTGATGTTTCTCAAGTGAACTGAAGTGTTATAACTGATTCAAAAAAGGCAAATTGGAGAGCTTCATTATCTACTGATAATGAAAATATTGTTAATGTTTCTAAAATGAATGGGAGTAAATGAGTAAGGAACACACTGTGTTTGCTCTTCTCTTAAATACCTGTCTTTAATGGTAGATGACATGTTCAGCATTTTTGATAATTATTGACAAATCTGAGTAGATTCAGTCTTGTGGATTTATTTCTGTTTATGTTAGTATCTTGTATTCTACATTGCCTGTTTACTTTTTAGTTTCTGGTCTCCACCCTCTTGTAGCCTGTGCTGAGCCTGCTCATTGCCTGTAGCTATTTGTGAGTTCTATTCCAGACGAATTTCAATCCATGTATGGGCACTGAGATTGTGCAGAAGTTAATCTACCAATCAACTTCTGTACAACTGCTCTACTGCAAAAAAGAACCTAATCCCCATACATTCCAAAATAAAACATTACTAGTAGTAGCCATTAGTCAGAAAGGTATATATATATATATATATATATATATATATATATATATATATATATGTATATATATATATATATATATATATATATATATATATATATATATATATATATATATATATATTTGAGTCGAGTTGGGGGGCCTGTCAGATGCAAACCCCATACCCAACTCTGCGGACTGAACGTGACGTGTGTACTGAGAAAGCAACTGCCATGTAACCCAGAACATTAGGTCCATTGCCAAACTATATACAGCTAGAAATTCTGATAGCAAAACAAGAATTAGTACATAAGAAATCTGAAACGGGGCATTACCCGCACATTGCATCAGCATATGTGTGGGCAATACGTGGATTTACCACCCAAACATGTGCTCCCATTTGGATATAGTGCATATAGTGTTCGAGAGAGATTGTAAGAACAGAGTGCTAGTGTAGGCAGTAACTCCAAAATAAAATCCAAAGGTCAGTTACCATAGCTGCCATCCTCCAGTAGGGGGCACAGAAGAGGTAATTCAGAACTCTCCCTCTGGGATGTTATGCTTCTAAGCAGAGTCCAGTAGATGGTGACAAAGTACAAGGATTCCTAATGCACAGTTCTGAAACTCAGAAAATGGGGAAGAAATAATAAAAGTTCAGCACAAAATGGTGTTTTGTCTCACCTTTAATTAGAGCAGGGACGTGCAGTGAGGTCAGTGGCTGGTGAGGCACTGGCTAGTATCAGAACCAGATACACACAGGTTACATACGCCGCAATTATTAGAGCAAGTGCAATAATTCTAGCACTAGACCTCCTCTGTAACTCTAAACATGTAATCTGTAAAAAAAATTTAAAGCGTCGCCTATGGAGATTTTTAAGTACTGAAGTTTGGCACCATTCCACGAGCCATTTTGCTAAAACGTTTGTACCACATGATGCATCCTTGCTTTTATTATATTTTCATTATATGTTTTCCATGTATTTAATAAACTTGTCATTTTTTATATATATATGGCTTACGTTTTGGTAGTGCATTTAAAGTCCCACCCCTAGGGGGATCCTCCATTTTCATGTTTACGTGGGATGTGGCACACCTCTTTTTACAGTGTATTTTGGACATCCCTATTCATTTCACGTGTGTGTGTGTAATTTTAAAGTGTGACATGTTAGGTATCTATTTACTTGGCATAACATCATCCTTCACATCTTTCACCTGCCTCCCCTAACTGAACGTCCCTAAACTAGAGATCCCAAATTACAGTATACGGTCATTAACTGTAATGTTATAACCAATTTAATGGTCATCTTTTGCTGCTAAAGCAGCAAAGGCACAAGTTTTAAGAATATATATAATGTGAATTATACCCATTGTGGTATTAATGCCAGGCACTTAGCATAGAACAACTGAAGGTGGCAAAGCAAACAAGTGGATTCAACTGTAAAACATTCACGATGGATGACCTTTCATAGTAAACCAGTCGTGGGCAGCCTCAGGAGTGGTAAAGAAGATGACTCTACTGCCATCAATCACTCTCAAGTGAGCTGGAAAGGACATGGAGTAGACAAATCCCATTCTCCCTCATCTTCCTCTTAATGTCAGTGAAGGAGGCTCTTTGCTTTTGTAGTTCCACAGAGAAATATGGGAAGATCGAGATCTGTGTGTTTTCAAATCAAATCTGACCCTTTTGTCTAGCCTTGCGGAGGACAAGATCTTGATCCTTACAATTCAACGTCCAAGCAAGTAGTGGCCGTGGTGCAGCGCCTGGTGGGGGAGGTTTTGCTGGCACTCTGTGTGCTCTATCCACCACAAATGCAAAGGAAAATTAGGCTTCTGGGAATGTAGTTTTCAGCCAGGCCTCTACAAATTCCCCAGGGTTCTGCCCCTCAGCCTTCTCAGGTAGGCCCACCATTCTGAGGTTGTTCCTTCTGAGGCAATTTTCTAAGTCATCTGCTTTCTGGCTACAGAAGGATATTTGTTTTTCTGCAGCAGACACCCTAATAGGGACAGGGGAGAAGTCACCTTCCAACGTGGAGATCCTACACTCAGTCTCCGCCACCCACTCTCTGACATGCTGCATGTCATGGTGCAGTAGACCTATGTCCACCTTTATCTCCCTCATTTTTCCTGTGAGAAAGGTGCTAGAGCTGGTAATGGCACTCAAGAGCTGGTCATTGACTTGCTTCAAGGTAGCCTTACCCGGTTTGTTTGAGCCTTTAGGGGTGTCCAGGGCAGCTGTTCCCATGCTCCTGGCGTGAGGAGGGCTGTGGGCGCCATCTTGCTTTTCAGTGCAGGCATACTCTTTCAGATGATCCACAGCCGCGGATGAACGATCTCTGCTCATGGTGCTTGTAGGATGTCAGCACACTGTAGGGAGTTGATTAGGGGAGCAGAAAACCGCTGAAAATATGCAGGATTGTAAAGGATGCTATGGGCGACTAACAGAGCTCTTCTCAGGCACGTCTGGCCATCTTGGCAATAGCCACGCCCCACTCCTGACTTCCTTTTGAAAGGGTAATTCTACCCACATCTTTTTATGGGTGTGCTCCTACCAGCACTTTTTCACCTTTAAAAGGGTCCCACTGGTGTCTCTACCACCCCTTCTACCACTTGGCCTTGGGCTCCTGCGTTTCTTTTTAGTTCCCCCCAAACTACTCCCCTGGGACTATAGGGGGCCTACTTCTTTGGCACCTGTCAAGGACTCATCCTTTTTCCTATCTGTACCAACCTCATCCATCTGTTTTTCAGGTCCGACAATACCTAGGTGGCTACCCTTGGCAACCAAACCATCTGAGGGTAACACCACATTTTTCCGAATAACATCAATAGCCACCTTCCATAATGGATTACTCGGCTCATTATTGTCAATGACGTCAGGAACTCCTGTCCCGTTGTTTGCTAGGCTAGTACCTGTAGAGAGGCCATTTACAGGCAAGTCGGTACTCCCTATGGAACCTTCCCTAAGGTTTACCATGCCACCTGTTGTCCAGCACTCCATAAGTGACTGTCCTACCAATCAACATTTTTCAACACATTTTTCCACACCAGTCTCTTTAATAACCTCTATTTTCTCTGGTATTTTAATCCATACCTCTGACCTATCCAACAGTGCTCTCATACAGCCTCTGAAAAAGCCTCTCATACACAACATCAGTAGAAAGCAACTCGGCACACTGTGAGACAACTTTCAACATGGGTTTACACACTTCCCCATTACTGTTACCAGGACTGTTATTATTTCCTGTCATTTCTGATTTCTCTAGCAGTTCCCCTGAGTGCCTTCTGCACAAAACAGCCACTGGAAGCGCTCTCGCAGAGAACCGTGAGACCACTTTCCATGTAAGTGACAAGCATTGCAGTAACAATACCAATTTTGAACAACTTTGCTTAATATCGCCTGTACAAACTGTCTCCATTGATTGGTACTACACAGTACCAGGCCGCACATCTGTGGTGGTGACACGCAGGTGTATAGTGAGTCCAACATTTCCAATAATGTATCTGTTATCTCTATATACCCCACATTTAAGCAAAGGATTCTAGAGACTCTTCCCTTATTGGCAACATGGAGGGGATCTTTCGTTAAGTCTCGGGAGGTGGAGGCATTTAAAGAAACCTCCACCTTTCTGGAGGCATCCACCCTCACAGCCTGGTGTCCCCTCAGAGCACTGCCAGGCACATGTCTCATACTCTTCCCCTCTCATTTAGCAACACTGAGCTGTTCCAAGTCTATCAGTTACAGTATCTTTTTGACACTTAACATTAACCATTTGTTGGGCTGTGGATAAAACCTCTGCTATGTATATGTCCTTAACCAGTCCTACTAACTGGAGAAGGTTAACTTCTGCAAGAGCCGACATGCCTTCAACCACTGGCAGATCTGTAGACTCTCAGTTTGTCATGTCCACTCCTTTGTAAGGCATAGTCACTTTGTTATATTATAAGAGTGTTTCCCTGTGCCAATCAGCCCACTCTGTAGCACTCCCTTCAGGGGCATTCTGCAGCACCGTTCCGTCTGCCCAGGGAGACACAGGCGGACAGAGTGGCTTGGCAGCAAACTCACTTTTACCGGCATCATACTCTGGTAATGCCTGTTCTACCATTATAAACTCCTTAATAAGCAACACAATATATTCGATTTTACCACTTGTCTTCCTGCAGCACAGTATAGTACACTGCCTGAAGATAAGTCCTTATCAGCCCTCAGGCTTGCTGTGGGTTCAGCATTAACCAGTGTTTCCCCACTACACTGGGTACTACACAACAGCACGTCTCTCTTGGAAGCAGATCTCCTCACTGGATATGCCACCACTTCACCAGTATTAAACACATAGTCTCTCTCACACAGTGAGTCTTACCATTCCAGTTGGCAGGTGTTGTACTCTTCCTTTCAGGGCGTCAGTTCAGGAAACATTCCTCTGTGGCACTTTCACAGGCTAGTGCCCCCACATGATTGAAGGGCAACATTGCAGCCTTGTTAAGCTCTCTAACAAATCCTGTAGGCAAAACAGATTTCTTGTTGCTGGCAGTAACAGTCATCACTTTTGCACTGGAAACTGGGCTTACAGGTTCCTCAAAACCATTCTATTCAGCTGTATTCCAGAATCTGGGGCAAGTAAAAATACCATGCCCCAATTGACCACATTCCAGGCATGGTACATTTTCTCTCCCATCTTTAGCTCCTCCTTTCAGGTGAAACCATTCTTCTCATTGCCAGGGGAGACCATACGCTCTCAGCAGAACTTTTCCATCTCTCTCCATCTGGTTGCATGGCTCCTTGAACCCATCTGTCATTACACTTGTCAGGAACACTCCACTATGATTTACAGGTCTCATGATTGATCGTAGCTTTGTTGCTATGGGCAACAACACCATCTTCTTACTCTTTGCACTGAGCAATAGCTTTCTTTTCTTTTCCCCTTGCTCTAAAGCAGACAGAAGCCTCTTGCACCAGTCCACAGCAGATTCACACACTGGTATACCCTCCGGCCTGCGTAGGACTGGCTCAGGCCAAATCCCCTCTATCCATAGACGTCTTTCTTGCATCTCAGCATACCTTGCATCCTTTTTCCGTTTTGACCGCCCCATCTCTGCAGTCAGACACACAACACCTTTTTTACACAATTCTTTTTAAATCAGGAAAATGTTGGCATATGGTCTCTTTATGACTTGCAAACCAATAAACCTTTTCTTGCAGACATGTTTGACATGTTGGGGTTTTGTAGCTCAGTGGTAGTACCAAAAAAGTGAGTTTACTCCACACCATAAATAGTTTTCTGGGCTTTCCTGCCCACTTTTATTTAAAAGAATGTCAAAAGTTCATACAGATATGTCTTCCTACAAAGGAGGTTCTCACCATCAATACAAACCAAACATTCATCCCCCTGGCTCTCTTGGCAGCTTTACTGCTCTGATTACTACCTCTTGGTCCTCCTGACCATCAAACATGACCCAATGTTTATGCATGCTTTACCTGAGCTCTTGACACAGGGCACGCAGACCACAGGTTCTTCAATGTGCACAGCTTAAAGAACTTCAGAACACACAGTTCCTCTTTAATGTATGCAACTAACACACAGCTTCTTTTGTCAGCACACAGCAAACCTTTCTGTCTCTCTGGTGGAGCCTCTAAACCCCTTTATGAGGCCTTCTGTCTCCTCCACTGGGAGCTGTTTCCAACTGGGATGGTGGGACCCTAAGCTCTAACTCTGGCTCACATATGAAGCCAGCACACACCTGTGCTATTAGTATGCTTGCGTCTTACAAAATCTGATGTAAATCACCATATTAAACAGGCTTGCCCTGCCACAGTAGCTTAAAGTGATTATGAAGCTCCGTGTTTTTTTCAGTAAATTAACAAACATGTTATACGTACCTGCTCTGTGCAATGGCTTTGCACAGAGAAGCCCTGATCCTTGTGTTCCTGGCTTTTCCCCAGCTGAGTCCCCCACTGTAAGAAGCCACTTCCTATGGGGGCACTCGTGAGGGCTCGCTTCTGAACTGGGCTGTTTGCATCTATTCAGACATGTAGCCCAACTTAGCCCCACCCCAGCCATCTGCCCACAGCTTTTACCTGACAGCATCATCAGCAGCAGACTTGTGAGACAGGGGAGACGAGCTGCTGCAGACATGCACAGCGCTGGACCGAGATTGGACTTAGGTGAGTGTTTAGAGGGGACTGAGTAGGGAGCTGCACTTAAAAGTTTTTTTACCTTAATGCAGAGAATGGAATGGCATTCCAGCTCCATTTTTCCCCTTTTGATCTTTAAAGGGTTAGTTCACCTTTACCAAAAAACTGCCTATGCAAATAAGGGCAGACACCATCCGAATTTCAATCCGTGGATGGCCAGGGAGGTTGTTCAAAAGGTAAATCTAATGATCAGCTGCTGTAAAACCTGACCAGTGCCGCCGGCTTGAAGCTGGCAGCACTGATCAATGATCAGTGTTTTCTGATGGCAGGGAAGTCTTCCCTCTGTCAGAATACAATAACTCAGTGGGATTGATTCCCCCATCCACATCGAGTGAGAGGATGGGGAAATTGGGTAATATTTTTTCTTTCAAACTGTTTTTCTCTGTAACTGTAGATATCCACTATGTTGCTCTCTGTGGGTTTTCTGTCATATGTTGATTATGACAATACACATCATCATCTTAGCCAACAATGTCATCATATTGATCCTCATCAACAACATTACTATATACATTGTGAAGACATTGTGTGTCAGCGCTAGGTTGATCAGTGTGTGGCAGTGTGCAATATGTGTAGATATAGAGACATAAAACAATAAGTATAGATACATGCAACACTCTAAATAATGAAATCATTTTAGCTATCTCAAATAAACATTGAATTAAAGTGACTATTGACAATAAATAATGTAGACAAAACTGAAGTGACATGGTATTACACCGCATACATGATGCCCCAAAAAATATTACTTTAAAGCTTAAACAAATAGTAAAAATAATATGAAAACAAAGATAATCGACTGTGTGGGAACCTTCACCTTGGTGTTTCAAGTGCGAACTCGCCAGAACTAATTGCTGTCTAACATATAGAGAAGAAAAAATCGCTCATTACTCTCTGATCCTTCTTCACAAGGGGTGCTTGCAGCATTCACTGGATATGAATATTCCTTCAATATTGTACATGGACAGCAAAGGGAAAACATACTCAACTCCATTCGAGCAGTGAATCACCTAAGCCGCAGAGAAAAAGGCTTATAGTGTAGTATTTATTTTCAACAATAGATTAAAAGTATAAAAAACTTAGAAAAAAGTTAAAGTGCTATGACATATACAACCATGGCCAAAAGTTTTGATAATGACACAAATATTAATTTTCACAAAGTCTGCTGATTCAGTGTTTTTAGATCTTTTTGTCAGATCCCTTTACCTTTTGCAGAATATCAGTCTGTCCCTGATGTTTTTCCTGGAGAGAAGTGGCTTTTTTGCTGCCCTTCTTGACACCGGGCCATTGTCCATAAGTCTTTGCCTCACTGTGTGTGTGCAGATGCACTCACTCCTGCTTGCTGCCATTCCTGAGCAAGCTCTGCCCTGATGGTGCCCTGATCCTGCAGCTGAATCAACTGTAGGAGGTGGTCCTGGTGCTTGCTGGACTTTCTTGGGCACCCTGAAGGCTTCTTCACAAATGCAGTGGAAATGTTTTTTTTTTTTTTTTAATGGGACTAAGTTCATTTTAATGGCAAAGAGGGACTTTGCAATTAATTGCAATTCATCTGATCACTCATAACATTCTGGAGTATATGTAAATTGTCATTATAAAAACAGAGGCAGCAGACTTTATGAAAATTAATATTTGTGTCATTCTCATAACTTTTGGCCACAGCTATACTGTTGGGTCACACCACTTACAAATGATGCCACCAGACTTCCCTGTCTGTTCCAATTTACTGGATTTCTGACATCCTGTGATAGTTACATATAAAAGGTGTGGACTTTTGCTGGTAATGTAATGCTCCTGATGATTATAATGGTCTTGAGCTTTATCTTACATGCATGAGGTCCAGCCACCATTCTGTTTTCAGGGTGGTGGCACTGGATGTAAGTTATCTACTACCAGCTTTTATTCTGAACATACATATGTAGACATTATTACTGTGATACTCTTGAGGTCCAGCAGCCATACTTCTTGTAGTCTGGCGGCATCAGATGTAAGGGGTGTGACCCAGCAGTATATGTCATAGCACTTGTGTTTTTTTAAAAGTTTTTTATACTTTTAATCTTTTGTTGAAAAAAAATACTACACTATAAGCCTTTCTCTCTCTGACATTCAGTGAATGCTGTATGCGCCCTTTGTGTAGAAGGATCAGAGAGTAATGAACGAGTTTTGCTGCTCTATATGTTAGACAGCAATTTTTTTTGGTGAGTTCACACTCTGTATGTTTGGTGAAGACAAGAACACCAAGGTGGAGGTTCCCACATAGTCGATTACCTTTGTTTTTATATGAACTTTACTGTTTGTTTATTACATTACATATTTAAATTACTATTTTTTTGGGCACCATGTATGCAGTGTAATACCACGTCACACAGCTCCATTACCTTTTACAGTACAATGCTGTATGCAAATAAACATAAAACCCTTGCAATACAAGAATAACATGCAATACTTTAACCGCTTCAGCCCCGGAAGATTTTACCCTCTTCCTGACCAGAGCACTTTTTGTGATTCGGCACTGCATCGCTTTAACTGACAATTGCGCGGTCGTGCGACATTGCACCCAAACAAAATGGACGTCCTTTTTTTCTCACAAATAGAGCTGACTTTTGGTGGTACACACCTCTGTGTTTTTTATTTTTTGTGCTATAAACAAAAAAAGAGCAACAATTTTGAAAAAAAAGGCAATATTTTTTACTTTTTGCTATAATAAATATCCCCCAAAAATATATAAAAAAACACATTTTTTCCTCAGTTTAGGCCAATATGTATTCTTCTACATATTTTTGGTAAAAAAAAATAGCAATAAGCAAATATTGATTGGTTTGCGCAAAAGTTAAAGCGTCTACAAAATAGGGGATAGATTTATAGCATTTTTATTATTATTTTTTTTTTTAACTAGTAATGGCAGTGACCTGCAATTTTTATAGTGACTGCAACATTATGGGGGATACATCGGACACTTTTGACACATTTTTGGGACCATTGGCATTTATAAAGCAATCAGTGCTATAAAAATGCACTGATTACTGTAAAAATGTCACTGGCAGGGAAGGGGTTAACCACTAGGGTGCAATCAAGGGGTTAAATGTGTTCCCTCTCTGTCTTCTAACTGAAGGGGGGAGGGGACTGTCTAGGGGAAATGACAGATCGCTGTTCATACTGTGTATGAACAGACGATCATTCTCTCCTCCCCACACAGATCCCAGTTCTCGGTGTGTCAGCAGCGTTCGCGGGAGCCCGGTGGTGATTGCGACTGCTGGGCACTCGCATCGGCTCGGGGGGCGAGCAGTGCGCGCGCTTCCCTAGTGGCCACGGGGCGAAGTGACGTTACATAATGTCGTTTTGCCCAGCCATGCCATTCTGCTGCAGTAAAACTGCGGCGGCTGATCGGCTAATTGTTAAATCAAAATAAAAATTGTTTGCAGTAGTTTAAAGGATGACTTTCCCCTTTGGTAACATGTTTCATTTTTAGTGTGGAACATATAACAAATACCCACTGCTGCAGCATCTCCCCAATCCACCACTTGTAGTGACAGTGAGCCAGGGATCTTCTCCCCAAACTTGTTGTCACAATAAAAGAAAAACTCTCACCTGACTGCGTCAGTCATTCACAGAGTTCTGTGAATGTGAAAACTACAGGTACTGAGAGCATTTGTGGCTGCTGACTTGTAGTTCTCTATGAACTACCAGGATGCCATTGGGCATAGTTGCATCCTATCAGTGTGTGTCTGCTCGAACGAGGTATGATTAGACAGCTTACACAGACAGTCTGCAAGAGCCCTGCATTGCACCCGCGATCTGCTGATCTCAAGTGCAATGATTTCCAGGCTCCTAATAAAAAAAATAGTAAATGCACATTTACCTGCAAAAAGATCTGTAATTATTTATTTTTTAAAGGTGAACTTATCTTTTAAAATGCATTATATCTATAAAGAAAGTATGAATGCTTTGATAAAGAGAATAACAAGGCACATGTGCCAGTATATTTTTAAAATTGTTATGTTTGTTATTTGCTGTGGATTTATAGGAAAAGTGAAAAAAGAAAACTAGAAGTTGAGAATTAACATGAATAAAAACATGAGAAAGGTAAAATAGGAAAACTTTTCCAGTGATTAGGATATTAACATATACCACACTAATTCATCCAACCGTGGAAATGAACAATTGACCATACATATCAACACAATTAAATGTCTATATCCACTATTGGATGAATAATTGTGGTATATGTTTTAAGTGATGTTAATTGCTTTCTAATAAACAATATTGTTATTATTTTTTTATAAGTTGTATTTACTGTTTGCAAAACCTCTGAATTCCCATTGACTGGAATATGTTTATTTTTCCCTTTGTATTGAATGTTGACAAATAATGTTTATCTAGAGTAGTGTGAACCCTAATCTAGTCTAGTTGTAGCTTCAGAATTCAGTTAGTTGATCTTTTCCACTTGAATCATGTGCACGTACTCTACTTTCACCTCCTTACTCAGGCCATGACCATTAACAATAGACGTTGCCTCTATAATTGTCTCTTGTCCAATCCTTTAAATTCTGCAGAAGTAACCGGGAGCACTGCAGCCACAGAGAGATCACAGGTTAAGTGAATGTAGAATCCAATTGGATAACATTTAGGTTTTTTAAAACATCTTTTATCTTAAAAAAATTGCCATCCTTTTTTTTAGAAAATATCTTTGCCACCTTAATCAAATTTTTGCTTATCTCCTGCAGCTTTTATGCAGCTAGTTTCTGTCTACATACACTTTTTCCAGTGCCTGATGCATGTCACTGTTTAGGGCGGGTTTCCTTATCATAACCAAGGTGGATCAACTATTTCAGGGGGAGGCAAAAAGTCAAGTTTATTTGGAAAATGTATTAATTTATTTTCTATCACCACCAGTCTTACCAGGTTCATACTAAATAGTTTAATTATTATGTTGTGCACTAATTTTGCACTTATTTTGAAATACTTTTATTTTAACCGCTTAAGAACCAGCCGCCATAGTTGTATTGCAGCAGGTTGGCTCTCCTGGGCAAATTTCCTCATTGTACGTTGGCCACTTTATAAGATCTAGGGGGCGTGCGCCTGCGGTGCGACACTAGAGCTGATGTGCAATGCTGGGCGCCACAATGTCGCTCCTCAGAGAGCCAGAACGGGGATCTGTCAATGTAAACAGACAGATCCCCTTTCTGACAGAGGTAGAGACATATCTGCTGTTCCTAGTGATTAGGAACAGCAATCTCTCTCCTCCTCCAGTCAGTCCCATCCCCCCACAGTTAGAAACACCTCCCAGGAAACACATTTAACCTCTTTATCACCCCCTAGTGTTAACCCATTCCCTGCCAGTGACATTTACACAGTAATCAGTGCATTTTTATAGCACTGATTGCTGTATAAATGTCATTGGTCCCAAAAATGTGTTAAAAGTGTCCGATCTGTCCGCCGCAATGTTAAAGTCCTGCTAAAGATCGCAGATCACCGCCATTATTAGTAAAAAAAATGCCATATTTCTATCCCCTATCCCTTAACTTTTGCGCAAACCAATAAATATACGCTTATTGTGTTTTTTTGGTTTTTTTTGTTACCAAAAATATGTAGAAGAATACATATTGGCCTAAACTAACAAAGAAATGTGTTTTTTATATATTTTTTTTGGATTTACTATAGCAAAAAGTAAAAAATATTGTTTTTTTTTTCAAAATTGTTGCTCTTTTTTTGTTTATAAATATAAATAAAAACCGCAGAGTTGATCAAATACCACCAAAAGAAAGCTCTATTTGTGGGGAAAAAAAGGACATACATTTTGTTTGGGTGTCGCACAACTGCGCAATTGTCAGTTAAAGCAACGCAGTTCCGTATCGCAAAAAATGGTCTGGTCATTAGGGGGAAAATCCTATCAGTCCTTAAGTGGTTAAAATACAGTGTATTCAGTTACATGTCAATATAAAAAAACTACAGCGCAAAAACATAGAAAAATGACATGGAAAAAGCCCCAAGCTATTGTCTATGGCAATCAGTCTGAAATTTGCTTTTATGTTATACCCTGCATCACAAATGACAGCTATGAAGGCAAGAATATGAAGTATATATTGTGGAGTTAGTTGTCTGAGCAAGAAAATCAATGGCATATTGGCATAATTATGTGCTGGATAGAAATAGGGAAATACATGTTTTGTATTCAAAGGCTGATACGTGTTCATGTGTTTTCTTACTGCCAGCATTCCTCCCCATCTGTTTGGATTGAAATTTAGGTGGCTGCAGGTTGCTTGTGTTCATGCCATAGGGCATAGTCGCCAGAGGATAATGGGTTCAGCTGGTAGTCGAACTAACATTTCTACACCATAATTTATCCAATGGTACCAATTGTATGCCAACAATAAAGTGATGCAATGTATATAACAGTTCAATTTCTCACATCTGTTACATGGTTACTCTAACCTAAATATGCAATAAAATAAAAAATCACATTACTATACTTGTGTTATATCAATTCTAAACATGGTGGAATGTCTTTTGCCTAAACCTACAATAGCTAATGCAGTGGGATGAGTAATTTTGAAATGTATGTCTAGGTAAAAGAAAAAAAAAACAAGAGCGGATTTCTGAAAAATATTCACATTTCCCAAAGTGCTGCAAGTAGAGACAAATACATATTAACCCTACCAGACATACAGTTTTCCTATGTAGCCTACATGACCTCTCCCCTCATGTTATAAAAATTAGGAGGGGAGGTGTTCTGTAGCCCTACAGGAAAGAATCAAGGCACAGCTGATTATGCTGCTTCTTGTTTCAGGTTGCTACAGACGCTCACAGGATTTTTACATCACCAGATATTTTTCGAGATATCGGGTTGAGGTCAAGTTCCTCTACCCCAAACTCACTCATCCATGTATTTATAGACCTTGCTCTGTGAACTGTTCCAAATCATTTCGTGGAGGAGGGATTATGGTGTGGGTTTGTTTTTCAGAGGCTGGGCTTTGCCCCTTAGTTCCAGTGATAGGAACTCTTATGGGGCGTACACACGGTCGGACTTTGTTCGGACATTCCGACAACAAAATCCTAGGATTTTTTCCGACGGATGTTGGCTCAAACTTATTTTGTCTACACACGGTCGCACAAAGTTGTCGGAATTTCCGATTGCCAACCACGCGGTCACATACACCACGTACGATGAGACTAGAAAAGGCCAGTTCAGAACCAAGCGTGGCACCCTTTGGGCTCCTTTTGCTAATCTCGTGTTAGTAAAAGTTTGGTGAGAGACGATTTCCGCTTTTTCAGACTCGTGGCTTTCAGATCGTTTTCTGCCGTTCAGTTTGTGCTTGTGGGTTTGTATCTGCTCTTCAGTGCGTGCAGTCAGTTCGTATTGGAGTTTTCTGTGCGATCTTGTCCGCTCGTTGCTGTTTTTCAGGTCGCTCTTCACAGGCCTTGCTGTTCTTCAGTGCATTCTGTTACTTCGTTCTGAGCAGCCGACCGTTTTCTAGCCATGTTTCGTATGCGTACTCCTCGTAGAGTTCGTGCTATGCGGGGGCTTGGTGTTGGGGTGCTGACCTTGACACAAGTCCAGTCCATGAACAGGGTGGGGAGGAGTTCATGGACCAAGAATTGGTTGCTTCAGCGTGACCAGTTCTCTCATATGCCTTTGCTCCGTGAGATCCGTGAGAATAATCCTGATGATTTCAGGAACTTTCTCAGGATGACGGACCCCGTGTTTCACCGTTTGTTGGCTTCGCTGACCCCCTATATCAGCAGGCAGGATACCTGCATGAGGCAAGCCATCACTCCGGAGCAGAGGTTGGTCGCTACCCTGCGGTATTTGGCCACAGGGAGAAGCCTGCAGGACTTGAAGTTCTCCACAGGCATCTCCCCCCAGGATCTGGGGATCATTATCCCAGAGACCTGTTCTGCCATCATCCAGGTCCTGCAGAAGGAGTATATGAAGGTAAGATTTTTATCCTTTTATATCACATTTTATTGTATTGAATGTTTGCTAACATATTGTATTTCTTTCCTCATTCCCTAATTACCATGATTGTAATATGCTGTGAATGTCCCCTTTGTTCTCATGCATGCTGGATTTTTATGTAATTATTATTTTAGGTCCTTCATACATATTTGCCCTTCAATAACCTCCCCAGCATGGTGTCTCCTGCCCTATATTCACCTCATGTAGTCACTTAACAATGTATTTTATCAGCTCCATAGTAGTGCTTTACCCCAAACACCCCCTAAAATGTTTGGAAATGTTATTTTTGATTTAAATTCAGGCAGAGTGCCAGAGTTTTTTTTTGTGGTGTCCCCCAAAAATTTTTTGTAACCCTCCCTCCCCCAACTGCTAAGTCAGCTGATCCCAATTCTCTATCCTCAATCATCTATCTGCTGACTTTGCCAAACCCATACACACTATACCCACCTCTTTACTGGTCAGATTTATGGATGAATTCCCCAAAGCATGTAGTGCAAGGGCCTGCCTGTATACTTTCCAATGGTACTGTTTAAAGTTTTTGTATCCTATTATTATCTTGATAGGTAATAGCAGAATGTCCAAATGTCCTCAAATGTGTACAATGTATATTTATATCTTTGTATTATGACACTTCTTACCTGTCCAGTGGTCTGCCAATAGTGTAACTAAGGAGGGTCTGTTCAAAGTAATACCCATTTTTTAGGCATTCATCTCTCAATGAAGTGAAGAGGGTTACCTGTCCAAGATTTCCACACACCCCCTATAATGTTAGAAATGGCCCATGAGAGGGGGGGGAGGGGGAATATGATAGGTGTACCTTATAATTTGGCCTTGATAAATTCCCCTTAGTAAATGCTATCTGGAGGTTGCCCCATAATGTTTGTGTATAGTCTGCTTGCCATGTTTCTGAGTAAAAATAGTAATGTTTATTGTTTTTTCCTCAACAGTTTCCTTCCACGCCACAGGAATGGCAGACTGTGGCCTCCCACTTTGCCGAGCAGTGGGACTTTCCTAACTGCGGAGGGGCAATTGATGGGAAACACGTCCACATCGTCCCACCACCCAACTCGGGGTCATACTATTATAATTACAAGGGGTTTAATAGTATAGTGATGTTGGCGGTGGTGTCGGCTAATTACGACTTCTTGTATGTGGACGTGGGGAAGAATGGCCGGATGTCCGATGGTGGAGTCATCGCCCAGATGGAGTTTTACAGGCGTCTCCAGAATGGCAGCTTGGACTTGCCAGCTCCAGAGGACAATGTGGAAGGACTCCCATTTGTGTTCGTTGCTGATGAAGCGTTTGCGCTGGGGGACCACCTAATGCGGCCATTCCCAATGAGGACCCTCACCCCGGAACAGAGGGTTTTTAATTACCGGATGGCCAGAGCCCGAAGAGTGGTGGAGAACACATTTGGAATCATGGCCAGCCGGTTCCGACTATTTCTGACACCCATCCATATGGCGGAGTATAAACTGAACCATATTATACTGGCGTGCTGTGTTCTCCATAACTTTTTAAGGAAACATTCGGCCAACTATGCTGGCTCAGTTGGGCCTGAGGCCGGAATCCTACATCAAACCACACTGACGGTGCTTGAAAGTGGCTTGCCCTCCCTGAGTGCCCGTGATGTCCGGTTACGCTACCTGGAGTTCTTTGCGGGTAGGGCTATCAATATGCCAGACAATCTGTGAAGCCTTTTTATAATAAAAAAAAAAAGAAATTCTTGGTGGACATTTACTGCTTGTGTTTGTTTTAGCTGACCCTGACAGAAATGTGTTGAGTGCAGAAAATGTCTTGATTGTGTAACCTTATACAAAGCACTGTTGGCTGTTATTTCCTAAATGCAAAAACACATTTCACTACAAGTGCACTTGCAACTGCACTGAAACTGCACTTGTAGTGCAAAGAGGATTTGCCCTTAGGAAATAACCCCCATTTTTGCAGAAAACAGCAATTACATCACCCCAAAAGTGTTGTATTGTAGTGTTGAGACAATAATCCACACATTCTTGAGTAAGCAACTTTTTTATACCTGCACAATCACATGTGCATTTACCAAAGGTTTTTAAAACAAACCAACATGTTTGTTGTATAACAATTTTTGCAGTAGCATTATCAAAAATCGAAATGTCCATTTCAGATAAAACAGGCCAGGGTAAAACCAATAAGAAAGCCACAAAACTTGAACTTACAAAGTTCACATTAGGTAAAACCTGAAGGCTATATGTGATTGTGTAACCTTATACAAAGCACTGTTGGCTGTTATTTCCTAAATGCAAAAACACATTTCACTACAAGTGCACTTGCAACTGCACTGAAACTGCACTTGTAGTGCAAAGAGGATTTGCCCTTAGGAAATAACCCCCATTTTTGCAGAAAACAGCAATTACATCACCCCAAAAGTGTTGTATTGTGGTGTTGAGACAATAATCCACACATTCTTGAGTAAGCAACTTTTTTATACCTGCACAATCACATGTGCATTTACCAAAGGTTTTTTAAAACAAACCAGCATGTTTGTTGTATAACAATTTTGCAGTAGCATTATCAAAAATTGAAATGTCCATTTCAGATAAAACAGGCCAGGGTAAATCCAACAAGAAAGCCACAAAACTTGAACTTACAAAGTTCACATTAGGTAAAACCTGAAGGCTATATCAGACATCAGTATTTAGGAACTGGGTTTGATATAGCGTTCAGATGGGGAGAAATCACCCCTGGAAAAGCCAAATTTGGAAGATGCACACCAATTTACGAATGTCAACATGTGCTATCTGCCATCAGGGGGGATCAAGGGACGTGTTTTGGGGGAGCAAGCCCTTCCTCAATGCTACTTTATAATTGAGGAAGGGGTTGCATCCCCAAAACGCGTCCATTGATCTCCCATGATGGCAGATAGCACATGTTGGCACACTGTGTGCATCCTCCAAATTTGGCTTTTCAAAACATTGCAAAAATATTTAAAAGATTGGACCACAATCCAAAAAGTGATTTTGTGGGGTTTTAAATTCACCCCAAAACATCAATGATGTTATTATTTTTTTTAATAACATCATTGATTTTTTGCTGTATGTTTTGCAGTTCTACATTACACCCCATGATCTCCCCGATCAGGATCTGGGCACTTTCTGATGTGAAACGTTCTGGATCCACAACCTCACGATCACCTAAAAAGAGAGAAAGAAAACAAAAACAGGTATCAAAAATCTGCCACCATCCATCTCTTTTACCTGAGCCTGTGGTCGCAGACAATCACCTGTTGTGGTGCCAATCTCCACCACATCTTCTTCTTCCTCCTGCTCTTCTTGTGTTGGTGTTAGTTCCCCTTCTTCCAGAGGTGGGGGGTCTGTGGTCTCCTCGGATGAGGGGTGTCCTCCGAGTCTTTTCTCCCCTATGTAAAACAAAAATGGTATAATTAGCACACAGATATTTGATGGCAGAACTAGAAATAGGAAACATTGCTTGGAAGTGGGGTACAATTGTCTATTTTAGCCGAGTTCAAAGATGTATTTTTTTTTATTGGCCTTTGTCAAGCTGCAATACTTTACCTGTTTAGTACAAGCTTCACAGATGGAGACCCCCCTATAGTATACACTGGAGCACCTGTGTGGCCCCCTAATAAAAATGGTGTTCTTGTGTCCCACACTCGTGCTCCAGTGTCCAGATGTGAAAACAGCTGCTCAGTGTCCTCTCCTTACACAGAATCTAGTTGGCATTTCATTCTAGTAACAAACCCATCTACACAAACAACTATTTGGCATCCAAGTAGGCCCAAAAAAAATGTGGGAAAATGCATATGGCCTAAACAATGGTGTTTTAGAGGCCGAAAGAAAAATGTTTGATACGAACGAATAATGGGCCCATGAACATTAAAGTTGCCCTTTTAAACGTTACAATTAATAAAAGCATATGGAGCAGCACAAACGGAATAAAGACAGAAAGAATAGGAACACAGCACAACTACTTACTTTTTTGCAGCACTCTCCGGATCTTTCGGTACTGCTCTGGCTCTCTCAATTTTAGGTCCGACCACCGCTTCCTGAGCTGATCTTTCGATCTTCGTACCCTGAAATTCTTCTGCAGACTTTTGATCACTTTCGCCATGATCTTGGCCTTTCTGATATTGGGGTTGGGGTAAGGCCCATACTTTCCGTCATAGTCGGACTTCTTCATGATGTCGACCATCTCCAACATCTCCCCAAAGGACATATTTGTGGCCTTAAAACGTCTCCTTCTGGATCGGGACATGTCCGGATCCGGGCTTTCCTCCTCCTCCTCATTCCTGCAATTTGCACGCACCTGCTGTGACTCTGCCATGTGCTCTTCCCCCACTGCGCCAAACGAAAAGGGGCGGGGAATAGACTAGAAAGAACGTCAGGGGCGGGCAGAGTTACACGCATGCGCAGTGTGTATAAAGAATAACACGCGTGCGTATTACGTACGATCTGTGAGCGAAGGAAGGAGCATTGGACGCGCCGATCGTAAGAACGAAGGTAAGAGACAAACTTGTGCCTATACTGCTTCTACATTGAAGCCTATATTGTAACAAGATTAGGAGAGTTTTGTCTGACATTAGGCTTTGTCTTGTGTTGTGTCTTGCAGTGAACATGGATATGCTAATCAAAGTTAATGACTTCATGTCAGTATTCCTAGATATGTTAAGGGAGCTGCCCTGTCTGTAGGAGATTAAACACCCCCATTTCAAGAACCAAGCAAAGAAGAAGGCAGCACTGGAGCAATTGTGTGAAATTGTGGAGCAGGTGATCTCCACGGCAGACATCACCTATTTAAAGATCTTCATTGGTGGCCTGAGGAGCACATATCTAAGGGAGCGCAAGAAGGTCCTGGATTCAGAGAGATCCGGAGCAGCAGATGACATCTATGTCCCCAGGATGTTGTACTACGACAGGCTGCATTTTCTGGCAGGCCAGACTGAACCCAGGTCATCACTCTCCAGTCTTCCTTCCACGCTTCCTTCCCCCCCGGCTGAGGCTTCTGACGCCCAACCTGGGCCTTCCAGGCCACATGTGGAGGAGCCCAGATTGAGCCAGGTATAGCATTCCTCTAAATATTTCTGCTTGTCCAATCAATGATGTTACTTAGATGTTAGTTGGGAGTACTAATTTATGATTGTGATTGATGAAGCAAAAACTAAAACCATGTCCTTTTTTCATACACAGGGAAGTCTCAGCCAGGAGGTGGCCGGACCAAGCCGGCTGGCTGATCTGCAGGTCCCTCCAATCCCCCTGGAAAGAGAAAGTGGCAGTAGGAGGAGTGCCCTAGAGGAGGCTACCAGAGTACTCTTTTGGAGGGCTACAGAGGTCCTGGGAGCACCACACACCGTGGAGGAGGACATTGCTGCCGTCATTGCCTATAAAATGCAGAGGATGGAGGAGGGCCAACAAGTCATGTGTGAGGCGCTCATATTGGAGGCTCTTAACAAAGGTATGAGGGGCCAAATGACAGCTCAGACACACCTTTGCGATAGTCCTCCTCCTCCTCCTGCAGGTCCTCCTCCTCATCCTCCCTCTCCTCCAGGTCCTCCCAGTCCTCCTCCAGGTCCTACTCCTCCTCCTGCCACATCTCCAACTGCACAGCCACAGCCGGGAAGGAAGTGTGAAAGGAAGACCAGAAAGTGAGGACCCTGGATCCAGTCTGGTCGGCCAAAAGATGCAGCCTCTTGTGGTACCACAGCCTGGGGACACAGAAGTCATCTGCTGCTATCCAGATCTCTGCGAATTCTGGACCAGACTGCCCTCCCTTACATATGGACTCCTCAGGCCACCAATTTTGATGTTCAAGAATTGATGTCTGCCGTGGGGGTCCCAGGCTTCGCTAATTTCTCTTGTTGATCCAGTGTTGCCTTCCTCTTTGTTTGGTTCAGAGCCCTTAATAAAGGATTTTTGTTTTGAATTATACTCTCCTATGTGTTTTACTTCAAAAATGACAGTTTGTTTGTGAGGATTCAGGTACATTTCAAATATACAATGTGAAATGAACAAGGGACACCAACAACAAACAATCTCCTTGAGATTAAATAATAAAAGATATCAATGGTGTTGGGGTAACTTGACACACAAAACACACACAAAAATATTCTGGAGGAAAAATAAAAATAACATTGAACAAAGATCAGCCTTTGAAAAAATCCAAACATTAAATAAAAAAAAGGCTTAAAATCCCCAAAAAAATTAAATAAAAAAAAAAATTCTGTCAGATGTGACAACTAATAACAATATATTCAGGGAATCCCAATAAAAAAACAAAAATAAAACTTTGTGAGAAGTCTGTGTGAATATGAGCAGCAAAACTACTTAATTCTTGTCACATTATAAAGAAGAAGAGAGTGCGCTGTATTAAACCATTTTTAACATTGCAGCGTGACGAAAGTGCTGTATCCATTGCGAACGCTAAGTTTACCAGAACGAGCTGTTCCGTCTTGGAATTTCTTCTGAGCATGCGTGGCACTTTGTGCGTCGGAACAGGCCACACACGGTCGGAATTGACACGATCGGATTTTGTTGTCGGAAAATTTTATCTCCTGCTCTCCAACTTTGTGTGTCGGAAAATCTGATGGAAAATGTCCGATGGAGCCCACACACGGTCGGAATTTCCGACAACACGCTCCGATCGGACATTTTCCATCGGAAAATCCGACCGTGTGTACGGGGCATTAGAGCGTCAGCATACCAAGACATTTTGGACAATTTCATGCTCATAACTTTGTGGGAACAGTTTGGGGATGGCCCCTTCCTGTTCCAACATGACTGCACACCACTACACAAATCAAGGTCCATAAAGACATGGATGAGTGAGGTGGAGGAACTTGACTGACCTGCACAGAGTCCCGACCTCAACCCAATAGACCCCTTTTGAGATGAATTAGAGCAGAGACTGCGAGCCAGGCCTTCTCGTCCCCATCAGTGCCTGACCTCACAAGTGAGCTCCTGGAAGAATGGTCAAACATTCTCATAGACACACTCCTAAACTTTGTGGACAAACAGCCTTCCCAGAAAAGTTGAAACTGTTATAGCTGCAAAGGGTTGGCCAACTCAATATAGAACCCTATGGACTAAGACTGGGATGCCTTTAAAGTTCATGTGCATGCTTTCCGTTATTGTTTGTGTTATGCTTTTTAAAGAATTCCTAATTGGATGCTGTTGGGGGACTATAAAGCCTCTTTAATTTCCATCGCTATTTAAGGTATTGTGTTATGAGGCACTGAAACAATTCTTGGCAATTAACATTTCCCTCCTTTTCCATGTAATTGAGATATGTGGACATACAGTTTATCTGAACACTTCATAACTTTTCCCATCCATAAAGCTTTGCAATAGGTTTCTGAAACAGCTGGTCTCGCAGCCCTAGACATAAGATGGCTATATTGAATAGAGACTGTATGTTAGGCTTGACTTTATTGCCATATATGTATTCTGATTATTACAATAAGGCCATTGAACACTTCAGAGGGTGAATCCTCTTGTTGATCTTTATGTTGATATTGTATATGTTTTTATAACTAAAGTTTAAAAGTCTACACTAAAAATTATTGAAAGAGAGCGTTCATGTGCGTGTGAAGGCAGGTGTCCCAATATTTTCGGTAATATAGTGTATATGTATCTCTTACATTCTCTTTTTGTTTTTTCTTAGTATATGTGCTCCTTTAGTGAAATAGAGAGATGCTATTCATTGTAGAGAATGACAGACAAGCCAGCCAGTAATATTTGAAGTGTAGGAGATCCATTCTTATTATGTCTACAGATTTACCTAGTACACAAATGCAAGGACTTGAAATAATACAATGAGAGAAATGCATTAATAATTGGGTTTCTATCTTGTTATAATTAGGTATCTGTACTGTTTATAGAGTTAGGCAAGTAGTTTCACCACTTCTGAAGTTTAAACTCATCCTGCCCACTGGTCGTCAATTGACAGCTGGGTGGCATGGCTCTCGTTCTGGGTGGACGTCATATGACGGCCCTCCAAAACGACCTCTCTCGCGCACCGCTCTCACACGTCAGTCAGACACACCGCTACACCGATCTCGGTAAAAAGCCTCTGACGAAGGCACTTTACCACGTGATCAGCCATGTTCAATCATGGCTAATCACGATGTAAACAGGAAGAGCCGTTGATCGGGTTTTCCTCACTCGCGTCTGACAGATGCGAGTAGAGGAGAGCCGATCGGCTGCTCTCCTGACGGGGGGTCTGTGCTGATTGTTTATCAGTGCAGCCCCCCTCGGATTCCCACCCAGAACCACCAGGATGCTGCCAGGACCACCAGGGATTGCCCCCACACTGGACCACCAGGTATGCAACCCTAGACCATCAGGGAAATGCCAATCAGTGCCCATCCCCATTGCCTGCCAGTGCCAGTGCCATCAGTGATGCCTATCAATGCCTATCTATTAGTGCCCATCAGTCCCATGTATCAATGCCCATCAGTGCCCAGCAGTGCCACCCATAAGTACCCATCAGTGCAGTCTTTCAGTGCCCACCAGTGCCAGCCATGAGTGTCCATCAGTGCCGCCTATCAATGCCCATCAGTGCTGCATATCAGTGCCACCCAGTGCCATCTATCAGTGCCCATCATCAGTGCCCATCAGTGCCACCTCATCGGTGCCACCCTATCAGTGCCCATCAGTGCCGCCTTATCAGTGCCCATCAGTGAAGGAGAAAACTTACTTATTTACAACATTTTATAACAGAAACAAAAGAAAAACTTTTTTTTTTCAAAATTTTAGGTTTTTTTTTATTTGTTTAGCAAAAAATTAAAAAACGCAGAAGTGATCAAATATCACCAAAAGAAAGCTCTATTTTTGGGAACAAAATGATAAAAATCCTGTTTAGGTACATGACTGCACAATTGTCATTTAAACAGCGAAAGAGCTGAAAGCTGAAAATTGGCCTGGGCAGGAAGGGGGTGCAAGTGCCTGGTATTGAAGTAGTTAATGGTGCAGAATTTATCATACTAAAATCACCAATCACCTTTTACAATGAAGTCTGTAAATACTGCATGATAGCATACTACAGTTCCATATGCATCACAATATGCAAAACACTGAATTTGGCACTGCAAAAGTCTACAATAGGGAGACTGTAGTGGCTTTTATTAGCAATAAATTCTTATAAGAGTCTGTCACACTTTGACACATTGAACAGTATTCAGTTAATCTAGCTGCTTTTTTTATTTGTAGAATCTTAAGAAAGGGTGTAATTTTTATTAAAAAGAGAGCATGCCAGATGCTAGGGTGTTTTTCCCCACTTTAAATTGATCCTGTTTTATGTGCTCATCTTTCTCTTTCAAAGCGACTTGCCTACACTTTTCAATAAATAAATTTACTGCAGACAACTTTCTCTCAGACACAGTTGATTTCACAGATGATCATAAAATGGCCAGGAGAGGCTAGAGTAATGGAAAAGATGACTGCCTGACAGAACACTATTGCTGTAGTCATTCATAAATAATAGTACATGATTAAAATGCTGTGGGAGAGATGACCGTTGTTACAAGCAGCTTGAGTCAGTCAAAAAATAACCACAAGCCATTTCTATACCTCTCCAATATTATACCTAACACTTGGTTTTGTCCTGTTCATTTTCTCCCTCACAATTGCTTTAAAACCACAAAAGCTGCATTTTCAATGAAGTTAAAAAAGAACATCTAGATATTTCAAAAATATATAAATTTGTTTTTCTTTTTGACCTTGTCCTAAGCATTTTGGAATAGATCCTTCCTTCTTTAAGTGTGCAACTAAAACACATAAATGTATATTTATGCCTCCTGCTATAAAAGGTTTTAAACCATAAAGAAAAATAAAACAGTCTTGTTATTTACGGTGGATATCTGCTAAGCTAGGAGACCGTAAAAAAGTGAATAAATCATTTGGAATTGTTTGTTGCCGCTAAGTACAGCATAGGGGTTCTTAAGGATTCAAACAATTTAGTTTGAGGTATGGCTAATTTAAAATAGGTTACAGCTGAGGTTTGCTTTGACAACTCAGTTATCTTTGCCCATTGTGAAGTACAGTCATAAAAAGGGAGAGTCTGTAAATTTTGGCTTTGTGAACTTCAGTGTTGATAACCAGAGATGGCTTTTTATAAACTACTGATTTGATAGGCATAGTTTTTAAAACATCTGAAATGTCCATGTGCTTCAAAGCTTTGGTGCTAATGGTAATTTAATGCTAACAGGGATCCTAGGTGGTGCTCAATACATATGTCCCCCGATTCCAAATATATCACTTACACCTTATACACACTTAATCAATAACAGTTCCACATAATTCTGATATTTCTGTATTGCATTTTTCATTTAGGCTACTTTCACACTGAAAGCAGTAAAATGCCGCTAGTTTCAACCCAAAGAAAGGGTTAAAAGTGCCTGTGTTGCGGGGCTGCCAAAACGCTTTGCAGGCTCTGCCCATTAATTTCATTTAGCAGAGGTGGTGGAGGAGCAGTGTATACATCGCTCCTCCATCGCCCCAAAGATGTTGCTTGCGGGACTTTTTTTCCCGTGCCGCAAGTGCACCGCCTTAGTGTGAGGCACTTTTCAGGCACTTTACAGGCGCTATTTTTAGCATTAAAACACCTGAAAAGTGCCTCAGTGTGAAAGGGGTCTTAAAGTTAATGTAAACCCTATCTTTAAAAGCTTTCACATAATAAAGTCCTTCATAATTAATTTTCAATTGTTTTAAAGCTGCGGTTCTCAATAAAGGAATGCCTGGGGAGTCTGCCCTGAAAGCATTTTTTAGACATTTCAGGTTAAAGGACAGCTATGCTTCATCCCTTTCTCTCACTGCTGGTATCACCCTGTCACATGGACTTCTCATAGAAACTACAAGTTGTTGTTTCAACACTTTTGCAGACATGTTCCACTATTATTACTGTCAGGAAACCTGTTCTATTCTGAGAGATTCCATGCTGCAATCACAACAAGGGATGGAAAAAAAAGTAAACATGAGTATTTTAACCACTTGCTTACTGGGAACTTAAACGCCCCTCCTGCCCAGACCAATTTTCAGCTTTCAGTGCTCTCAGACTTTGAATGACAATTACTCAGTCATGCAACAAATTGTATCCATCATCATCACAATCATTGTACCCAAATTATTTTTTTGTCCTTTTTTTCATACAAATAGAACTTTCATTTGGTGGTATTTGATCACCTCTGGGTTTTTTAATTTTATCGCTATAAATGAAAAAAGACCGAAAATTTTGAAAAGAAATGCTTTTTTCTTCGTTTCTGTGATACAATTTTGCAAATTAGCAATTTTTCTTCATAAATGTTGGCCACAATTTATACTGCTACATATCTTTGGTAAAAAATAACCCAAATTAGTGGATATTATGTGACCTGTGTGAAATTTATAAAGTCTACAAGCTATGGTGCAAATCGTAAAAAAAGGATCACATCTGATCACACCTGATGTACTGAGGCCCATCTCTTTTCTTGAGACCCTAACAAGCCAGGAAAGTACAAATGCCCCCCAAATGACCCCTTTTTGGAAAGTAAACATTCCATGGTATTTAGAGGCATGGTGAGTTATTTTAAATTGTCATTTTTTCCCACAATGCAAATTAAGGTTTTTTTTTTTATTTTTTATATTTTTTTCAGAAAATTGTCATTGTAATAGCTTATTTCTCTCACATGGAATGTGCATACCACAAATGACACCCCAAAATACATTTGGCTACTCCTCCTGAGTATTACAATACCACATGTGTGGGACTTTTTCACTAACTGGCCACATACAGAGACCCAAAATGCAGGGAGCATCATCAGGTGTTCTAGGAGCATAAATTACACATCTCATTTCTCACCCACCTATTACACTTTTGAAGGCCCTAGAGCACCAGAACAATGGAAACGCCCACAAAATGACCCCATTTTGGAAAGCTAACACCCCAACGTATAATCTATGAGGCATAATGAGTCTTTTGAACGGTTCATTTTTTTCCAGAAGATTTTGGAAAATGTGGAAAAAAATGAAAACGCATTTTTTTTACACAAAGTTGTCCGTTTATAAGATATTTCCAACACATAGCATTTACATAGCACAAATAACACCCCAAAATTCATTCCGCTACTTCTCCTGAGTAAAACGATACCACATGTGTGAGACTTTTACACAGCCTGACCACATACCGAGGCCTAACAATAAAGTAGCACCTTCAGGTGTTCTAGGAGCATAAATTACACATCTCATTTCTCACCCACCTATTACATTTTTGAAGGTCCTGGAGCACCACGACAATGGAAACGCCCAGAAAATGACCCCGATTTGGAAAGATAACACCCCAACGTATAATCTATGAGGCATAATGAGTCTTTTGAATGGTTCATTTTTTTCCAGAAGTTTTTGGAAAATGTGGAAAAAAATGAAAACGCATTTTTTTTTACACAAAGTTGTCCATTTATAAGATATTTTCAACACATAGCATTTACATAGCAAAAATAACACCCCGAAATACATTCTGCTACTCCTCCTGAGTAAAACGTTACCACATGTGTGAGACTTTTATACAGCATGATCACATACAGAGGCCTAACATTGAAGTAGCACCTTCAGGTGTTCTAGGAGCATAAATTACACATCTCATTTCTCACCCACCTATTACGCTTTTGAAGGTCCTGGAGCACCAGGACAATGGAAACACCCACAAAATGACCCCATTATGGAAAGCTAACACCCCAACATATAATCTATGAGGCATAATGAGTCTTTTGAACAGTTCATTTTTTTCTAGAAGTTTTGGGAAAATGTGGAAAAAAATGAAAACGCATTTTTTTTTACACAAAGTTGTCCGTTTATAAGATATTTCCAACACATAGCATTTACATAGCAAAAATAACACCCCAAAATACATTCTGCTACTCCTCCTGAGTAAAATGATACCACATGTGTGAGACTTTTATACAGCCTGACCACGTACAGAGGCCTAACATTGAAGTAGCACCTTCAGGTGTTCTAGGAGCATAAATTACACATCTCATTTCTCACCCACCTATTACACTTTTGAAGGTCCTGGAGCACCAGGACAATGGAAACGCCCACAAAATGCAACAAACAGAGGCATGATGGCAGTAAGTCCTACAGGCAGTAGGCAGAAGTAGGGCCTCATTCAGGACAGAATGGGAACAGGGGTAGAGGCTTCTCCCACCCAAATCTCTTTGAAGCCTCCGAGTCTCCAGACCCTAATCTAGGAATGAGAAAACAAAGAAAATTGTTTTCTTCATCCAGAAAAACTATTCTGGAGCCCCTCACATATGTGAGACCCCTGTGTTGAATCCCACTAGTCCAGTTGCAGGGTACAAGATCAGTCCAAGAGGCAGGCAAGAGGCATGGTCAAACAGTCCAAGGTCAGTTCCAGATCAGGCAGAGGTATGTACAGAATCATTAGGCAGAAGCATGGTCGAATAACAGTCCAGGGTCAGTTCCATATCAGGCAGAGGTATGTACAGAATCGTTAGGCAGAAGCATGGTCGAATAACAGTCCAGGGTCAGTTCCAGATCAGGCAGCGGTATGTACAAAATCGCCAGGCAGAGGCGTGGTAGAATAACAAGCCAGGGTCAGTTACAGAGCAGGCAGTGGCATAAGGGGTGTGAAGGCAGGAACTGAGGATTACAAACAAATGCAGTGCTATGTGATGTATCACTCACTCAGGTGAAAAAATATATATAATTGCCCTGGCCAATGTGCGAGTGAATGTTACATAGTTACATAGTAGGTGAGGTTGAAAAAAGACACAAGTCCATCAAGTCCAACCTATGTGTGTGATTATGTGTCAGTATTACATTGTATATCCCTGTATGTTGCGGTCATTCAGGTGATTATCTAATAGTTTCTTGAAGCTATCAATGCTTCCCGCTGAGACCACCGCCTGTGGAAGGGAATTCCACATCCTTGCCGCTCTTACAGTAAAGAACCCTCTACGTAGTTTAAGGTTAAACCTCTTTTCTTCTAATTGTAATGAGTGGCCACGTGTCTTATTAAACTCTCTTCTGCGAAAAAGTTTTATCCCTATTGTGGGGTCACCAGTACAGTATTTGTAAATTGAAATCATATCCCCTCTCAAGCGTCTCTTCTCCAGAGAGAATAAGTTCCGTGCTCGCAACCTTTCCTCATACCTAAGATCCTCCAGACCCTTTATTAGCTTTGTTGCCCTTCTTTGTACTCGCTCCATTTCCAGTACATCCTTCCTGAGGACTGGTGCCCAGAACTGGACAGCATACTCCAGGTGCAGCCGGACCAGAGCCTTGTAGAGTGGGAGAATTATCGTTTTATCTCTGGAGTTGATCCCCCTTTTAATGCATGCCAATATTCTGTTTGCTTTGTTAGCAGCAGCTTGGCATTGCATGCCATTGCTGAGCCTATCATCTACTAGGACCCCCAGGTCCTTTTCCATCCTAGATTCCCCCAGAGGTTCTCCCCCCAGTGTATAGATTGCATTCATATTTTTGCCACCCAAATGCATTATTTTACATTTTTCTACATTGAACCTCATTTGCCATGTAGTCGTATTTGTTCAGGTCTTTTTGCAAGGTTTCCACATCCTGCGGAGAAGTTATTGCCCTGCTTAGCTTAGTATTGTCTGCAAATACAGAGATTGAACTGTTTATCCCATCCTCCAGGTTGTTTATGAACAAATTAAATAGGATTGGTCCCAGCACAGAACCCTGGGGAACCCCACTACCCACCCCTGACCATTCTGAGTACTCCCTATTTATCACCACCCTCTGAACACGCCCTTGTAGCCAGTTTTCAATCCATGTACTCACCCTATGGTCCATGCCAACGGACCTTATTTTGTACAGTAAACGTTTATGGGGAACTGTGTCAAACGCTTTTGCAAAATCCAGATACACCACGTCTACGGGCTTTCCTTTATCTAGATGGCAACTCACCTCCTCATAGAAGGTTAATAGATTGGTTTGGCAAGAACGATTCTTCATGAATCCATGCTGATTACTGCTAATGATACCGTTCTTATTACTAAAATCTTGTATATAGTCCCTTATCATCCCCTCCAAGAGTTTACATAGTATTGATGTTAGGCTAACTGGTCTGTAATTCCCAGGGATGTATTTTGGGCCCTTTTTAAATATTGGTGCTACATTGGCTTTTCTCCAATCAGCTGGTACCATTCCAGTCAGTAGACTATCTGTAAAAATTAGGAACAACGGTCTGGCAATCACTTGACTGAGTTCCCTAAGTACCCTGGGATGCAAGCCATCTGGTCCCGGTGATTTATTAATGTTAAGTTTCTCAAGTCTAATTTTAATTCTGTCCTCTGTTAACCATGGAGGTGCTTCCTGTGTTGTATCATGAGGATAAACACTGCAGTTTTGGTTACTGAAGCCCCCCGATTCACTCGTGAATACTGAGGAGAAGAATAAATTCAATACCTTCGCCATCTCCCCATCCTTTGTAACCAGATGTCCTTCCTCATTCTTTATGGGACCAATATGGTCTGTCCTCCCTTTTTTACTGTTTACATACTTAAAGAATTTCTTGGGATTTTATTTGCTCTCCTCCGCTATGTGCCTTTCGTGTTCTATCTAGCAAACCCATCTCTCCTCGGTATTCTTTGTTCCTAATATTTTATCCCAATTTATGCCTTTTAGCAAGGTCTGTAGTTTAGGGAAGTTGGCTCTTTTGAAATTCAGTGTCTTTGTATTCCCTTTATGTTTCCTTTTTGTGTGATTTATACTGAAACTAATTGACCTGTGATCGCTGTTACCTAAATTCATAATTCATGTTAATAATTTAGTGAAGTATGGTAACGGCGGAAACATTCACCTATGCAGAGGCCTGGTTGGGAAGGACATTGTGCACAATAATAAGATATGTCTCTTCTGACTCCTGCTCTGGTACACACTTTACATCTTTTTTGATGTCTTTGGCCTGTTGGTTTGGGAGGGAGTTTATCTGGAAAGTGGCGTTCGGAGAGTCGACTAACAACATCTGATCGGATGTTTTCTGGTGGGCCGTTCGGGAATATAAGGGCAGTGTAAATTTCCTCCTGGTAGCCAAGGAAGGGTTGGAGGTTTTGGGTGGAGTTGCGGTAAATGATATAGGAGTTGTATATGGCCAATTGAAAAAAATAAATTGCTACTTTTTTGTACCAATGGTATGTCCATCTTGTGGCAAGGTATGGTTCCAACATTTGATCGTTGAAGTCGACTCCCCCCATAAACAAATTGTATTCATGGATGCATGTGGGTTTCTGGATGGGGCCATTCCTTCTGGGGATTTCCACATAGGTGTTATTGTGGATGGAAGACAACATGTACACACCCCTTCTGTCCCTCCACTTCACTGCCAGAATCTCTTTGTTACGCAGACTTGCTGTTTCTCTTTTTCTCAACTTCTTATTAACAAAACTTTGAGGAAAGCCCTTCCGATTCTTTTTTACGGTGCCACATGCTGGCGTCTTCTTCCAATGAAGGTTGTGGAACAGGGGCAGAGAAGTGTAGAAGTTGTCTACATACAGGTGGTATCCTTTGTCGAGTAAACAAACAACTTTCCCGCTGGTTCCCAAGTAGTCCGGGCAATTAGGGGGCTGCAGCTGGGTGTCCTTCCCTGCGTACACTATGAAGGAATATGTGTACCCTGTGGCTCGGTCACATAGTTTTTACACCTTCACCCCATAGCGGCCCTTTTGCTGGGGATAAATTGCTCAATTTTAAGCCTGCCGCTAAATTTCACAAGGGACTCATCCACACATATGTGTTGGCCGGGGGTGAACAGCTGGGGGAATACTTCAAAAAAATAATTTAATATTGGCCGAATTTTGTAAAGCCTGTCATCATTTGGATCATTTCGGGGAGGGCACTGGGTATTGTTGCTGAAATGTAGGAACCTCATTATCATAAGATACCTGGTTCTGGGCATTACCGCGGAGAAGAGCGGCATGTGGTGGAGGGGGTGGGTTGACCAATAGGAACAGAATTCGTTTTTTTGGTGAGCCCCATATTAAATGTGAGGCCCAAAAAAACCTTGAACTCTCCACTGTCAGGTCTCTCCACTCATAGGGACGGGCATAATATGATGTGGGATTTTGCAAAATAAATTGACACCAACATGTCCTCCGTAAAAATTAAATTAAAAAAATTAATTGGGGTAAAGTTCTCTGTATCCACCTGGACTCCTGGCTGGGCAGTGAAAGGGGGAACTCTAGGTTCTCCTGATTTAGGAGGAAGCCACAAGGGGTTCTGGAGGGCATAGGGAAGGCTGGCATGGGACCCAACCCTTTGGGGCTGAGGTGACACCCCACTGGTACTTGCCCTTTCTTGTCGAGGTACTGCAGAGCTGGTGAATGCCACTGCGGTGGTGGTGGATGCCACTGCGATGCTGGTGGATGCCACTGCCTCCTCACTAGAACGCCTTCGTTTGGCGGGCCGAGTTTCTTCCTCCTCTGAGTCTGTTAGTGTTCCACTACTGAGGACTGGCTCGTAATTTACGTCAGAATCCGAATTGGAAAGGAAATCCAAAAAAGAGAGCTCCCCGTTGCTCTCGATGGCCGTGGAAAGAATTTGGTATGCCTCCTCGGCGGAAAAGCTTTTTTTGGACATGGCTGCTGGTGGTTATGAGATTGCACAGGTGTGTGCTAAGCTTGCACTGATGAGGTGGCACTGATTGATGGCACAGATGTGCACTGATGAGGTGGCACAGATGGGCACTGATTGCACAGATGGGCACTGATCGCACAAATGGGCACTGAAGAGGCGGGACAAATGGGCACTGAGGAAGCAGCACAGATGTGCACTGATTGATTGCACAGATTTACACTAATGAGGCGGCAAAGGTGGGCACAGATATGCACTGATGTGGCACTGGTGAGGTGGCACAGATGGGCACTGATGAGGCAGCACAGATGGGCACTGATAATGCAGCACAGATGGGCACTGATAAGGCGGCACAGATGGACACTGATGAGGCGGCACAGATGTGCACTGATTGCACAGATGTGCACTGAGGCGGCACAAATGGGCACTGATTGGTACAGATGGGCACTGATGATGTGGCATAACATACACAACTCAGGAACTTACAAAGTTCAACATTAAAAAACTGAAGACAATATCAGACATTATAGTGTCAAAAATATGTTGATATTGCCTTCATCAGATGGGGTGATGTCACCCCTGTAAAAGCCAAATTTAGAAGATGCACACAAATTGGGAGACAAAATAGGGATTTCCCTCCTGATCCCATGCCTAATGTCAACATGTGCTATCTTCCATCATGGGGGATCAATGGACGTGTTTTGGGGGTGCAACCCCTTCCTCTCACCTACTAGAGTTGCGAGGAAGGGGTTGCACCCACAAAACATGTACATTGATATCCCATGATGGCAGATAGCACATGTTGACATTAGGCATTTAACACACTGTGTACATCTTATGTACATCTTGTACATCTTACAAATTTGGTTTTTAAAATGTTTTAAAAAGGTTATTTAAATGTTCTTTTAAAAAAAAGTTGTAATTTTTTGGGGATTTAGATTCTCCCTAGTACATCAATCATGTTCTTCATTCTTTGTTCAATCTCCTTGTTTTTTTCCCTTATGAGGTCGAAATCCCGACTACCAAAGATTATGTCCTGGATTAGCCTTTGTGCACTGTCAGTCGTGAAATGAGTAGATTGCTCTTCCACAACATGCACATCACTTAAAAGAAAAAATACACACCATGTATTATAAATATGCAGGCATACATCTATTACCTGAATCTACGGTGTCAGACACTCACCTGTTGTGGTGACAATATCCACCACCTTTCCTTCCTCCACATCCTGAGGTTGTGGTGTCCTCTGTTCCCCTTCTTCAGGAGGTGAGGGGGGTTCCTGGAGTCCTCAGACATCCCAAGTCTTTTCTCCCCTATGAGAATGAAACAAAAGGTATACTTAGCACACAGATATTTGAGACCAGAAATAGGAATATGAAACATTGCTTGGAAGTGTGGTACAATTGTCTGTTTGGGTAGAGTTCCAAGTTGAAGACATTATTTATTCCCTTAACAAAGCTGCAATACTTACCTTTTTTGGACAAGTTTCACACATGGATACACCCCAAGTATCCACTGGAGAACCTGTGTGGGACACCCTAAAAAGTTTGTTCTTGTGTCCCACACTAGTCCTCCTGAGTCCAGATGTGTAAACAGCTGCTGAGTGTCCTCTCCTTACATTACACTGAATCAAGTTTGCAATTCTTTCTAGTTTCAAACACATCTAGACAACAATGGCCTAAACTTCTTTTAATACAAATTAGCATGACCGAATGTAGTTAACCCTGTATCTGCCTAAAACATGGTATTTAGGTGGTGGACGAACAATGTTTACTGCAAATGATTACTGTGCCTATGAGCCTGAAAGTTGCCATTTTAAACTGTACAACAGTAAAGAAAACCATATGCAAGTAATAATAATAATAGGAACACACAACAACTACTTACTTTTTAGAAGCACTTTCTTGATCCTTCTGTACTGATCCTGCTCCCTCAATATCAGATCTGACCAGCGTTTCCTCAATTGCTCCTTGGATCGTTGTACCCCAAAATTCCGGCGCAGACTCTTCACAACGTTAGTCATGATATTTTCTCACATTTGGGTTTAGGTACGGTCCATACTTCCCATCATAGTCGGCCCTCTTCAAGATGTCCACCATCTCCACCATCTCTACAAAGGCCATATTTGAGGCCTTAAATCTTCTCCTCCAGGATTGGGATGTTTCTGGCTCCGGGCTTTCCTCCTCATTACTGCTATTATCACGCACCTGCTGTGTCTCCGCCATGTTCCTCTCCCACTGCGACGAAAGAGACGGGGTGGGGAATATTTTAGAAAGAACGTCAGGGCCGGGCGACGCGGGCGGAGTTTCACACATGCACAGTGTATATAAAGCTAACATGCGTGTGTCGTACCTACGTTCTGTGTGCGTTGGAAGGAGGACTGGAAGCGCCGAATGTTCTAACGAAGGTAACATTTTAACTTGGGACATCAGTGGCCTATACTGATTCGAGATTGAGGCCTATATTGGGATAAGATTAGGAGACTTTAGCCTGATATTAGTGTTTTTGTCTTGTATTTTGTCTTGCAGCAAATATGAAACAATTCAAAGACCCTGAATTCATGGGCCATTTCATTGACAAAAACAGGGATATGCGTAATTTGTGGAAGGGTAAAAACCCCATATATCACAATAAACCAGCTAGGAAGGCATCGCTGGAGAAACTGCTGAATTTTGTGAAGACGCGGGTCCCCAATGCAGACATCAAGTTTGTGGAGAAGAAAATTGGTAGCTCAAGAAGCACGTATAGGAAGGAGCTTAGTAAGGTCTAGGCTTCAGCAGCAGAAGACATGTATGCATCCAGTCTGTGGTACTACAACAGGATGCAGTTTCTGGAAGACCAGATGAAAGTCAGGGAATCATTTTCTACACTTCCATCCAGCCTTCCCTTAACCCTTCCCTCAACCCCAGCTGAGGCTTCCGAGGACCAACCTGGGCCTTCCATCCTGGAAGAAGTGGAGGAGCCCAGCTGAAGCCAAGTATAATACTTTTAAATATATTTATTGTCCGAAAATTATTGTTGTTAACTAGATGTTATTATTGATAACAAATTAATGATTTAACAAAAAATGTTTTACATATCAATAGACAGTAGGGGCCAAAAATGATTGTGATAAGAATGAAAAATGTTGGGCTCAGAATGATAGTCTTTTCTATTTATTAACATTCAATTTGCAACAGTCATGAGCTGAAAATAGTGTATGATTGATGAACCAAAAACTAAAACTATGTCCCTTTTTCATACACAGGAAGACATCAGCCAGGACGAGGCTCTGGAATGTTGCACACAGGAGGAGGCGGGGGTAAGTGTCAGCCAGGAGGTGGTGGGGCCCAGTAGCCACACCCAATCCCAGGTGCCTCCCCTTCACCTTAAAAAAAAAAGGGCCAGGAAGGGGAGTAACGTGGAGGAGGCAGCACTGGGCCTCATTAAAGAGGACAAAGCAGCCCTGAAAAGCCCCCCCGACACTGAAGAGGCCTATGGCTGCTATGAAGCTGCCAAATTGCAGCAAATGGAGGAGGGCCAATGCCTCATCTGTGAGAAGATTATTTTTGAGGCCATTCATAAGGGGTTGAGGGGCCAAATGAGTGATAACATGCACTTAGGTGCGCTCGCCCATCCTCCTCCTTCTCCTCCTACTCCTCCTCCTGGCACAAGTCCACATCCAGAGCCACAGCCTCCAAGGAAGGCTGCAGGGAAGGCTGCAGGGAAGCGTGGAGGGAAGGCTGCAAGGAAGACAAGAAAGTGATGGCCTTGGTTCAGTCTGTTCTGACAGAAGACACAGGCTGTTGTAGTATCACAGCCTGGGGACATATATGTCATCTGCTGCTGTTTGTGATCTCTGGGAGTCCTGGATTAGATTGTGCTCACTATTATATGGACTTCTCAGGCTACCAATTTTAATTTACAAAGAATTGATGTCTGCCCTGGGGGCCAAAGGCTTTGCAAATTCAAGCAGTTTCTCCAGCATTGCCTTCCTCTTTATTTTGTTATTATGAGCCAAAATAAATGTTTTTTTATATGAAAATACTTGCCTATGTGTTTTTCTTCAAATAGGACAGTTTGTTTGTGAATAGGCAGATACATTTCCAAAATACAATGTCTAATTAACAAGGGACACCAACCAACCTCCTTGAGCTTTATAAAAATACAAGAAAATAATGTTGTTGTGAAAACTTGACAATAAGTTTGTGAGAACTCTGTGTGAATATCAGCAGCAAAACAACTTCTTTCTTCTAGCATTATAAAGAACAAAAGAATGCACTGCATTAAAAGATCCAATAATTTGCAGCGTGATGAATGTGCTATCACCCTTACGAACGCTAGTTTTACCAGACCGAGCGCTTCCGTCTTGTACTTGATTCTGAGCATGTGTGATTTTTGGCACCTCGGAATTGCATACAGACGATTGCATTTTCGGATAGGAACTTTTTTCGACCAAAAAATAGAGAACCTGCTCTCAAGCTTTTGCTGGCTGGAATTCCGCCAGCAAAACTCCGATGAAGCATACACACGGTCGCATTTTCCGACCAAAAGCTCTCATTGGAGTTTTGCTGGTGGCATTTCTGATCGTGTGTATGGGGCATAAGCCTATTTCTGACATTTGGTGTTTACAAGTTAAAATCCGTATTTTTTGCTAGAAAATAACTTAGAACCCCCAAACATTATATATATATATATATATATATATATATATATATATATATATATATATATATATATATATATATTTATAAAAATAATTAGTCAATTGTTGCAATATTTTATGTCACACGGTAAACATTATATATAAATGTTTATAAAAATAATTTGGCGATTGTTGCAATATTTTATGTCACACGTTATATGTGCAGCGGTGTTTTAAACGCAACTTCCGTATGTGTTTTCTTTGCTGCGCAAGCTCGTGGGAACGGGGGCACTTTAAACATTTTTTTTCTTATTTATTTTTTTTTTTTTTATATTATTAAATTGTGTGTGTTTTTTTTTTTTTTTTAATTTGATCACTTTTATTGCTGTCACAAGGAATGTAAACATCCGTTGTGACAGTAATAGGTGGTGACAGGTACTCTTTTTGGAGGGATCGGGGTTCTAAAAGACCTCCAATCCCTCCTTTGCACTTCAAAGTATTCAGATCGCCAAAAACAGCTAATCTGAATACTGTATACTGTTGTGACGTTGCTTCCGTGTTTACATTCAGGAGACTGGAACTAAGCCATTTCTGGCTTTGTGCCAGTCTGTCTCTAGTCGCCGGAAGTGGCGGATCAAGGATCCGGTCTCCCTGTGGGATGGGAGGCTCGGTCAGAGTGGCGGGAGGCAGCAGGAGGGGGGACGTCCCCTCCCACTCCTCCAGGATAACAATTGATCAGCTTTTAGCCGCATCGATTGTTATCCCTGGAAAGCCGATCACATGCTCTAAAAAACAGTACCGGGATGATGCCCGCAGCTGCAGGTATAACCCCCAAGGCCACATATCTGCGTACGCTCAGCAGGAAGGGGATAAACTATAAAGAAAACAACAATTTAATTTGTATTCATTTGTTTCATTTGGATAGCATGATGCAATAGTTTTGGCCTTTTGTTAAAGTTTGAAGCATCTAAAATAACGTATTGAGGTTAAGAGACCATTTGTTTCATTTGTATATGCACGGCTCAACAAACAAAGTCAGTTGGGAATAGGAAAATTAATTTAACTTAATAACATAATGCATGAATATGTATTAATTCGGATGAATTTGTTTTATTCAGATGAGAACGGTAGTCTTAAATAAAGTAAATTTGTGATTTAAAATACATTTGTAATTATCAGTCTGTTCTACAGTCTAATACAATTTTTAGGTTTGAAAAATGTGGATATAAACAAAGCCAGGGATAAATCCAAGGAAAAAAACAAGCTTACTTACTGACCAGCCCACAGACAAACAAATCAACCTGTCTGACATGTTGATTTGATTGTCTGTGAGCTGGTCGGTAAGTAAGCTTGTTTTTTTCCTTGGATTTATCCCTGGCTTTGTTTATATCTTATGTTGCCCTCCAATGCTGCTTACTGCAATGGCCAGTTATAGGTGGAGGAAGTGGCCCCCTTTTTGAAAAATGTGGAGCCTAACTGCATTAGTACCATTGTGTCTAAAACAAATAATGCTGAATATTTTCATTATATATGAATAACTAATCTCCTGAAAGAACAAATTACCAAGTTAAAATGATCATAGCCATTCTTCCTAAATAACAAACGAATAACAGAACCTCTGAAAATATGAATCGATTCAGAACAACAAATATATACTTTTCCAAATCAAATCATTCTGAAAACAAATCATTCTAACATAATGATTATGACAACACAAAATGATTTACTCACTGAATGAAACTGAAATGAAAAGAGGCAAATGTTTCTGCCATGCACATCTCTAGTGGGTAGATAGGCATCATAAATATATTCCTTCTATGAACTTCACACATACACACACACACACACTCACACACAAACTGAAAATTCTGAGTCATCGCAGTGCATTGCTGGCTGATGATTGGCCAAGCATGCACTATGACCCGCATGCTTGGCCAATCACAACACCGTCTGTACAGAGAGCCGTAATTGGCCAAAGCAAGGGTGGCTAATTATGCCTCAGGGGGTTTAGTTCACGCCCCACATTATATAAGGCCGCCTGCACGTCGGCCCTGTGTAGTGTGTTTCGGCGTTGAGAGAGAGATAGAGAGAGAGAGAGAGACAGTGTCATTTGATTTAAGTTAGATAGAGTAGGCAGGCGAGTCAGTTAGCTGCACTTACAGTGTATTGTGTATATATATACATCATAGGTGTTATATATATATATATATATATATATATATATATATATATATATATATATATATATATATATATACATACACTGTATTCAGTTTAGCTAGATCCGTTCCTGTTATTCTCTTCCTACTGACAGGCAGGCAGGTGTTTTTACAGTATTTACAGCTACCTGAAGAAAATTGGTGGTGTTCTTCTGATCCTATTAGTCCTATTAGCTACAGTATTTACAGTTAGTGTAGTGCGTCCTCTGCACAGTGTGCACCTAAAGCTACCTGAAGAAAATTGGTGGTGTTCTTCTGATCCTATTAGTACCGCAGGCAGCTGTAGTATTTACAAGTTAGTGTAGTGCGTTCTCTGCACAGTGTGCACCTAAAGCTACCTGAAGAAAATTGGTGGTGTTCTTCTGATCTTATTAGTACCGCAGGCATCTGCAGTATTTACAAGTTAGTGTAGTGCATCCTCTGCACAGTGTGCACTTAAAGCTACCTGAAGAAAATTGATAGTGTTCTTTGGATCCTATTAGTACTGCAGGCAGCTGCAGTATTTAAAAGTTAGTGTAGTGCATTCTCTGCACAGTGTGCACCTAAAGCTGCCTGAAGAAAATTGGTGGTGTTCTTCTGATCCTATTAGTACCACAGGCAGGCAGCTACAGTATTTACAGTTAGTGTACTGTGTCCTCTGCACAGTGTGCACCTAAAGCTACCTGAAGACAATTGATGGTGTTCTTCTGCTCCTAATAATACCACAGACAGGCAGCTACAGTATTTACAGTTAGCATACTGTGTCCTCTGCACTGTGTGCACCTAAAGCTACCTGAAGACAATTGCTGGTGTTCTCATACTTATAATACTACAGACAGGCAGTTGATTCTGCTAGCTGCAATATCAGTATATATATATATACATGCCAGCTTGGTGCAGCTACATCTCACTGCAGGCCATTAGTATGTCTGGAAGGCCAACAAGGAGAGGAAGACAGTCACAAGCCAATAAAAGAGGGCAAGTAGGCTCTGTGTCTAGAGGCAACAGTGCTGGTCATGGAGATGGTGCATCCTCATCAGCACGTGGCCGTGGGACACGCTTGTCCTTTTTTTCGTCAGCTGGCCGTGTTGAGCCGCAACATGCGGAACACTTGGTAGAGTGGATGACCAAGCCGTCCTCATCCTCCTCATCCTCTCTCACCCAGGCTCAGGGTACTTTGTCTGGCAAAGCAGCTATCAACGCGGCCTCTTCCCTCGGCTCAATGGTATCAGTCACTCCTTCCCTAACCCCACCGTTTGACCACAGCGTAGGGTACATGTTCCAGGAGGATGCCCAGCGTTTTGAATGCTCCGATGATGGTACCCAGCTAGATGAAAGCAGTAACGTGAACCCAGAGAGAGGGGGTGCCCAAGAAGGACAGCAATCTGGCAGTCATGTTCCCCCAGCTGCAGCATACTGCCAGCTTTGCTCCAGTGATGAGGAGGGAGGGGATGATGAGGTCACTGACTCCACGTGGGTGCCTGCTAGGAGAGGGGAGGAGTAGGAGGCACATCACCAACGAGGCAGGATGCCCTCCAGGGGCCAGCTTAAGGGCAGCACACCGACTGCATCACACCGCAGAGCTCCGCATGTGTTTTTTACAAAAGTTCTTTGGTGTGCGCCTTTTTTGAGGTGAGTGCATCAGATCCCACTGCTGCTATTTGCAACATATGTCTCAAGCGTATCTCGCGTGGCCAAAACATCACCCGTTTGGGCACCACATGCTTGGCCAGACACATGTTGACCTGCCATGCAGTTCATTGGCAAGCGTACCTAAAAGACCCACACCAAAGAACAAAGAGGACCTCTCCTTGCTCTTCATCAGCTGGGATCTCCAACCCCACTATACCTTCAGTCCTCTCTGAGACCTGCACTGAGATTAGGTGTGTCACAGCCAAGTACTTAAGGGCAATCTGCTATCGGTACACCGACATCAGATTGTACCAGGCAAATTTCCCTGCCCCAGCTGCTGCACCGCTGTAAGAAGTTCGCTCCCAGCCATCCACATGCCCAGCGGTTGAATGCTAGCTTGGCTAAATTGCTAGCTCTTCAACTGCTGCCTTTTCAGTTGGTAGACTCTGTCCCCTTCCGTGAGTTTATGGAATGTGCGGTTCCTCAGTGGCAGGTTCCCAAATGTCACTTTTTCTCATGGAAGGTGATTCCGGCTCTCTACCAGCATGTGGAAGGCAAAGTCTTGGCCACGCTGGACAGGGAGGTCAGTGGTAAGGTGCATATTACCGCTGACTCATGGTCCAGCAGGCATGGACAGGGATGTTACCTATCTTTCACCGTGCACTGGGTGACTCTTCTGGCAGCTGGGAAGGATGCAGGACAGGGTGCAGTAGTGTTGGAGGTTGTTCCACCAACACGCCTCCAAAATTCTACTAGTGGTGATTCTGCCACACCTCTCTCCTCCACCCCCTCCTCTTCTTCTTCCTCCATGGCCTCTTCCTGTGCTGATTTGTCCTCGGAACCAACAGTACTCTGTAGGCGTTCAAGGGGCTACGCAAACATGCAGGCAAAAAAATGCCATGTGGTGCTTGAGCTGGTGTGCTTGGGGGATAGGAGCCACACTGGGGCAGAGATTCTGTCAGCTCTGCAGGGGAAGGTTCAGAGGTGGTTGATTCCACACCAGCTTAAGGCAGGTATGGTGGTTTGTGACAATGGCACCAACCTCCGTTCCGCCCTCCGACAGGGACAACTGACCCATGTGCCCTGTTTGGCTCACGTCCTTAACTTGGTGGTGCAGCAGTTCTTGGGCAGGTACCCGGGCTTACAAGATGTCCTGAGGCAGGCCAGGAAAGTCTGTGTTCATTTCTGCAGGTCATATAATACCAGTGCTCTGCTGGCTGACCTCCAAAAGGAATTTAACCTGCCCAAGAGCCGCCTAATCTGTGACATGCCCACCAGGTGGAACTCAACGTTGGCCATGCTGCAGCGGCTGCACATACAGCAGAGGGCCATCAATGAGTACCTATGCGACTATTGCACCAGAACAGGGTCAGGGGAGCTTGTTTTTTTCCCCACGCTAGTGGGTTATGATCAGGGATGCATGCACTGTCCTATCACCATTTGAGGAGGCCACGAGGATGGTGAGCAGTGACAGTGCATGCATCAGTGACACTGTACCTCTTGTCCACCTATTGGAGCACATGCAGTGTGGAATAATGGATAGGGCACTTGAGGCAGAACAGAGGGAGGAAGAGGAGGACTTCCTTACATCTCAATGCCTCCTTTATCCAGACAGTGTTCCTGTGTGCCCGCCGATCACACAGGAAGAGGACGAGGAGGAGGAGGATTGTGTAAGCATGGAGGTGGAGCCTGGCACTCAGCATCAGCAGCAGTCTTCAAGGGATAATTTACAGTCCCAAGAAACCCATGGACTTGTACGTGGCTGGGGATCATGTTGTCCTTAGTGACCCAGAGGACTCTGGACCGAATGCCTCAGCAAACCTACACTGCTTGGCCTCCCTGATCCTGCAAAGCCTGCGGAAGGATCCTTATCTTGCCATCGCAGAGGGAGCAGAGGTTGAAACATCTTCGGGAGGCCTTGCAGAAAGGTCTGTGCAACGCGTTCCCAGAGACTGGGAGGTTACAAACTTCTGTTCCTAGACAACGTGTTGCTGAGGCTTTGGTCAGTCAAAGAAGGAGCGGTGGAGAAGGTGGCCGTCTGACCGATGCGTTCAGACAATTTTTTAGTCCGCAGCCCCAAGGTATGATTGGTTCCAGCAACCATCGCCAGCGTCTGTTTTACATGGTGCAGGAATACCTAGGGGCAAGATCTAACTTGGACACCTTTCCCACCGAAAATCCTCTGGGTTACTGGGTCTTGAGGATGGATCACTGGCCAGAGCTTGCACAGTATGCAATTGAGCTACTGGCTTGTCCTGCATCCAGCGTTCTTTCAGAACGCACATTCAGTGCTGCTGGAGGCTTTGTAACCGATCACAGGGTGCGCCTGTCCACCAATTTGGTCGATCGACTGACCTTCATAAAAATGAATCAGTCTTGGATCACCACCAGCTACCAGGCACCTGATGCTGATGAAACTGAATAATTTTTTTTGAAATGTCAGATCCCTTCAAGACTGCCTATGCTAATGCTGAGTGGCTATCCTGTTATGTTGAGTGATTATCCTCTTCCTCCTCAATGATCATGCTGATAGCTTGTAAGAACATTTTTGGTTCTGGGCGCAGCCACCAGTGGCTAAGGCCCAATTTTTCAGCCCCTGTTTAACAGGGACGTGTAATTACAATTTTTGATGCAATATTTTGCAGGAGGGTTCGTTGCTGCGCTCAACTAGAGTATCTGTGAGGGGTTGCATTGTTGTGGCACCAACACCACCACCACCACCACCAAAGGCCCAATTTTTCTGCCCCTGTTCAACAGGTGCATGTAATTACAATTCTTGATACAATATTTCACAGCAGGGCCCGTTACAGCGCCCACCAAGAGGTAACTGTGAGGACTTACAGTGTTGTGGCACCAGCTCCACCACCACCACCAAAGGCCCAATTTTTCTGCCCTTGTTCAACAATGGCATGTAATTACAATTCTTGATCTAATATTTCACAGCAGGACCCATTCCTGCACCCACTAAGAGTAACTGTGAGGGGTTACAGTGTTGTGGCAACACCAACACCTAAGGCCCAAATTTCTGCAGAGTATATAGGGCAGGCCCCTACTTTCAAACATCCAACTTACAAATGACTCCTACTTGCAAATGGAAGGAGACAACAGGAAGTGAAATGAATATTCCCCTAGGAAGGGAAATTCTCTCCTGTAAGAGTTAATATGGGAAAAACGTGTCTCCTCTCCACTGATGCTTTATCACCAATCCTTGTTTCACTAAAAACCCCAAATTTTCAAAAAACATTTGTCATTGGGACAGAAAGTGAGGGGAAATCTTCTGAAGAGGTGCACAGACACCAATGTTTTCCAAAAAGCTTAAAAATAGATTTTATGGCTGGAGCTACACTTTAAAAATGTACCAGTTCAAAATTACAAACAGATTCTACTTAACAACAAATCTACAGTCCATGTCTTGTTTGCACCACGTGTATACTGCTGTTCAGAGTATATAGGGCCTGGGGGCCCCACGACTTTCCATTTTTAATGTGGGTGCAGGGTTCCCCTTAATATCCATACAAGACCCAAAGGTCCTGGTAATGGACTGGGGGGGTACCCATGCCGTTTGTCAAACTGATTTTCATCCATATTGTCTCGACACGACATTACATTAAAGCCGCAAGCAGTTTTAAATGACTTTTATTCCTTTAAAATTGTAATTTTGTGCAGGGACTGTTCTAAGCATGGGAAACACGCGCCACTTTACAGGCATACTATAAACACCCCCCAGGTACGATATTTAAAGGAATATTTCACTTTTTTTTCACTTTAAGCATCGTTAAAATCACTGCTCCCAAAAAAAACGCCATTTTTAAAACTTTTTTTTGCATTGATACATGTCCCCTGGGCAGGACCCCGGTCCCCAAAGACTTTTGAGTCCAATGGAATTTAATGGGGTTCTAAAGTTTGCGTGAACTTTCAGTCCGTTCGCAGGTTCTGGTGCGAACCGAACCAGGGGGTGTTCGGCTCATCCCAAGTAAAGAGTATATAGCAGTGTTCAGAGATTTAAAGGAGTTGTAAAGGCAGAAGGTTTTTTTTATCTTAATGTTATATGCATTAAGATAAAAAATCTTCTGTGTGCAGCAGCCTCCCCAGCAACCCCTAATACTTACCTGAGCCCCATCCCTGTCAAGCAATGTCCACGAGTACCTCAGCTGTCCAAAACTCTCCCTCCTGAATGGACACACAGAGTTGCAGCTCAGCTCAGGTGCTCCCATAGCAAGCTGCTTGCTGTAGGGGCGTTCGACAGGAGAGAGGGGCCAGGAGCACCGAAGAGGGACCCGAGAAGAAGAGGATCCAGGCTGCTCTGTGCAAATCCAATGGAACAGAGCAGGTAAGTATAACATGTTTGTTATGTAGCCTGCCTGGCGGTATGATTATGTCAGATTTTTGCTTCTCAAAGCGGTACAATTATTTTGCATAGGAATTTGGTGTTTTATAAATTATAATTTAATAAATAAATATAAATTATAATAAACAATAACAATATAATAGTAATAAAATTAATTTCCCCACAAATCACTATCGCTCAACTAATGTATCTGTAAGATTACAGTGTACTGTATGTATTATGATTTTTCACTTTTTTGAATTTGTCGCCGGGCTCCACCCCAGTGCGTCGCAGCGCTCATGAGACTTTACAATCACTTTAAATAACATTTTCAGTGTTCATATGTAGTCACAACTCTTTAGCCTCTCATATGTTATACATATGTAAGCTATTTGAATTTGAGCACAGACATCTCCATATATAACACAGAAATACCTACACCTGACTGGCTACACAAGTCAGTCATCAGCCATGAACCAGGGCTTATCATCATCCCTCTGGATGTCAGACAGGTGGATCAAAAGGTAAGATATGCATGTTCTTTTTATCATGGTTATATGAAAACAATAAAATTGAAGCTCTTCTATGTACTTTTGTGGTTGGTTTCTGGATGTGGGAGGCACATACGGAGCCAGAGCAACCGGACTAGGTGTGTCACCGTCCATCTTATTGTTTGGCTTTTCTGCTCAGATCAGTGTGATTTAGTGTTGCAGTCAAAAGGTAAGATATATTGTAGTTGATTTACTAAAGGAGTAAAGAGTGTTTACTTAGGTAGGTATGTAGATGTAGTTATTTTGCTCCAGGAGTAGATTCTGTTCTCTTAGCAACCTGAGTGTACTGAGCTTAGTAAAATTGATTTTTGCTTCAACCATCCAATCATTTTTTAGAAAAAAAAATATTTTTCTTTTTTTTATTAATTTCCTTGACTTGTGATCAGATATTCAATTTAAACGCTGCCAATAAATAGGTAATAGGATCCTTTGCAAAGTTTCTCATTCACCACCACCTAAGATACCAGTGGTATAAAAGTGCTCAATGACCCTAGGAACAAAACTAATGTTTTGAGAATGAGCCCACATTCTTTTTTGCTTAATCTTACTTTGCCAATCTATTGCTAAAGATAGCATGTCCTACACCACTAAAGTCCCCTAAGCATGGGAATGCCAAAGTTATGTGTTTAGTGTGTCGGTGAGGTATTATATAAGAATGCTTACAGTTTGTCTAATTAATAAATGTAATTTAAATTTAAAAAAATATGATCTAAAGCTGTGATTTAGTTTTTCAGTCCAAGCTGAATTTCAAAATCAACTAATGCTTTTTATTTATAGTTACAATGCATATGTTTATCACTAATTGTTATGTTTTTCGCACACACACATAAATATACAATATACTGAATATATATATTTATTTATATATATATATATATATATATATATATATATATATATATATATATATATATATATATATATATATATATATATATATATATATATATATTGATATATATATCAAAATTGTACTTACACTCTTTGTATGTAATTCCCTGTAAATCATTTATGGTAAACAGCCTTAAAGGTTACAGCCATACTCTGAACTTTATCTTTCAGTTATTATATTTTTGCAAAGTATTTTGTTTAATAAAGTAAAATGTCAAAGAGTTCAGCAGCAAAGAGCTGCAGTCACTGGTAAATTAAGTTCATGTAAATTGTGATATTTATTAGGCTTCAAATTATACACTCTGAAAACAGATATTTCCACCCCTGCCTAGCATTTACCTCATTTATATTTTTTTATTGGCTTAGTGCTTAGAGAATAAGACAGAAAGCATAACCTGGGAACTGAGATTTTCTACAGAAATAATTTTTTCCATTTTAATAACTCTTCAGTTACAGTAGGAGGTTACTTTTTTTTTTTTTTTTTTACAAAGAATATGGTGTTTTTATTGAAAAAATAAAGGCATACAGAATGCATACAGCAATAACAGAGATTTATCTCTTCCATCATCTACCAGAAAATCCACGCAGTTTATACTTATTATACTTTGTAAATGTACAGTATCATATAGTTCAAGCGTAGTCTATTACATTCCATATAGCAAAATATCAGAGGCCCAGACATCAAGTTTATGCAAGTGAGAAAGCAATAGTGGTCTATAAAGATCAATCAGGTAATGCGTTACAAGTGGCTGCGTTTTCCAACCAGGTGTCCCATATTTTACCATATTTGGCAGGGCATCCTCTGTGAGTGTAAATTTCCTTCTTATATGGTAAAACCGCAATTACCGCTGAAACCCACTCCTGAAGTGTCGGTGGTGTGGCCTGTAGCCACTTTCTCGCTATAAGTAGTCTAGCAGTGAAGAGTGTCTCCTGAAGCAATATTTTATGGGGTTTATCCGAGTCTGGATCGGGGAAAACCCCCAGCAAACATTGCTTGGGGCACAATTTCAAAGGGTATCCCATCTCATCATCAATAAATTTCACTATGTGGGTCCAATAGTCCTGTATCGCTGGGCAGGACCAAAAAGGATGGAAAAAGGTACTGGAAGGACTATCACACCGAGGGCACAATGGATTTCGGTCAGGTTTGTATTTGTCCAGTCGAAGGGGGGTCAGATATGATCTGTGCATAATATATAGTTGCGTGAGGCGGTCTGATAGTTTTGTGGAGACCTTTTTGCAGGTGTCCAGTGCGTCATCCCATTCACCATCCTCCAGCCCCCCCACATCCCCAGACCAGCGCTCTTTCAGTTTATATGCAAGGGAAGTTGCTGCAGGGAGAAGTAGTGAGTTGTAGAGCCCACGAGAGTCTAGTCCCATTATAATATATGAGATATCTAGACTTCCCACATTAGGGGAAGCGCCACCGAACTGGGTCTGAAGGGCATGGCAGAGCTGGAGGTAACGAAAATGCATAGAGGCAGGGAGGTCAAACTCCATCCTAAGCTGTTGAAACGATTTAAGAGTGGTATCCTGATAGACATCTGATAGAAACCTTATCCCTTGTCTGAGCCATAGGGCCTGGTCTGGAATTGTTAATAATTCTTTTAAGCCAGGGTTATCGCATAGGGGTGTGTGGAAGTGTGTGGGTGGTATCTGTAGTCTACGTCCCACTATCTCACAAATTTTACAGTGATGGTATAATAGGCCCTTACAGTGATCTATCCCAAAAGTACCTGTAATTCCCTTAAACAAAATTTGGAATGGGTGGGTGACCCCACGATATATATCATGCGCCGCCAGGTAGTAGAGGTTCAAAGCCACTCCCCCTTGGTCAGTAGGATTCTTGAGTGCCTGCCAGGACAGCTTATGATGACTTGTCCCCCAAACAAAAGAGTTGAGGAGAGCGTCGATGGATTTAAAGATCTTAAGGGGCAGATAGGCCGGAGCATGCCAGAAAATGTACAAAAACTTAGGGAGAAGAACCATCTTGATCATATTTACCCGCCCCATTACCCCCAGGGGTAGTTTGGCCCATGTTTGTGTCTTGGATTTTAAGTTCACTATTAGGGGTTCTATATTCAGTCTGACAAAGTGACAGGTGAGCGGGTGATCACAATCCCGAGATATGTCATGGAGCTGACTCTAAGTAGTGGGGATGAGGACTGAAGTGATGTAGGGATGCTCACACCAATAGGGAGGATCTGGAATTTATCCCAATTTATCTTTAAGCCAGAGTATTTACCAAAGTGTTGAATAATTTCGAGAGCAAATTGTAAGGATTGGCCTGCATCTTCTAGGTACAATAGCATGTCATCTGCGTATAGACTAATCTTTTCTACCAGATCACCTCGTTGCAGTCCTTGTACACCTGAATGTGTCCTAAGCATAGAAGCAAGAGGTTCTACTGCAAGGGCATATAACAAAGGGGATAGGAGGCATCCCTGGTGTGTGAAACAAACAGGTGGGGTTCTTGCGAGCCACAAGTGGACCAATGCCTCTAAGGAATAAAACAACTATATTTAAAGCAGCAAACACTTCACCACGTTTCATTCCGTGTATTTGAATATAAATAAAATCAATTGTGCTCGCGCTAAAAATGTGAATTGAAAAAAAAAAAAAAAAAATATGAATATATATAAACTGAGTATAAAATATAAACTAATTGTGCAAAAATGTTAAACCATAATTAGTATGCTAATAAAAACATACATGTAAAAATATATATATATATATATATAATGTGCAATCCTTATATATAAAATTCACAAAGTGCATCCACATAAAAGTGCAATCCTTATATAAAATGCTGAAAGTGCATCATGCATGAATATAGACCTAATTAATAAGTGCAAATCCTGTGACAATCAAGTGTCCAAACAAAATACGATCAGTAGATTCAAACTGAAACAAAAAAGTGCAAGAAAACAGTGTCCATGAATGAAGTGTTCATCAAGCTTCTCCTGAAAAGTGTCCAAATCACAACAAGCTGGATGTGCTCTTCCATGATCCCCCACTTGTGCTTGCGCTCACCTCTATTCGTGTGACACGGTAGTTAAACAGTGTCAAAACACGCATTGGGGCCACTCCTGGGCTCACTCAGGATGCAATGATGTATGTCCAATCCTCACAGGTAAAACATGATTCATAAAAGAGAAAAAGAAAGCTCCATGGTGTAATATAGTAAGGGATTTATTTAAAGTAAAAGAAGTTCCTCCAGGAGGGTACTCACAGTATGCAGGTGCTACAGTGCACCAAACTATACAGGTGTATTTCGTTTAGCAGTGGCTCGCATGGCGTGCGGTGTGGTGTATATTCCTCTCCTTCCCTGCTGACAGCTCCGTCCTACCCCTCCCCAAAGCGTATTCGGCACAGGGATCACGTGCCTTCCTCTGGGGGGGTGTGTGCCCCTGGAGAGAGGGAAGGGGTCTGAGACTCTACCATTGACCAAGATCCTGGCACGTGGGTGGTGATATAGAAGTTGGATCCATTTAATAAAATTTGGTCTGAATCCGAATTTTGCAAGGCATTCCCAGAGGTAGTCCCACTCGACTGAATCGAACGCCTTTGCGGCGTCGAGCGAGACCACCACCCTAGAGCCCAGTTGGTCATTCTCAGCCTGCACGTTCATGTAAAGCCTGCGCAAATTATATGCCGTGTTTTTAGCTGGCATGAACCCAGTCTGATCTGGGTGAATCAACGTAAGGATCACTGTATTAAGACGCAGTGCCAGGATCTTGGCCAGAACCTTAATGTCTAGTTGGCGGAGGGAAATTGGGCGATACGATTCAGGGAGTTCTAAGTTTTTACCAGGTTTGGGTATTAACACAATGTGGGCCTCTCCCATAGAGGAGGGTAGGGAGCCATGTTCAAATATGAAAGAAAACAATTCATGGAGTTTGGGGATGAGGGTCTCCCTGTAAGTCGTGTAAAATTCGAGAGTTAGGCCATCAGAGCCTGGTGCTTTGGAGGGGTTGAGCAGGGATATCGCCTTTGTAATTTCATCTACTGTGATGGGAGCCTCAAGTAACTTAATTTGAGGGGTCGTAAGTGTGGGTAACTCTATGTCTTCCAAGAAGGACGTTATCTCTCCTGTGGAGTTATTGGTGTTGGAGGAATATAGGGATGTGAAGAAGGAGCGAAATTCATCGATCACCGCATCGGGGTCAGTCAACAACTCAATTTGCACGGAGAGAGACCAGGAGGTTACTTTTAAAAACAATTTCAAAATAAAGCATTAGCTCCTTTTTTTGCGTTTGTTTTTGAATAATAGCTTTTTACATATACTCTGCAAACTTGAACTTTCAAAATAGAGGGTTCAGAAACATTCTAAAACTCTTTGACCACAATATATTCTTAGTAAATGACTGTTTCCCAAAATGTATTGCTGCTTCCCCCAATTTTGGTGATAAGTTCTATCCACCAACCAGTAAGCTTATAATAACAATTGTTCTTGAGATCTGGACACTGATGAAATATATAGTGATACCATTTTATATAGATTTTCTCAGTTTCCTCAAGGGTTGAACATATAATTTGCTCTTTCTTCATGTGAAATATTGATTCCACTGGTTTTATTTCATGAAATGCTTTGAGCAATTTCCTCACTCCTTTTTTGCCATATAAATGTTTAATAGTTAAAATACATAGTAAATCTGTTTTAAAAATACATTTTGGCATTTTTTAAATCATTTTTTCACAGAAAATGTCCCCTAGAGTTTACCCTAATTTAAACCCAACTGTTTATGTCATACTTCTCTATACATTGGAGAAATAGCAAACTGAATTTTGTGGCAAAATCGGGGAACATTTATCAAAAACAAAAAAAAAGAAGTTATATTGCTGACCTTCAAAACATGACCTTTTTTATACAATAGAATACATACAAAAGTACAGAACATACAGAAAGCACATGAGGTAGGAAACTTTTGTAATGCCAACCCTAGAGTGCGCTCCCTTGAGACAAAAAACTTCAAGGGAATTTTAAACCCAAAAGCAAAAATATTACAGCTTTAGAACTAGAGAATAGCCTTGGCCATACAGGCTTCCAATAAATACATGCAAAGTACATCTTTTATAAAACAAGCAATACATGGTTAGATTTCTACTGGTGACAAAGTTTAGCTGATCATCACATGTACTTACCATGGAAGGGTTAATGAAGGTTTATTACTGTGAGCAAATTGTATTCTCATGACTGTATGTACAGTAGTTTATGTATATACTGTATGTATGTACTGTAAGTATTCAATATATTAATTACTTTTTTTGTTTAACATGCCCTTATATACTGTATTTTTTTTTACTTGTTTACATGTATAAAACTCTCTGTAAAAGTAACAGAGAGAGGGTGGGACAAACTATAACACTGTTAAGAGTGCTAGAGCAGTTGCGGCAATAGTTTTGCTGCCAATGTTGAAAGGCAGGTGACCTGGTATATATAAAACAAACACAAGACAGTTCCATCTAGGTGTAGCAATTCATTGAAAAAGAATAAGAGACAATAAAAAAGCAGCCACTAATTAAAAATGGATCAAGGCTTGTCATGAACCAATATAGACCTCCATAGGATCACCATAAGGCTGCAGAGCTCAGCAAGTGAGAGTTAGTGGTTTGATAAAGGGGCAGTCCTGTTGCCCTCAAACATATAGCTATACCCCCTCCACTTGCTGTAATCATCACCCAATGGAGAGTGGTGCTGATTGGAGCCATCTTGCTACACCTGTAAGCCGTTGCTGCCTATGTTCCAGCCTGAAGCCTGAGAGCTGTACTTATACCTCTTCAGCCAATTGTTATGTACTGTGCCTTATGCCCTGTACACATGAGCGGACTTTTTGACCGGACTGGTCCGACGGACCAAATCCGTCAGACAATCCGACCGTGTCTGGACTTCCAACTGACCTTTTCGGTCAAAAATCCGACGGACTTTAGATTTGAAACATGTTTCAAATCTTTCTGCTGGAACTCCACCGGACCCAGTTCCCGTTTTGTCCGAATGCTGGTCCGACGGACCAAATATGACGCAAGGGCAACTAAAGCACCTGCCTGCGAGAATGTTGCCAGCGTGATCCTATCGCACTGGTTCTCGGCGTCAGGGTACTATACATCTCGTGCTCACTGCAATAGGAAAAACACATTTTCTGGGGACATGGGGACAAGGTGCTTTGGGGTGGGGAGGCCGCAGGGCTCCCCCTTACCCAAAGCACCCACCCCCCATGTTGAGGAAATGCGGCCTGGTATGGTTCAGGAGGGGGGCGCCTACGGCCCCCCACCTCAAAGCACCTTGTCCCCATGTTGATGAGGACAAGCGCCTCTTCCCAACAACCCTGGCCATTGGTTGTCAGGGTCTGTGGGGGAGCTTATCGGAATCCAGGAGCCCCCTTTACTAAGGGGGCCGAAGACCCCGGCCTCCACCCTATGTGAATGAGTATGGGGTACATCGTACTCCTACCCATTCACCCGAGGAAAAAAGTGTCCATAAAAAACACACTACACAGGTTTTTAAAGTAATTTATTAGGCACCTCCGGGGTCTTCTTCCGACTTTGGGGGTCTCTTCCGACTTCTCCGCTCTCCGGCCTCTTCTCCCGGTGTCCGGTTCTTCTCCCGCTCTCCAGCCTCTTCTCTGCTTCTTCTCCTGCTCTCTGGTTCTTCTGCTGGGCTCCTCCACTATCTTCTGCTCTTTTGCTGCTCTCTTGCTAGTGGTGGCCCGGTCTTCTTCCCTCTTCTCTTCTTCCGATGATGACACGACGCTCTCTCCCACTGTAATGCTGTGTTCACGGTGTGCAATGACTTATATAGGCACAGGGCGTGGTCACCAGGTGATGTCACCCCATGACCCCACCCCTTATGACATCACAGTCCCGGGGCATGCTGGGACTGTGCCATCATAAGGGGCGGGGTCATCACCCGGTGACCATGCCCCATGCCTATATAAGTCGTTGCGCACCGTAAACACAGCATTACAGCGGGAGAGAGCATCGAATCAACATAGGAAGAATAGAAGAGGGAAGAAGATGACGGAGAAGACTGGGCCACCACTAGCAAGTGAACAGCAAAATAGCAGAAGAGGAGGCCAGCAGAAGTACCGGAGAGTGGGAGAAGAACTGGAGAGTGGAGAAAAGGCTGGAGACCGAGAGAAAAGACCGGAGAGAGCAGAGAAGTCGGAAGAGACCCCTGAAGTCAGGAGAAGAAGACCCCCGGAGCTGCCTAATAAATTACTTTAAAAACCTGTGTAGTGTGATTTTTTTATTGACTTTTACGATGTACCCCAACTCATTCACATATGGCGGGGGGCCAGGATCTGGGGCCCCCTTATTAAAGGGGGCTCCCGGATTCCGATAAGCACCCCCAGACCCCGACAACCAATGGCCAGGGTTGTCGGGAAGAGGCCCTTGTCCTCATCAACATGGGGACAAGGTGCTGTGGGGTGGGGGGGCCGCAGGGCGCCCCCTTCCCCAAAGCACCCACCCCCCATGTTAAGGGTATGCGGCCTGGTACAGTTCAGGAGGGGGGGCGCTCGCTCATTCCCACCCCTTTTCCTGACCGGCCATGCTGCGTGCTCGGATAAGGGTCTGGTATGGATTTTGGGGGGACCCCATGCCGTTTTTTTCGGTTTAGGGGTTCCCCTTAAAATCCATACCAGACCTGAGGGCCAGGTATGCTTTGCGACGGGGCTCGCAAGGTGTTAATCTCGCAAAAAAAAAACGGAGAGATTGACTTCCTTCTCTAGTCCTATCGTACTTCATTACTTTCAAAATGAACATGTGTGGGCAAGTCCGAAGTAACACCATCGAAAGTCCATCAGGAAGACCGTCGGACCTATTCCGCCGGAAAGTCTGGTCGTGTGTGCACGAGTCAGTTCGTTTGGAAAGTCTGTCGGAAGTCCACTGGAAGTCTGTCGGATAGACCATCGGACCAGTCCATTTGAAAAGTCTGCTCGTGTGTACGCGGCATTAAAAAAAAACAGTGATGTCCCCCTTAAGATTCATATCTGACCCTTATCCACACAGCCTGGGTGGTCAGTAAAGGGAGGGCCTAGCACCCCCCCTTCTTCATGAACAATACCAGGCAACATTTATTTAACATTGGGAGAGTACTTGGCAAGTGGGGGGCCATCAAAACCTTCCACTCATAGGCATGTGGGAGTTTGCAGGATGGGGACTCCCCTCGCCTCCATGTACCCCCTGATCCTGCTAAGTCTCTTCTCTTGCCTCTCTCCACCCTCCGATTCACACTGCTCTCCCCCAGTGTTTCTGTGCCCTTCATCCTGAAGTCTTTTCCCCATTTCTCTGTGTGCTCCTAATCTGTCTTTCCTTGCTTTGTTGTCTCTCTGCTTGCCTGTCTATGTGCTCCATCCACCTGTCTCCCACCTCTCCACCCACCTATCTATTTGCTCCAGATCCACCACTCCCCTGTCCTTACGAAGCTCTGTAAATTCCTATAAGAGCATTTTTACCCTACTCTCTGTGTGGTCATTATCTACCTCTCTGTCTGCTTACCTGTCCTGTTATCTCTGGAATCTCTTTCTGTCTGTACCAACCTCTCCCCCCACCTCACCAGGCATTCCCAATTATTTCCTGACTAAACCCAGAGTGATCAGTGCTGATTACTGATCATTGAAATGATAGAGCATAGAGTGATTATTGGGCTGCAGGAAAGAATGAGATTGAGCACTGGGGTTGATTTACTAAAGGCAAATCCACTTAGAAGTGTACTCCCTTTAGATCTGAGTGGAAGAGCTGAAATGAACAAACAGCCATTGCAAACTATAGTGCCATTTGTACTACTGAAAATGATATGAAAAACACCAGAGCAAAATGTAATAATGCATTAAAGTGTTTGTACACCAATGCCAGAAGTCTGCCAAGCAAAATAGGTGAGTTGGAATCTCTGGTGCATGAGGAGAGCTATGATGTAATCGGTATTGCTGAAACTTGGATTCAATCCTCACATGACTGGGCTATTAATATTCCTGGCTATGCACTCTTTCGGAGAGACAGGGTAAAAAGGAAAGGTGGCGGGGTCTGTCTCTATGTGAGAAGTGATCTCAAAGCAAGTGTGAAAGAGGACCTGGTTGATGGAGAGTGTGATGAGTTTGAAGTATTATGGGTGGAACTGCATATAGATGGGTGTAGTTCAAAGTTAATCATTGGAGTTTGTTATAGACCACCCAATGTTAACGAGGAGGTGGAGACTCAGCTCCTTGTACAGATGGAAAGGGCTGTAAGGGATGGGACAGTGATAATAATGGGGGATTTTAACTACCCAGAAATTGGCTGGAGTAATGGCACTGCTGGGACAGTTAAAGGGCAAAAAATTATAAACCTATTACAGGACAATTTTATGATCCAGTTTATTGAGGCCCCAACTAGAAATTAAGCTCTGTTGGACCTGGTAATCTCAAACCATGCAGAGCTTATTACTAACTTATTACTATCTTGTCCAGATAAAGGAACACCTGGATAGCAGTGATCATAACATGATTTAATTTGATGTTAGCTGTAAACAAGAAATACATACGGAAAAGATAAAAACACTTAAATTCAAGAGAGCAAATTTTCCAAGGATGAGGGCTGCTCTCCAGGATTTAGACTGGGAGGGAATATTTGCATTGATAAACACAGAACAGAAATTGGAATTCTTCAAAAAGACTGTTTGGGACCTCACTGCAAAGTATATTCCCATGGGCAATAAGTTTAAATGGCCAAAAACAAAACCTATGTGGCTCACGGCCAAAGTTAAAGAAGCTATAAACAAATAAGAAAAGAGCTTTTAAATTTTTTTAAAATGAAGGAACACTAGTGTCGTTTAAAAGTTACAAAGAATTTAACAGAATATGTAAAAAGGAAATCAAGGATGCAAAAATTCAAAACGAACGACAGATTGCAAAAAAAAGTAGGACAAACCCCAAAAAATTCTTCAAATATAATAATAGTAAAAAGGCCATGTCTGAGCATGTAGGCCCTTTACAAAATAATCTATAGTGGGTGACTGGGGACAAAGTATTAAATACTTTCTTCAGCTCTGTGTATACAAAAGAGCATGGGGGAGCTCATGTCCATAATGGGGGTGGTAGTGAGCCCCGAATGATTCACAATGGCTCAAAAGTGATATTGTCAAGAATTATTTAGACAGAATAAAGGTGGATAAATCACATGGACCTGATGGCATCCACCCACGGATCCTAAAAGAATTGAGCTCTGTAATTTCAAAGCCATTGTATCTAATTTTTAGGGACTCATTAATGACGGGAATATTACCACTGGATTGGCGCAGGGCGAACGTGGTGCCTATATTTAAAAAGGGATCAAAGTCTTTACCAAGTAACTATAGACCTGTTAGTTTGACTTCTATAGTCGGGAAGATACTGGAGCGTTTAATAAAAGACCACATAGAGGAGTTCTTGCTGGAAAAAAACATTTTAAGCAACAGACAGCATGGATTTATGAAAGACAGAAGTTGTCAGACAAACCTGATTTCTTTTTATGAAGAGGTAAGTAAAACCTTGGACAGAGGGGTGGCTGTGGACGTGGTATACTTGGATTTTGCAAAAGCGTTCGACACAATTCCCAACACGCGGCTCATGTGTAAGGTAAAGTCTACAGGCTTGGAAATATCAGTTTGTAAATGGATTGAAAACTGGCTAAAAGACAGAATTCAGAGTAGTGGTTAATGATTTTTACTCTGAATGGTCTAAGGTTATCAGTGGTGTACCCCAAGGTTCAGTGCTGGGACCCTTACTTTTTAATACCTTTATAAATGATATTGGGGCTGGGATCGAAAGTAACATTTCTGTCTTTGCAGATGACACCAAGCTATGCAGTGGAATAACGTCCTTACAGGATGTCTCCAATTTACAAGCCAACCTCAATGCACTGTCTAATTGGGCAACTATGTGGCAGATGAGGTTTAATGTTGAGAAATGTAAAGTTATGCACTTGGGGGCTAAGAATATGCATGCATTATACATGCTAAGGGTAGTACAACTGGGGGAATCCGTGGTGGAGAAGGATCTGGGGGTTTTGGTAGATCATAAGCTCAATAATAGCATGCAATGCCAAGCTGCGGTTTCCAAAGCGAGCAAAGTCCTTTCTTGTATTAAGAGAGGTATGGACTCTAGAGAGAGAGATATAATTTTGCCCCTGTTCAAATCATTAGTAAGACCTCATCTGGAATATGCAGTTCAGTTTTGGGCACCAGTTCTCAAAAAGGATATCGGGGAACTGGAGAAAGTGCAGAGAAGGGCAACCAAACTGATAAGAGGCATGGAGGAGCTCAGCTATGAGAAAGATTAGAGGAACTGAATGTATTCACTCTTGAGAAGAGGAGAATAATGGGGGATATGATCAACATGTTCAAATATATAAGGGGTCCATATAGTGAACTCGGTATTGAGTTATTCTCTGTACGGTCAACCCAGAGCACAAGGGGGCACTCTTTACGTCTAGAGGAAAAGAGATTTCATCTCCAAATATGGAAAGGTTTCTTCATAGTAAGAGCTGTGAAAATGTGGAATAGACTCCCGCCAGAGGTGGTTCTGGCCAGCTCAGTAGATTGCTTTAAGAAAGGCCTGGATACTTTCCTAAATGTACATAATATAACTGGGTACTAACATTTATAGGTAAAGTTAATCCAGGGAAAATCCGATTGCCTCTTGGGGGATCAGGAAGGAGTTTTTTTCCCCTGCTGTAGCAAATTGGAGCATGCTCTGCTGGGGTTTTTTGCCTTCCTCTGGATCAACGGAGGGTATAAAATTGGGTATATTGGATTGTACGATTTGTTTTTTAATTTATTGTTTTTAAGGTTGAACTGGATGGACTTGTGTCTTTTTTCAACCTGACTAACTATGCAACTATGTAACTATGAGGGGAAGCTCTGCTGATTTTACCTTTCAATCATGTACAAGCAAAAATGCTGTTTTTGATTTTCCTTGCATGTCCCCCTTGGGTCTACAGCAAATGCACTTCCAAGTACACTTGTAGTGCAAAGTGGATTTGCCTTTAGTAAATAACCCCCAGTGTTCCTAATCTATATTTCTGCCCCAAACATGAAACATTAGGGGGGGTATTTACGAAAGGCAAATCCACTTTGCACTGCAAGTGCACTTGAAAGTGCACTGAAAGTGCACTTGGAAGTGCAGTCGCTCTAAATCTAAGGGGTAGATCTGAAATGAGTGGAAGCTCTGCTGATTTTATCATCCAATCATGTGCAATCTAAAATGCTGTTTTTTATTTTCCTTGCATGTCCCCCTCGGATCTACAGCGACTTTACTTCCAAGTGCACTTTCAATGCACTTTCAAGTGCACTTGCAGTGCAAAGTGGATTTTCCTTTAGAAAATAACCCCTATGATGTCTGTTCAGACCTCTGCTATTTCCCCCACCTCCCTGGTGATAGTAAGCAGACTGGTGATTGTTAACAGAACCAACAGTGTCAGCTGCTGTCTACAATGTTTGGAAAATATAATCTACAAATCAGCTACAAAGCGGATAAATTAAATATTATAATGGGGAAGTATGAAATATTATCATTATATAATTATGGCACCAAAAAAATCTAAATATCTCAAAATATTCTATAAAAAACAAGTGCAAACATTAGTGCTCCATACCAAGTTGTCTGGAAGTTCCCTTTCATCTTTTTCCATTTCCATCAGCCTTCTTTTCCCCCTTTCTCCCCCCTCCAACATGCTCAAAGGTATCTTCTCCTTTGCAATAGTTTCCACTCTCCTCAAACTCTCATTTCTTTAATCCCCTCTCCACCCCACAACCTGTACATATCTCCCTCACTTTTTCCCTCTCAGTATTACTGCACTTATCACCTCCTGCTCATTCTGAGCTCACACAATGTCACCATTTTCACTTCACTGCAGCACCTGCCCTTGTATAAATTCCACTCCCACCTTACCGCCCCAACCCTCCTACTACTCCTAACATCTGGGGATGTCGCCCCAAACCCTGGCCCTCCTCCAGCCAACTCTCACCCCCAGAATTGGCAGTCTACCTTCCCTGACAGTAGCCATAATCTCCACTCTGTTATCTCAATTTCCCTGATTCCCCTAATTCTACAAATCAGCCCACCCACTTAATGTCTACCTTCTGGAATGCCCACCCAGTCTCTAACAAACCTGCCTCTGTCAATGATCTTTTCCTCTCCAGCTCCCTCAATCTACTTGCTATTACCGAAACCTGGCTCCAGGAATCTGACACTGCCTCTCCAGCTGCTCTCTCCAAAACTGGCCTCCTCTGGATGTACCCAGACCCAGTGGATGAAAAGGAGGCGGAGTGGAACTTCTCCTCTCCCCACAAAGCACCTTCCAGGTTTTTCCTACATCCCCTCTCTTTCCCTCTGTTCTTTTGAAGTGCACTGCATTTGTCTTTTTTCTCCAGTTTGTCTGAGGAGTGTCTGAAATACCCGCAACCATTACCATTACAATCAATGGTAAAACCTCAGCCACTTCTCAACTACTCAACTGTCAACTTAACCTCTTCTTTTAACCTAACACAATGGACACAAACCACCACTCACTAAAATGACAACACTCTTGACCTCGTATTCTCCCACCTCTGCATTCCTTGCTACCTTTCTAACACCCCCTTTCCTCTCTCTGATCACAACCTTATTCGTTTCACACTCTCCCTGTTCCCTACCTTAGATGCCGCTAGAGTTGCGCCAAACACCCCCGGGTTTTGGTTTATACCAGAACTCCGGAACATGGAAAAAGTTTGGAATCAAACCGTGAACAACTATTATGCCCCGCACACACGGTCGGACTTTGTTCTGACATTCCGACAACAAAATCCTAGGATTTTTTCCAACGGATGTTGGCTCAAACTTGTCTTGCATACACACGGTCACACAAAGTTGTCGGAAAATCCGATCGTTCTAAACGCGGTGACGTAAAACACGTACGTCGGGACTATAAACGGGGCAGTGGCCAATAGCTTTCATCTCTTTATTTATTCTGAGCATGCGTGGCACTTTGTCCGTCGGATTTGTGCACACACGATCGGAATTTCCGACAACGGATTTTGTTGTCGGAAAATTTTATCTCCTGCTCTCCAACTTTGTGTGTCGGAAAATCCGATGGAAAATGTCCGATGGAGCCCACACACGGTCGGAATTTCCGACAACACGCTCCGATCGGACATTTTCCATCGGAAAATCCGACCGTGTGTACGGGGCATTAAAGTTTTTCAAAAACTTGAAAAATCAAAAGTCCCCATTTTGAATGTTTATATGCAAGTCATTGGACATAAAAAGCATATGGGGCTGGGGTACTGCCCTGGGGGACATGTATTAATTTTTGTTTTTTAAAAAATATTTTTTAAAGTAGCAGTAATTTTAATGATGCTTAAAGTTCACTGTCCTCATGTCATTACATATTACATACAGCATGATACTATTTCATTCAGCTGTTTGGTTTTATTGTGGGCCTTGATTCTGGTGATGTTTAAGAGATTTATTTTTACCCATTACTAATATCCTTTTTAACATCTCTATGGTCTAGATCCAGTGATGTTTTGGTTGTGCACGTGTTGGGCTGTTCGTCACAGCTGGCTTTATTCAGTTCCTGGAGTTGTGATGCGCACCGGATGTCTCCCCTTTCCCTCCGCACCTTTGGGTCAGCTGGGGGATCAGGTGGACACCTCACTGCGCATCGACGCCATGCATCCAGTGCCATGCGTAACATACCAGCACCTTGGCGTTGTTGTTCACACACTCTGTGTGTCTAACAACGTCCTTGTGTGGGGAATTTGGCGCCAGTTGTTGAGCGGATATTCTACTCAGGTGGTGGTGCCTCCCCCCACCATGCCGTAAGCATGATGTTGGTGGCCACCCTTGATCACATTCGAGTATTTATACTCCCCCCAGTTTGACCTGTGTCCCTTGTGGCTGTTGGCTTCCGTGGACTTTAGGCACCACCTTGGATTTTAGGGGTTGGCATAGTAGCACTAGAGAGCCCTGTTTGGCTCAGCAGAACGAGGTAGCTTATGTGTTAGTTTTTCACAACTGCTTTTATTTTCATACCATTGCCTTTACTTTACTTCCATCACTTCTAATCGGGTTACCACCAGCTCCCCCTCACGCTTTACTTTTCCATGTGACTTTGCCATCAAATCACTTTCACCCATCACCCTCACCCATCCCTTGAGGTCATCTTGGGTTCTTCCTTTTTTTTCCTCTTTTATTTTTCTGTTTCTAGCACACACACTCATTACATTCACTTATAACACTTCAATTTACACACCCCTTTTTAGATTACTCACGGTCATGTCACCCACCTCCCATCCACCATCCATGGGACACCCTAATCCCAGGGACATCTGTCTCCTGAGGGTTCATTCCAACACTTCATCTTGGGTTATTCCACCTCAGCTCCTGGGACTGATTACCTGTCCGACTGATCCACGGCCCTCACTGTTTACAGCCAGACCCATAGGTGATCTGTAAGTCTGAGTGGATGTTTTTCGCCCCATATATATTTTTTACCTTCCTTTTTCTTTATTATTATTATTTTTTCCCCTCATTCTCCTGTTATTAGATACCCACTACTAACAGTTGAACTTTATCAATTTCAGATACTACTAGCATCTGCTCCTGATGAGTGCAGAGTTCCACGAAACGCGCCAAGCCAATATGATGCTCTTCCTATAAACCATATGGAATTATTTCATCATTTGTACTTTGTTTTATTGTACTATGCTCATGATCGTTTATATGTTTATTATGTGATATATGGATTTACGTGCCTTATTTTTTATAATGTTATGATCGTTTAATATTATGCTTCAAAGCTATTATGTATAATATATATGGAATAAATACTATTTTTATGCAATTATTGTTCTATGTTACTGTGAGATTGAGATCTAGTATGTACAGTCAGAATTACAATTACAATTACAATCATAGAACTTTACAGCCCCCCCGTTCAGACGGCCTTCCCAGGGACATTATAGTTAAACCTCATTTTTATTCAGCGAAGGAGGAGGTGAAGAGGAAATCGAGAGGGGCTGATGCCCTCACTATACAGGGTCATGCAGTTCAGGTATTTGCTGACCTCTCACCCTACACGGTTCAAAAATGAAGATCACTTAAACCACTACTACTACTACTACTAAACCACTAAATCCTACTACTGAAGGAGATATTGTTTAGATGGTCTTTCCCGCTCCGCCTGAACTTTTCGTATCATAATAAGGGTTATGGCTTCTCATCTTTTGTGGAGGGTGAATGCCTACTGCTCCACCTAGGCCTACTCTCCCAGGAGCTTCACTCCCCCACCCAATAAGGGACCCTCCTCGTCATCGAAATGACCACCTCCTGCAAACCCCCTGCAACCCACCTGGCTGACGTAACACTCCAAGAAGTCCAAGGAGACACTACGAACATGATTGGACTGCCCGTCCCATTAAACCAGGGCCCTGGTTTGTGACATCTCATACCCACTTGATTTGGGACTAACACCAAGTCTCCCCTACTGAGGCTCTTCCCCCAGTACATACATCCCCAGAACCTTAGCCCTAGCAATGTTCAATCCCTCCTCCCTTACTGTTATAGGCAGGATGGGAAAGTTGGGCCCTCTACATCTGGGAGAAGGTTGGGGAAGGGGAGACAAGTCACTTAGCCCAAAAGTGAGACTCTGTTGGTCACTAGTTATTGAATCTTTTAATAGTCGATCCGATTCTCCTGTAATATAAGCTTTTCTCTCCCATAATGTATTATAGTGATCTCACTAAGAAATTGTACAACTCAAAGCCCATAGTTCTTTTACAGCTCCTCATGCAACTTGAGTAAACTCAATCTTGACCACACTGTTGAGCGGGGCACGTCTGGAAACAGGCTTAGAGGTAACTTAATTCCCCTACTCAGGACCGGTTTCCCCCAGGGTCCTCTGTGTAAAAATGGAGGACACGCAAGAGGGAGGCAGATCTGGAGGGAGGTTCCAAGTGTGGGACTATGATCCCAAATTTAGCCATTCCAAGGGTGTTCTGTTCATATTATAATGTTACTGTTTATTTCTAGTGGTAGAACCATGGTGGACCCAGTGCACCTCCACTAGTCTCAGAGGGCAACTGGTTTGCCTCTCAGAGATGATTCGGAGACTCTTACTCAGGGTGCTCCAGAGTTATGGGGTGGGCACTGATGGGTCCTCTCCTACCCCGGGGAGGGGGGGCAGGGGGCCCCTTCTTTCTCTATTTTTTAACCAATATCACATGTTGTTTAATTTCATCCACTTAATCTTCTTTTCTTTTTCCGCTTCACTGCCTTCCTACTTTTCTGCCTCTCTCTCATTTACTCCAGGTTCTCCAGGAATTTCCAGATTCTGCAATCCAGGGCCCGGTCACTCCTTTCAGACTCATCGCCAAGAGGAAGTAGGATATGCACTATTCCTGAGATATTTTCCGCTACACACAATTCTTTCTCGCATCCGCAGATAACAAAACAAAAGGAGTGGCCATTTGCTTCTCTAAACACATCAACTTTTCCCAGTTGGAGCTAATCTCAGACCCACTAAGTCGCTACATCTTAGTATCGGGCACCATTGATGGGGAGACCTATACATTCATCTTGTATTATGCCCCCAACAAGGGCCAAGGGACATTTTTCGGTACTGTCTTCATCAGAGGGGACTCCAATGTTGCATTTGACTTCTCCTTGGACAAAACGGCTGGAGGGAAACCCAAACACCCTTCAAAACAGCCCACCTGTTACATGCGGCAGGGCTAGTGGACATTTGGAGAGAGCTCAACCCCCATGCGAAAATTTATACCCATTTCTTAGCGCCCCACACTTCCTATGCCAGGATAGACTACATTTTCACACAATCTATAATGGTCCCATTGACCCTAACATCTAAAATTATAGACACCCCCTCTCAGATCACTCTATTGTAACTCTAGTCACACACTGGTCTTCGGGCTCCTCAGGCCCTTTCAGATGGCGTCTCAACAAGGCCCTACTGAGTGACCCAATACAGTGTACATTACTAGAACAAACCATAAAAGAGTACTTCCTTGAAAATGACAATAACGAAGTGTCCCCAGTGACTCTGTGGGCTGCCCACAAAACAGTCCTCAGAGGCAAGCTCATCCAGCTCTCCTATAAAATTAAGAAGGAGCACAGAGCAGACTTACAGAAATGAACGGAGTAATACCAATCACTAGCTAAAGCTCACAAATGAAACCCTATACCCGGAACATTAGCACAGCTTGATAAAGCCCAAACCCACCTCAAGCCCAAACCTATCCCTCACAACGGCAGCCGAGAAACACCTCAGATGGACCGGGGCTAAATTTTATTCCCAAAAAGACAGAATTGGTTCCAGACTAGCCACAAAACCAAGCCCAAAATGATGCACGTTAGCTTTCCCTAAATTCGATCCCCAACCGGAGACCTGACCCAGAACACCACCAAAATAATGGATACTTTCTTGCAGTTTTACTCAGACCTATATAAAACCAATCCCCTGCCTTCACCTGCACTCCAAAGTACCTTCCTCTATAACTTCCCTATTCCCTCAAAAGTCCAAGGCTACAGGGAACTTTTAGAGGACCCCTTTACCTCTGAGGAGGTTTTAGATACCATCAAATCCCTCAAACTGGGCTCCTCTCCTGGAACGGACGACCTCTCTACAGGATATTACAAAAAGTTTGGTCCATGTCTGACACCTTACCTGATGCAGTTATTCAACTCTCTCAGGGATGGAGCCCCCTTAGGCAGAGACCTCAATTCTTCATATATCTCTGTCATCCCCAAACCAGGGAAAGACGCGAGCGAGGTCAGTAACTTTCATCTGATCTCGCTTATCAATAATGATATAAAGATAATGACTAAAATATGGCTAACAGACTAGCGAGTTTCATAGCTACGCACATACATAGAGATCAAGTGGGCTTCATCCCTAAGAGACAGGGCCCAGACCAAATTAGGAGAGCGGTAGATGTTATTTCATTGCTCAACTCCCAATGGGATGGTGGTCCTCCTCAGAGGGGTTTCCTCTTCTCAATAGACCCTCATAAGGCCTTTGATTCAGCAGTCTTGCCTTACATATTTGGCATTCTGGAGAAATGGGGTTTCAGGCCAAACTTCCTAGGTATAATTTACTCACTTTACTTGTCACCTAATGCACAAGTGCGTTTACTGGGCAGGCACTTGGAAACCTTCGCCAATGGCAGGGTAACCAGACAGGGATGCCTGCTCTCCCCCTCCTCTTTGAGATGGCCATAGAAACTCTAGCTATCGCGATCCAGACCAATGCTGACATTAAGGGGGTTATTTGCGGAGACTAGGCACACAAGTGTGCATTGTTTGCGGATGATCTACTCCTATTCATTACCTCACCCCTAAGGTCCACTCCTACTGTATACAAAATCCTCAGGGAATTTGGTCAAGTTTCAGGTCTGAATGTCAACTTATCTAAATCCATAGCCCTGAACGTCTCCGTCCCCCCAGATATGATCACCCAGCTAAAGCATAATTTTACATTCACTTGGGCACACTCATGATTAGGGATGGGCCGAATGGACCCCTGTTCGGTTTGGACCAGAACTTCCGAACACCGCGAACGTTCCGACCTGAATAACGAACCCCATTAAAGTCAATGGGACCTGAATGTCGAATATCAAAAGTGCCCATTTTGAAGGCTTAAATGCAAGTAATTAGGCATACAATGGTTATAGGGGTCCAGGTCCTGCCCTGGGGGACATGGATCAATAAAAAAAAGTTTGTGAAAAACGTCATTTTTAAATGAGCAGTGATTTTTTTATTTTTAAAGTAAAAGCCTAAAAATGATAAATTCCTTCCAATATAGTGCCAGGGGGGTCCCCTTAGTCTAACTGTAAAGTGGCAGATCTGTACCATGTCTAGAATCTGCTGCAGCATTAATTTAATTTATAAAGCCAAAAAAATGACATTTTTCCTGCAAGCTGCCTTTATTTTGCTCAGCAACAGCTGGGGAGCCAGTGTGTAGGATGAGGCCACAATGTAGTGCACTCGGAACAAGATTAGAGATTTTTGGATACATTCTAATGCCACTTTGACTTTGGATAGAAGTAACAGGTGCTTTAAAATTGGTCTTTGGGTGTCGGTGGCGCCTTCCCACCGTAACCCTATAGAGATAATCTTGATGAAAGCAAGAATTTGCCTTGCTGTAAAAAATTTAAATGATATGCACCTGTCAAACAGGTATAGAAACATTGGTTTTTGGGTGTTATTGGCACCTTCCCACCGTAACCCTATAGAGGTACTCTTGATGAAAGCAAGAATTTGCCTTGCTGTAAAAAATTGCAATGATATGCATCTGTCAAACAGGTGCAAAAAAATTGGTCTTTGGGTGTCGGTGGTGCCTTCCCACCGTAACCCTATAGAGGTACTCTTGATGAAAGCAAGAATTTGCCTTGCTGTAAAAAATTGCAATGATATACATCTGTCAAACAGGTGCAGAAAAATTGGTCTTTGGGTGTTGGTGGTGCCTTCCCACCGTAACCCTATAGAGGTACTCTTGATGCAAGCAAGAATTTGCCTTGCTGTAAAAAAATCGCAATGATATGCACCTGTCAAACAGGTGCAGAAAAATTGGTGCTTGGGTGTCGGTGGTGCCTTCCCACCATAACCCTATAGATGTACTCTTGATGTAAGCAAGAATTTGCCTCCTGTAAAAAATTGCAATGATATGCATCTGTCAGACAGGTGCATAAAAAATTGGTCTTTGGGTGTTAATTGTGCCCAAGATACCTATACCAAAAACATTCTTCCATATGAAATGATTGAACACCCTCAAAGCTAGGCAGCCTCGAAGTCCTGCAGAGATTCCACATCCCAAAATGACTTAATCAGTGACATCTGCATCAGGGGCTTCATAGCTGGTAATCCAGGACTGATTCATTTTTATAAAAGTCAAACGGTCCACAGAGTCTGTGGACAAACGCGTTCTATGATCAGTAACGAAACTTCCTGCAGCACTGAATGCCTGTTCTGAAAGCACACTGGATGCAGGGCACCTAACAACTCAATAGCATACTGGGCAAGTTCTGGCCAGTGGTCTATTCTCATGACCCAGTAAGCCAGTGTATCGTCAGCTGGAAAGCTCTCCATCTCTGTTTTGGCCCTGAGGTAATCGTCCACCATGTGATGCAGACGTTGCAGATGGGATGTGGAAGCTGACAGCCCTGGGCGGCGAGGACTAAAAAAATTCCTCATTTAGGCGGATACCTTCTCCAACGCTCCTTTCTTGACCAACGGAAGACTTAAAACAATGTTTTCCACCACACTGTAACCTAATAGAGTCAGGAAAAACATTCAATAAAATCCTCTTTAATGTGTCCTCAAGAGATTTTATCCTCTGCACTCTCTGTGGGGACAGGTTGAGTTCAGAGACCTTCCCCTTATAACGGTGGTCAAGGAGGGTTGCCAACCAGTGATCATCCTTCTCCTTTATACCAGGTATTCTTGGGTCCTTTCACAGGCTTTGAAACATGAGGTTGCCCATGCGCCTCAAATTTGCAGAGGCTTGAGAAGCAGACTCCTCGGGGTTACTCAGGATGACAGCATCTGGAACTTCCTCCTCCCAGCCACATACTACTCCCAAGGGTCCTGGGGTTGGAAAGCCATCGCTTACAGATTGACGCATGTCTTCCTCTTCTTCAAAGCCTATGAAAGTGCCAGAATTCTCGTCCTCATCCTCTTCCCCTCTCTCCTCCTGTGTGTTCTGTGACATAGGAATGATGGTGTCTGCATAAAGTGGGCCTTGAGAGGAAAGGAAGTCCTCCTCTTCCTCCTGCTGCCCTGCCTCCAGTGCCCTGTCCATAATGCCACGCAGAGTCTGCTCCAGCAGGAACACAACAGGGATTGTGTCACTGATGCATCCACTGTTACTGCTTACCATCCTTGTGGCCTCCTCAAATGGTGACAATACAGTGCATGCATCCTTAATGATCAGCCATTGGCGTGGGGAAAAAAAGCAGAGGTGGCCTGAGCCTGTCGTCGTGCCGTACTGACACAAGTACTAGTTGACGGCCCTCTGCTGCATGTATAGGCGCTGCAGCATTCCCAAAGTTGAGTACCACCTAGTGGGCATGTCACAAATCAGGCGGTTTACGAGCAGGTGGAATTCCCGCTGAATTTCAGCCAACCGAGCACTGGCTGAAATGGCTACAGACTCTTCTGGCCTGCTTTAGTAAATCTTGCAAGCCTGGGTACGTACTTAGGAAATGCTGCACCACTAAATTGAGGACATGTGTCAGGCATGGCACATGTGCCAACTTTCCCTAAGGGCGGACAGGAGGTTTGAGCTATTATCGGCCACCACCATTCCTGGCTCCAGCTGGCGTGGTGTGAACCACCTCTAGGCCTGTCCTTGCAGAGCTGCAAGAATCTCTGTTCCGGTGTGGTTCCTGTCCCCTAAACACACCAGCTGAAGCACTGCATGGAACCTTTTAGCCTGACCCTGGGAAAAGCCCTTTGAATGCTTAGGGGGCACCTGATGTTTATAGGATAATTCTGCAGAGGAGGGCATGGAGGTGGCGGAGGAGGAGGAGGAGGAGGGGGTAGAGCTCATAGGTCTGGCATTATCACCACCAGCTGTATGGAGACGTGGGGGCACAACAAGCTGCAGCACTGAGCCCTGTCCTGCATCCTTTCGAGTTGCAAGCAGCGTTGCCCTGTGTGCTGTGAACAAAATATATCATCCCTGCCCATGATTGCTGGACCACGTGTCAGCAGTAAGGTGGATTTTATGGCTGACTGCCTTTCCCAATGATGCCAGAACATTCCCTTCCATGTGAAGGTAGAGAGATGGAATGGCCTTATGTGAAAAGTAGTATTAACTGGGAACCTGCCATTGTGGTACAGCACATTGTGCAAATTCACGGAAGGGGGCAGAATCCACCAGGCTGAAAGGCAGAAGTTGGAGAGCCAACAGCTTTGACAAGCTTGCATTCAGGCGCTGGGCATGTGGGTGGCAGGGACTGTATTTTTTTTTCTGCTGCAGAAGATGGGGCAGAGAAATTTGCTGGCTACAGTCTACAGCTGGTGGTGTGCTGCTGGTAGATGAGCTGCTAGGACCTTGGACACCCTGTGCTATTCCATCATCCCTGTCAGTGGAGGCTGCTGAAAGGTAATGACTCGGTATCACAGGGGCAGACTGAAGTGGGTAAGGAGGAGGAGGGACAGATTTGTGCCCCTTTTGTGTGGCTTTTAGGTGCTCTTGCCAATGTGCTGAGTGGTTGGAGGTTAAATGCCTTGTTAGGCATGTGGTACCCAAATGGTTGTTGTTTTTGCCATGTTTGATGTGCCTGTGACACAGTTTGCAAATAGCAACAGTGCGATCTGTCGCAGATGTGCTGAAAAAGGCCCAGACAGCTGAGCTGTGGGGAGTGGGCCGGGAGATAACAGCTGCAGAATGTGATGGAATAGGGTGGCTGCTCTCTACTCTTTCTTGATGCTGACCTCCTTGGTTTTGTGCCGCCTCATCTTATGTTTCCTCCTCTGCTCTATTTGGCACCCAAGTCACATCAGGGACCTCATCATCATCATCATCATCTCCATCTCCTCCATCTTCATCATTACCACCGGAGACAACTTGGCAATACGCTGTGGCTTGGGGAACATGAATGCCAATTTGTCTACCAGTGTTTCTCCCTTTCTCTAGGCTCATGTTCCTGCCATTCTCAACCTCAGAACCAGCATCTAAATCCAGTAATGGCTGGGCATCATCAAGGAGCAAGTGACTGATGCCGTGGTCAAATAACTCAGCTGACTCCTCAATGGCTGATGTTAGGCCTATGGCAGGAATAGCTGTGGACAAAGAGGCAGGTTTATCCATTCTGGCAACTGCCTGGGACTTCACACTTGTCTCTGCTTGTGTGACAGATGATGAGGAGGATAAGGAAGGTTTAGTAAGCCAGTCCACCACCTCCTCTGCATGCTGTGGCTGGATAGCACGGGCAAACACACTAAACAGAGGAAATGATGCCCTGCCTGAGGACTGACCACCACGTTCACCTTTGCCTGTGAACACATTTGTTGCTGGCCCCTTTAGAGTGCCAAGGGAACGTCTGCCTCTCCTTGTTGTTCTCCCAGACATTATTGGGAGGGAGGGGGTGGTGCTTACAAGCAAATGTAAAGGAGAAGTTGAAATCTGTGCATAGATGCACTTTAATCAATGTAAAGAGGTGTTTGGTGCCCTTTAATTTGAGTACTCACCCTACACAGACACACTCCATGGATACAATATAATATACTGCAATATAATGCTCCAAACGTATAGTGATGCACAGAACTATATGGCGTTAAACTGGCAGTAATGCACACAGAAGTAAATGGCGTTAAACTGGCATGAACGCACGCAAAACGATATGGCGTTAAACTGGCAGTAACGCACGCAAAACTATATGGCGTTAAACAGGCAGTAACACACGCAAATCTATATGGCATTAAACTGGCAGTAATGCACGAAAAACTATATGGCGTTAAACTGCCAGTAACGCACGCAATACGATATGGTGTTAAACTGGCAGTAACGCAATCAAATAGACGGTGTTCACTACATTGAATCTGGCAGTAATGCACACAGAAGTAAATGGCTTTAAACTGGCAGTAACGCACGCAAAACGATATGTTGTTAAACTGGCAGTAACGCACGCAAAACTATATGGCGTTAAACTGGCAGTAACGCATGTAAAATTATATGGCGTTAAACTGGCAGTAACGCACGCAATACAATATGGCGTTAAACTGGCAGCAACGCACGCAATACTATATGGAGTTAAACTGGCAGTAACGCACGCAATAAGATATGGCGTTAAACTGGCAGTAACGCAATCAAATAGACGGTGTTCACTACATTGAAGCTATCTGAACTGTCCCTACTCTAGCTATATACTAATGTCAAGATTACTGACACGGTCTCACTAAACTACACTGAATCTATCTGAGCTGTCCCTACTCTAGCTGCGCAGTATGAAAAGCTGAATGATGGTCCTCCTCACTACACTCTCACTATCCCTAAACTGACACTAAACTAATATTCTACACTGACAATTGAAGCAAAATAGCACAGTATAGCACACTGACTAATAGCACTGAACAGAGCCCTGTTCTATCTCTCTCCACACCAAAATCACACTGAAAATGTCTGTCATTGAAAGAATATTATTTATATTTTATACTGCGGGGCGGGAATGAGACATGATTGGATAAAGTCATGATGACAGTGTACAATCATGACTCTGACAGTGCTCTGTGCCCTGATTGGCTGAAGCTTTCACTGCTTCAGCCAATCAGGGCTTGCAATGCATTGTTCAGTGCCACAATGCATTGTGGTCGGTTCGGGGGGCTGAACAAACGGTCGAACGACCCGTTTGTTGGGCTGTTCTCTGAATGTTCAATGAAAGTTCGGCCCCAATGAATGCTCGGGCCGAACCGTTTGCCCATCCCTACTCATGATATAAGCAAGCTCTTTCAAGTAAACTACCCCCCCTATGGTGAGTAAGTGTGGTGAGGATTTGAAGAGGTGATAGAAGTGTGGTCTATCCTGAATGGGCAGAGTTAACGTGGCAAAAATGACCCTTCTCCCGCGCATGCTATACTTTTTCTGCTCTCTCTCGATCCTTTTAATCCTTTGAAGGATCTGGTCAGTGCCGCCTGCCAGGTCTCCATCTCCCTGCTGCATTGGAAGTCAGCCTCCCATGCTTTGATGTAAGGGGCGTTATTAGTAGGGTGAGTAAGGGTCAAGTTTATCACTGAGATGCCCCCCCTCTGCTCTATGGCTAGTCCGCACCACAATTCGTATGCTGTGAATTTGGGAGGGAGTGGTTTTTCCCTCCAATTGTATGTAGAAAATGGGACATTTGGTTGTCTATGGAAGCAGCTTGCTATGGGAGCACCTGAGCCGAGCTGCAGCTCAGTGTATCCATTCAGACATGGAGCCACGGTTCGGCCCCGCCCCCTCTCATTCCTCGTTGGCTAACTTATTTTGATAGTCAGCAGTGGGAGCCAATGGCACCACTGCTATGTCTCAGCCAATTAAGAGGGAGGGTCCCAGACGACAGAGGCACTCGTGGACATCACTGGATTGAGAGGGGGCTGCTTTACAAAATATGAGGGCGGCTGCTGCACACAAAAGGCTTTTTTATCTTAATGCATAGAATGCATCAGAATAAAAAAAAGTCTGGCTTTACAACCACTTTAAGTTGCTCAGTGCCCTGGGATCCCTAATATCTCTAATATAAATTGCGGCAATCTAAACAGAGGTTCCCTTGCCAGAATAAATAACGACAGTGACTATAGACACCCGTCTGGTACCTTTAAAAGTGGGAAATGAGGAGGAGAAGATGCCTGGGGTGTGTATTCTAGCTGTTGTTTTTTACACATAAATGAAAAAAAATGTAAAAACTATCTTTGAAATCCCATGCTTTGCAAGACTTGAAATATCTAATTCAAGTCCACATTATCAAAAACCTTTTAGACAGCAATAGTTATCAAGGCCATGTCTTTCTTTTCCAAGAATGTTATCAATGCCATGTCTTTATTGGGATTGCATTTCACATACTCTAGTGCCACTAAAACTGTACAGTTATTCAAGACGTCTGAGTGGCTTTTAACAAATCCAGCTTGGGTGGATGATATGAGAGTAGGTAAAATTGAGAGGATTTTTACATTGACATTAATTAAGTATATAGGGGCATACAAACCTGATTTTGTAAGATTATTTTTCTTTTTTTGGCAACACCTTTATGTAGGCCTCCTTCCCTGTATTTAAATGTCCCCTCCTAACCACATGTCTGAATATAGGGCACATAGTATTGGGGAAAGTTGTGTTTGTAAAATTTTAAATGCCTCCCCCATGTAGCCATTGGGAACCAGAGCTTTAGTATTTAGGAGTTGCCTGATAACAGTCCCATTCAATGGAAGAAATTGCAAATGTTAAGGACAGATAAAGCCTCTGATATTACACTCAGGAGATGGATTAATCATAAGAAGTCTATGCCTGGGGGTATATCCACTGTAACCTGGGAGACAGGTAGGCGGTACAAAGCTCCCTGGGATAAGCAGTCTTTCAGGCACAGGTACCAAATCCAGTGAGATAGTGACAAACCGTGTGGTGTTTATTGGTGATATAAGTCTATATACAGGTGCTGTACAGTGTTTCAGAAAAAAACAGAACAAAAATAGTCAAACAAAAACCTAGCCGTGTCTCGGCACTAACTACACAATATATACAGGCCCCAAGTAAAAGGCTGAGCAAGCCTACAACTTGTCAGCTTCCACAGATACAGCTTAGCAGCTTTTTACCAACCTTTTGCTCTTACAGACCAGTGTTTTCTGTGTTTCCCAGGCAGAGAGCGAAGGCTGTCTGTCACAGGTGAGCTTAAATTGGCCTGGGGAAGAGGACCAAGAACTGGATCATGATTCAGAGATCCCTGAACGTGTATGAGTGGAGCCTGGGAGATGTATAAACGCTGAACAGGACTTTTCCTGGCTCTCTCTGGGACACTCTGCTACATATGCCCCCATTGTTTCAACCCCAGGGTTGGAACACCTGTGGCCCAACAGGAGTGAACATGGGACAGGGCATCTACATTCCCCATCTGAACACCTGGCCTGTGTTTTACAGTGAAGAAGTAATCCTGTAGCACCAAAAAGCACCGGTTCACCTGTCTATTAGTCTCCTTCTGTCAGGTCACCTTGAGGCTAGGTGCCAGATGCACACCGTTGGGATCAGGAGTGCCCCGCAATGCAGTGGACCCTATGGCTGACTGCTGCGGATGGGAGTCCAGGTGGTAAGGAAGGCAGGGCCGCTGGAACACCAACAGGGATCCCACCGGGGTTAGAGCGTATGATTCCCTGGGGTGAGGAGTCTAAGAGCCAGCAGGTGTTCACCAGAGCCTCAAGTGGTGAGGATGGACTGGGCTGCAACTGGCTCCATGTCACAACCCCCAGGGTCCCCCAGCTCACACCCACAGTAGGCAACAGGAGGATAGGGATAGTAAAGGAATAAGCCAAGATCAGGGCCACAAGCAGACAAGGACAACAGAGTTCACGCCAAGGTTCAGGGTCACAGGCAAACAGGGATAGTCGGGGACACACCAAAGGTCATGGTCACGAGCAGACAGAAATAGTTGAGAACACGCCAATGTCAGTAACAGAAACAAACATAGAGCACATGGCAGGCAGGAACAGGAAGCCAAAACACACAAAGGTTGATCAGCAGGGCTGGCCTGCAGTGCAGAGGTTAATATAGAGTTCTCTGATAGGAGCTGGGGTGGAGCCATGCTAGAGGAGAGTTAATAAAAGCAGTCAGGTGAGAGTCAGCTGGTCTTTAGAGATGAACACATGGAGACAGGTAAGCTGACAGACAAAACTCTATTGCATTACCATGACACCTTCTTTTGGGCCATCCATTTCTGGGGAGCATGATCAGTTATTAACTCAAACTGGCGCCCTAACAAATAGTACCTTGCGTTGACAGCCCATTTTATGGCTAAACATTCCTTTTCAATGACTGCATACTTTTTCTCATGGTCATTGAGCTTCCTGCTTGGGTACACCACAAGGTGTTCTTCCCCATTGTGTACCAGTGACAATACTGCCCCAATACCTACATCAGACGCATCTGTCTGAACCAAAAAATCTTTGGAGAAATCGGAGGAGTACAGCACTGGTTGTGCACAGAGCCTTCTTTAAGACTTGAAATGATTCCTCTGCTTCTGGGGACCATTCCACAATTACGGAGTCTTTCCCTTTCATAAGGTCCGTCAGTGGGGCAGCTATAGTTGCAAAATTCAGGATAAACTTTCTATAATACCCCACGATCCCAAGAATGGCCCTGACCTGCTTCTTGTTTGCACTAGAAAGAATTATTCACCAAAAGTGGACTTAAATGTTGCCACCATCCCGTGTACAAAATTGTAAAACAGGGGTCCCCCACAATAGGGTTTGGGATTTTAAAGTCAACTAGATGTAATGGAAAAACCAAAAATTGTAAAAATAGACATATTTTATTAATGTATAAACATTAAAAAGAGTTAGTGCATATCATAAATGCAGCTGACTTGTTAATAACAACAATCACATGTAATAAAGCATAGATTTGCAAACAGAAAACAGTCTCCTACTTAATGGATATGAGCCCGATGCATTTCAGGAGCTTGTCCTTTCTTCAAAGGCTTGTCATGTATGGAGACATGTCTCCATAACTCTTTTTAATGTTTATACATTAATAAAATATGTCTATTTTTAAACCCTATTGTGGGGGACCCCTGTTATGCTTCTTGTTTGCAGGACGTGGCCACTCCTGGATGGCTTCTATTTTATTGACTTGATGTTTTATGACACCACAGCCAATAGTGTAGCCCAAATAGCTGGCTTCCTATAAACCAATTACATTTTTTTTGGGATGTGCCGTAAAACCTTCTTTGAAGAGGAAATCAAGGACAGCCTGGACATGGGGCAAGTGAGACTCCAAGTCAGTGCTACATACCACTATGTCGTCTAGATAGGCTGCTGCATACCGTCAGTGGGGTCTTAGGGTCCTGTCCATGGCCCTCTGAAATGTTGCAGGGGAATTTTGCAACCCAAAAGGCATTTCTTTTATTGAAATGTACCCTCCGGGGTCACAAATGCAGTCTTCTCTTTGGCGCTACTAGTCAGGGGTATTTGCCATAATCTTTTGTCAAGTTCTAAGTGGTCAGATAGCGGGCCTTGCCAAGTCGGTCTATAAGTTCGTCTACCCTGGGCATTGGGTATGTGTCAAACTTTGTCACTGCATTAAGCTTTCTGAAATTGTTACAGAACCTCCACATGCCATCCGGTTTTGGGACTAACACGATGATGCTAGTCCAGTCACTATTGGACTCCTCAATGACATCTAGCTCCAACATCCTTTTAACTTAATCACTGATGTCCTTTCGTCTAGCTTCAGGAATTCGGTAGGGTTTGAGCTTGACACGGACCCCAGGTTCAGTAACTATATCATGCTGAACTGCTGAAGTCGTGCCAGGTAACTCTGAAAATTCCTCTCTATTCCTTATCAGGAACTCTTTAGCTTCCTGTTTTTGGGAATAAGACAGGGTGTCTGGAATCATGACCTCAGGGATCAGGGGGGACTCAGTACCCTAATGCAATATACACACAAGTGGAATTTCTGACAGAAAGAGTCCAATGGGAGCTTTTCATCGTATATTCCGACTGTGTGTATGCCCCATCGGACTTTTTCAGTCGAAAATTCAGTCGGACTTAGATAGAGAACATGTTCTATATTTTTCCGACAGAACAAATTACTATCGGAAAAACCGCTCGTCTGTATGCTGTTCTGACGCACCAAAAACGACGCATGCTCTGAAGCAAGTACAAGGCGGAAGCTATTGGCTACTGGCTATCGAACTTCCGTTTTCTAGTCCCGTTGTACGTGTTGTACGTCAATGCGTTCTGGATGGAATTTGGTGTGACCGTGTGTATGCAAGACAGCTTTAGAGGACTTCAGTCGGAACGCCGTCAGAAAAACCTTCAGAGTTTATTCCGACGGCAAAACTGGTCGTGTGTACAGGGCATTAGGCGTTACCGGAGGGACCTCGCAGTTAATGCCAGTCTATCCTTCCCAGGCTTTAACAGGTTTATGTGGTAAATCTGCTCGGGCTTTCTTTTACCTGGTTGATATACTTTGTAATTGACCTCCCCAACTCTTTTAATTACTTCGAAGGGACCCTACCACTTAGCCAGGAACTTGCTTTCAACAGTGGGAACCAACACCAGGACCCTGTCCCCGGATGAGAAAACATGGATTTGGGCCCCCCTGTTGTATATTCTCTGTTGGGCTGCTTGGGCTTGCAGTAAGTGCTCTTTTACCATAGGCATGATTGCTGCAATCCCGTCCTGCATTTGAGCGATATGCTCCATGACACTTTTGTGGGGTGTCTGCTCCCCCTCCCAGGTTTCCTTGGCTAAGTGTCCCCGAGAGTGTCTCCCATAAAGCAACTCAAATGGAGAGTACCCTGTAGAGGACTGGTGAACCTCCCTGATGGCAAATGTCAAGTAGGGAATCAGTGAATCCCAGTTTTTCCCATCCTTTTTTAACATGCTCTTTAATGTTTTATCGAAGCGTTCCACCAAGCCATCAGTTTGAGGGTGGTACACCTCCTCATAGAAGGTTAATAGATTGGTTTGGCAAGAACGATTCTTCATGAATCCATGCTGATTACTGCTAATGATACAGTTTTCTTTACTAAAATCTTGTATATAGCCCCTTATCATCCCCTCCAAAAGCTTGCATACTATTGATGTTAGGCTAACTGGTCTTTAATTCCCAGGGATATATTTTGGCCCTTTTTTAAATATTGGTGCTACATTGGCTTTTCTCAGTTGGTACCATTCCAGTCAGTAGACTGTCAGTAAAAATTAGGAACAATGGTCTGGCAATTACTTGACTGAGTTCCCTAAGGACCCTCGGATGCAAGTCATCTGGTTCTGGTGACTTATTCATGTTACGTTTTTCAAGTCTATTCCTAATTCTGTTCTCTGTTAGCCATGAGGGTGCTTCCTGTGATGTGTCATGAGGAAAAACACAGTTTTGGTTACTGAAGCCCCCTGATTTCCTTGTGAAGATTGAGGAGACGAATAAATTCAATATCTTCACCATCTCACCATCCTTTGTAACCAGATTTCCTTCCTCATTCTTTATAGGGCCAATATGGTCTATCCTCCCTCTTTTACTGTTTATATACTTAAGGATTTTTTTGGGAATTGTTTTGCTCTCCTCCGCTATGTGTCTTTTGTGTTCTATCTAGCCGCCCTAATTGCACCCTTACATTTCTTGTTGCATTCTTTGTAAAGTTTGAATGCTGATGATGATCCCTCTGCCTTTTTGAAGGCCTTCTCCTTTGTTTTTATATGCATTTTTACATTGGAGTTAAGCCACCCAGGACTTTTGTTTGCTCTTTTAAATTTATTTCCCAATGGGATGCACTGGCTAATGCCCTTATTTAATATGCTCTTAAAGCAAACCCATCTCTCCTCTGTGTTCTTTGTTCCTAAGATTTTATCCCAATTAATATCTTCTAGCAAGGTTTGTAGTTTAGAAAAGTTATCACTTTTAAAATTCAGTGTCTTTATATTCCCCTTATGTTTCCTATTTGTGTGATTTAAACTGAAGCTAATTGATCTGTGATCGCTGTTTCCTCAATTGCCCTGTATTTCCACATTCGTGATCATGTCTGTATTGTTGGCTATCAGTAGCTCCAGTAACACTTTGTTTCTAGTTGGCGCGTCTACCATCTGACCCTGCAAGACATTTAGGAACTGGCGAGCCTTAGAGGAATGCGTGGTTCCTTCTGCCCAGTCTATGTCCGGATAATTAAAATCCCCCATTATTATGACACTTCCCATCCTTGCCGTTTATCCAAATTGTGATAGGAGGTCCATCTCCCCCTCCTCCCCCAGGTTAGGGGGCCTATAGCATACTCCCAGTATTACTTTCCCCTTAGTTTCCTCCCTTTGGAGCTCTACCCATAAGAATTCCACTTCCTCCCTTGCTCCTTTCTGTCATCTCTCACTTTACTTGTACATTATTCTTGAAAGTTCGGCCCCAATGAATGCTCGGGCCGAACCGTTTGCCCATCCCTACTCATGATATAAGCAAGCTCTTTCAAGTAAACTACCCCCCTATGGTGAGTAAGTGTGGTGAGGATTTGAAGAGGTGATAGAAGTGTGGTCTATCCTGAATGGGCAGAGTTAACGTGGCAAAAATGACCCTTCTCCCGCGCATGCTATACTTTTTCTGCTCTCTCTCGATCCTTTTAATCCTTTGAAGGATCTGGTCAGTGCCGCCTGCCAGGTCTCCATCTCCCTGCTGCATTGGAAGTCAGCCTCCCATGCTTTGATGTAAGGGGCGTTATTAGTAGGGTGAGTAAGGGTCAAGTTTATCACTGAGATGCCCCCCCTCTGCTCTATGGCTAGTCCGCACCACAATTCGTATGCTGTGAATTTGGGAGGGAGTGGTTTTTCCCTCCAATTGTATGTAGAAAATGGGACATTTGGTTGTCTATGGAAGCAGCTTGCTATGGGAGCACCTGAGCCGAGCTGCAGCTCAGTGTATCCATTCAGACATGGAGCCACGGTTCGGCCCCGCCCCCTCTCATTCCTCGTTGGCTAACTTATTTTGATAGTCAGCAGTGGGAGCCAATGGCACCACTGCTATGTCTCAGCCAATTAAGAGGGAGGGTCCCAGACGACAGAGGCACTCGTGGACATCACTGGATTGAGAGGGGGCTGCTTTACAAAATATGAGGGCGGCTGCTGCACACAAAAGGCTTTTTTATCTTAATGCATAGAATGCATCAGAATAAAAAAAAGTCTGGCTTTACAACCACTTTAAGTTGCTCAGTGCCCTGGGATCCCTAATATCTCTAATATAAATTGCGGCAATCTAAACAGAGGTTCCCTTGCCAGAATAAATAACGACAGTGACTATAGACACCCGTCTGGTACCTTTAAAAGTGGGAAATGAGGAGGAGAAGATGCCTGGGGTGTGTATTCTAGCTGTTGTTTTTTACACATAAATGAAAAAAAATGTAAAAACTATCTTTGAAATCCCATGCTTTGCAAGACTTGAAATATCTAATTCAAGTCCACATTATCAAAAACCTTTTAGACAGCAATAGTTATCAAGGCCATGTCTTTCTTTTCCAAGAATTTTATCAATGCCATGTCTTTATTGGGATTGCATTTCACATACTCTAGTGCCACTAAAACTGTACAGTTATTCAAGACGTCTGAGTGGCTTTTAACAAATCCAGCTTGGGTGGATGATATGAGAGTAGGTAAAATTGAGAGGATTTTTACATTGACATTAATTAAGTATATAGGGGCATACAAACCTGATTTTGTAAGATTATTTTTCTTTTTTTGGCAACACCTTTATGTAGGCCTCCTTCCCTGTATTTAAATGTCCCCTCCTAACCACATGTCTGAATATAGGGCACATAGTATTGGGGAAAGTTGTGTTTGTAAAATTTTAAATGCCTCCCCCATGTAGCCATTGGGAACCAGAGCTTTAGTATTTAGGAGTTGCCTGATAACAGTCCCATTCAATGGAAGAAATTGCAAATGTTAAGGACAGATAAAGCCTCTGATATTACACTCAGGAGATGGATTAATCATAAGAAGTCTATGCCTGGGGGTATATCCACTGTAACCTGGGAGACAGGTAGGCGGTACAAAGCTCCCTGGGATAAGCAGTCTTTCAGGCACAGGTACCAAATCCAGTGAGATAGTGACAAACCGTGTGGTGTTTATTGGTGATATAAGTCTATATACAGGTGCTGTACAGTGTTTCAGAAAAAAACAGAACAAAAATAGTCAAACAAAAACCTAGCCGTGTCTCGGCACTAACTACACAATATATACAGGCCCCAAGTAAAAGGCTGAGCAAGCCTACAACTTGTCAGCTTCCACAGATACAGCTTAGCAGCTTTTTACCAACCTTTTGCTCTTACAGACCAGTGTTTTCTGTGTTTCCCAGGCAGAGAGCGAAGGCTGTCTGTCACAGGTGAGCTTAAATTGGCCTGGGGAAGAGGATCAAGAACTGGATCATGATTCAGAGATCCCTGAACGTGTATGAGTGGAGCCTGGGAGATGTATAAACGCTGAACAGGACTTTTCCTGGCTCTCTCTGGGACACTCTGCTACATATGCCCCCATTGTTTCAACCCCAGGGTTGGAACACCTGTGGCCCAACAGGAGTGAACATGGGACAGGGCATCTACATTCCCCATCTGAACACCTGGCCTGTGTTTTACAGTGAAGAAGTAATCCTGTAGCACCAAAAAGCACCGGTTCACCTGTCTATTAGTCTCCTTCTGTCAGGTCACCTTGAGGCTAGGTGCCAGATGCACACCGTTGGGATCAGGAGTGCCCCGCAATGCAGTGGACCCTATGGCTGACTGCTGCGGATGGGAGTCCAGGTGGTAAGGAAGGCAGGGCCGCTGGAACACCAACAGGGATCCCACTGGGGTTAGAGCGTATGATTCCCTGGGGTGAGGAGTCTAAGAGCCAGCAGGTGTTCACCAGAGCCTCAAGTGGTGAGGATGGACTGGGCTGCAACTGGCTCCATGTCACAACCCCCAGGGTCCCCCAGCTCACACCCACAGTAGGCAACAGGAGGATAGGGATAGTAAAGGAATAAGCCAAGATCAGGGCCACAAGCAGACAAGGACAACAGAGTTCACGCCAAGGTTCAGGGTCACAGGCAAACAGGGATAGTCGGGGACACACCAAAGGTCATGGTCACGAGCAGACAGAAATAGTTGAGAACACGCCAATGTCAGTAACAGAAACAAACATAGAGCACATGGCAGGCAGGAACAGGAAGCCAAAACACACAAAGGTTGATCAGCAGGGCTGGCCTGCAGTGCAGAGGTTAATATAGAGTTCTCTGATAGGAGCTGGGGTGGAGCCATGCTAGAGGAGAGTTAATAAAAGCAGTCAGGTGAGAGTCAGCTGGTCTTTAGAGATGAACACATGGAGACAGGTAAGCTGACAGACAAAACTCTATTGCATTACCATGACACCTTCTTTTGGGCCATCCATTTCTGGGGAGCATGATCAGTTATTAACTCAAACTGGCGCCCTAACAAATAGTACCTTGCGTTGACAGCCCATTTTATGGCTAAACATTCCTTTTCAATGACTGCATACTTTTTCTCATGGTCATTGAGCTTCCTGCTTGGGTACACCACAAGGTGTTCTTCCCCATTGTGTACCAGTGACAATACTGCCCCAATACCTACATCAGACGCATCTGTCTGAACCAAAAAATCTTTGGAGAAATCGGAGGAGTACAGCACTGGTTGTGCACAGAGCCTTCTTTAAGACTTGAAATGATTCCTCTGCTTCTGGGGACCATTCCACAATTACGGAGTCTTTCCCTTTCATAAGGTCCGTCAGTGGGGCAGCTATAGTTGCAAAATTCAGGATAAACTTTCTATAATACCCCACGATCCCAAGAATGGCCCTGACCTGCTTCTTGTTTGCACTAGAAAGAATTATTCACCAAAAGTGGACTTAAATGTTGCCACCATCCCGTGTACAAAATTGTAAAACAGGGGTCCCCCACAATAGGGTTTGGGATTTTAAAGTCAACTAGATGTAATGGAAAAACCAAAAATTGTAAAAATAGACATATTTTATTAATGTATAAACATTAAAAAGAGTTAGTGCATATCATAAATGCAGCTGACTTGTTAATAACAACAATCACATGTAATAAAGCATAGATTTGCAAACAGAAAACAGTCTCCTACTTAATGGATATGAGCCCGATGCATTTCAGGAGCTTGTCCTTTCTTCAGAGGCTTGTCATGTATGGAGACATGTCTCCATAACTCTTTTTAATGTTTATACATTAATAAAATATGTCTATTTTTAAACCCTCTTGTGGGGGACCCCTGTTATGCTTCTTGTTTTCAGGACGTGGCCACTCCTGGATGGCTTCTATTTTATTGACTTGATGTTTTATGACACCACAGCCAATAGTGTAGCCCAAATAGCTGGCTTCCTATAAACCAATTACATTTTTTTTGGGATGTGCCGTAAAACCTTCTTTGAAGAGGAAATCAAGGACAGCCTGGACATGGGGCAAGTGAGACTCCAAGTCAGTGCTACATACCACTATGTCGTCTAGATAGGCTGCTGCATACCGTCAGTGGGGTCTTAGGGTCCTGTCCATGGCCCTCTGAAATGTTGCAGGGGAATTTTGCAACCCAAAAGGCATTTCTTTTATTGAAATGTACCCTCCGGGGTCACAAATGCAGTCTTCTCTTTGGCGCTACTAGTCAGGGGTATTTGCCATAATCTTTTGTCAAGTTCTAAGTGGTCAGATAGCGGGCCTTGCCAAGTCGGTCTATAAGTTCGTCTACCCTGGGCATTGGGTATGTGTCAAACTTTGTCACTGCATTAAGCTTTCTGAAATTGTTACAGAACCTCCACATGCCATCCGGTTTTGGGACTAACACGATGATGCTAGTCCAGTCACTATTGGACTCCTCAATGACATCTAGCTCCAACATCCTTTTAACTTAATCACTGATGTCCTTTCGTCTAGCTTCAGGAATTCGGTAGGGTTTGAGCTTGACACGGACCCCAGGTTCAGTAACTATATCATGCTGAACTGCTGAAGTCGTGCCAGGTAACTCTGAAAATTCCTCTCTATTCCTTATCAGGAACTCTTTAGCTTCCTGTTTTTGGGAATAAGACAGGGTGTCTGGAATCATGACCTCAGGGATCAGGGGGGACTCAGTACCCTAATGCAATATACACACAAGTGGAATTTCTGACAGAAAGAGTCCAATGGGAGCTTTTCATCGTATATTCCGACTGTGTGTATGCCCCATCGGACTTTTTCAGTCGAAAATTCAGTCGGACTTAGATAGAGAACATGTTCTATATTTTTCCGACAGAACAAATTACTATCGGAAAAACCGCTCGTCTGTATGCTGTTCTGACGCACCAAAAACGACGCATGCTCTGAAGCAAGTACAAGGCGGAAGCTATTGGCTACTGGCTATCGAACTTCCGTTTTCTAGTCCCGTTGTACGTGTTGTACGTCAATGCGTTCTGGATGGAATTTGGTGTGACCGTGTGTATGCAAGACAGCTTTAGAGGACTTCAGTCGGAACGCCGTCAGAAAAGCCTTCAGAGTTTATTCCGATGGCAAAACTGGTCGTGTGTACAGGGCATTAGGCGTTACCGGAGGGACCTCGCAGTTAATGCCAGTCTATCCTTCCCAGGCTTTAACAGGTTTATGTGGTAAATCTGCTCGGGCTTTCTTTTACCTGGTTGATATACTTTGTAATTGACCTCCCCAACTCTTTTAATTACTTCGAAGGGACCCTACCACTTAGCCAGGAACTTGCTTTCAACAGTGGGAACCAACACCAGGACCCTGTCCCCGGATGAGAAAACATGGATTTGGGCCCCCCTGTTGTATATTCTCTGTTGGGCTGCTTGGGCTTGCAGTAAGTGCTCTTTTACCATAGGCATGATTGCTGCAATCCCGTCCTGCATTTGAGCGATATGCTCCATGACACTTTTGTGGGGTGTCTGCTCCCCCTCCCAGGTTTCCTTGGCTAAGTGTCCCCGAGAGTGTCTCCCATAAAGCAACTCAAATGGAGAGTACCCTGTAGAGGACTGGTGAACCTCCCTGATGGCAAATGTCAAGTAGGGAATCAGTGAATCCCAGTTTTTCCCATCCTTTTTTAACATGCTCTTTAATGTTTTATCGAAGCGTTCCACCAAGCCATCAGTTTGAGGGTGGTACACCTCCTCATAGAAGGTTAATAGATTGGTTTGGCAAGAACGATTCTTCATGAATCCATGCTGATTACTGCTAATGATACAGTTTTCTTTACTAAAATCTTGTATATAGCCCCTTATCATCCCCTCCAAAAGCTTGCATACTATTGATGTTAGGCTAACTGGTCTTTAATTCCCAGGGATATATTTTGGCCCTTTTTTAAATATTGGTGCTACATTGGCTTTTCTCAGTTGGTACCATTCCAGTCAGTAGACTGTCAGTAAAAATTAGGAACAATGGTCTGGCAATTACTTGACTGAGTTCCCTAAGGACCCTCGGATGCAAGTCATCTGGTTCTGGTGACTTATTCATGTTACGTTTTTCAAGTCTATTCCTAATTCTGTTCTCTGTTAGCCATGAGGGTGCTTCCTGTGATGTGTCATGAGGAAAAACACAGTTTTGGTTACTGAAGCCCCCTGATTTCCTTGTGAAGATTGAGGAGACGAATAAATTCAATATCTTCACCATCTCACCATCCTTTGTAACCAGATTTCCTTCCTCATTCTTTATAGGGCCAATATGGTCTATCCTCCCTCTTTTACTGTTTATATACTTAAGGATTTTTTTGGGAATTGTTTTGCTCTCCTCCGCTATGTGTCTTTTGTGTTCTATCTAGCCGCCCTAATTGCACCCTTACATTTCTTGTTGCATTCTTTGTAAAGTTTGAATGCTGATGATGATCCCTCTGCCTTTTTGAAGGCCTTCTCCTTTGTTTTTATATGCATTTTTACATTGGAGTTAAGCCACCCAGGACTTTTGTTTGCTCTTTTAAATTTATTTCCCAATGGGATGCACTGGCTAATGCCCTTATTTAATATGCTCTTAAAGCAAACCCATCTCTCCTCTGTGTTCCCAAGATTTTATCCCAATTAATATCTTCTAGCAAGGTTTGTAGTTTAGAAAAGTTATCACTTTTAAAATTCAGTGTCTTTATATTCCCCTTATGTTTCCTATTTGTGTGATTTAAACTGAAGCTAATTGATCTGTGATCGCTGTTTCCTCAATTGCCCTGTATTTCCACATTCGTGATCATGTCTGTATTGTTGGCTATCAGTAGCTCCAGTAACACTTTGTTTCTAGTTGGCGCGTCTACCATCTGACCCTGCAAGACATTTAGGAACTGGCGAGCCTTAGAGGAATGCGTGGTTCCTTCTGCCCAGTCTATGTCTGGATAATTAAAATCCCCCATTATTATGACACTTCCCATCCTTGCCGTTTATCCAAATTGTGATAGGAGGTCCATCTCCCCCTCCTCCCCCAGGTTAGGGGGCCTATAGCATACTCCCAGTATTACTTTCCCCTTAGTTTCCTCCCTTTGGAGCTCTACCCATAAGAATTCCACTTCCTCCCTTGCTCCTTTCTGTCATCTCTCACTTTACTTGTACATTATTCTTGATATACAGGCATACCCCTCCCCCTTTTTTACACTCTCTATCCCTGCAATAAAGGGAATACCCTTGAATGTTTGCCAGCCAATCATGAGAGCTGTTGAAGTCTCTGAAATTCCCACAAAATCTAAATCCTCTTCATGCAACAGTATCTCTAGTTCCCCCATCTTGTCTGCCAGGCTCCTAGCATTGGTGAACATGCCACATAGTTTAGACCGGTCGCATACTGTCCTCTTATTGTGTGTTTTCCGAGGTTGCATATAGGACTTACCTCGGGTTTTTTTGCTTTAGTCAACCTACCATTAATGCCCCTAATACTACCACCCCCCCATTGCCTAGTCAGCCCAGTTTTCCAAGAACCCAAACCCCTCCTTTCTACACCAGCTCCTCAGCCACTTGTTTACTTCCCTAATCTCCCTCTGCCTTTCTGGTGTGGCTCGAGGTACCAGTAGTATTTCTGAGAATACTACCTTGAAGGTCCTTTTCCTCAATTTAGCTCCTAAGTCCCTAAAATCGTTCTTAAGGACACTCCATCTACCATTGACCTTGTCATTGGTGCCTACGTGCATCATGACAGCCGGATCTTCCTCAGCTCCTCCCAGTAATCTGTCCACTAGTAGGGATGGGTGAATGGTTCGGCCCGAGCATAAGTTTGGGCTGAACTTTGGTTGTTCGGACATTCGGCGTTCATGGCAAATTAGAAAACCACAGAACTCCGTTAAAGTCTATGGGACATTAACATGAAAAACCAAAAGTGCTTATTTTAAAAGCTTATATGCAAGTTAAGTCATAAAAAGTCTTTGGGGACCTTTGTCCTGCCCCAAGGGATATATATCAATGCAAAAAAAGTTTTAAAAATTGCAGTTTTTTTGGGAGCAGTGATTTTAACAATGCTTAAAGGGGTTCCAAACCCTCGTGTTTTTTCACCTTAATGCATCCTATGGCAAATGCATCCTTCCTGGTAAATGCAGCAGGAAGGGCACTATAGGCTCGATGGGCTTGTCTTTGTCTTCTTGGTGGCTGTGGGACACTAATTGTGCTAGTCACCTCACTAGCTTGAATTGCACATATGGGACTCGCCCCGTCACCACATGTTACTGCAGTGCTGGTTTGGCTATGACCAGGGTGTACTAGGTCGCTGGTGCTTGTCAGTTCACCAGAAAGATGAGCGGCACTAGTACTGGCTCTCTGCTCCATATGAGAGCCCTGCAGTTCTTGCACCTCAACGACCACAACTCCGTCGTCAGAGCTATCTGTCAGGGTGCCGCTGCTGTCTACAGGATCGTATTCTGAGCCTGAATCTGACAGATGAGTGACTTCCTCTTCACTATCTGTTATGCTCAGAAACATGTAGGCCTCTTCACTAGTGTACCTTCGATTTGACATTTTGGTCTCTAAATTTACTGGTGCACTAGTGAAACTCACAGGAAAAAGAGTTCCTGACTGTCAGCGACTGATTTAAACGCTACCAAAAAACCTGTTAGCGTTCGCAGGGATCAGGCCTGACTCTGCGAACGCTGCAGTTATGTGTGTTGTGTTTTTGTAAGTGACAGTGATCGATTGATACTGCACTTGGGTGGGCTGGGCTTGGCTGGGCGGAGGAGCTAAACGCAGGTGCTAGCAGGGCTGATCACACTGCTAACACTGCATTTTTGGGAACCCCAAACTGCTGGGGATGCTAGTATAGATCTGATCAGATCAGATATTGATCCGTTCAGACACTATACTACTAAGGGAGGTGTATGGTGCGTGCGTGGATGTTAGCGCTACTGGCACTAATTTGACGCTACCTGGGGTGACGCAGACCCTGACTGACACTAAAACCTAACTCATATCACCTACCGGGCGATCAGGAGGTTAAACCTTTATTGGGTAATATACAGCAGGTGCCCTGATGCTATAAAAAAACTAACTAACCAGCGTCACCCATAATACTAACACGATGATCACTGGTGACATGGGGTGAAAGGGTTAACTAGGGGGCAATCATCAGACAGGGGAAGGTTTCCATTCAATTCAGTAGATGGATCTACATCGCGGGACATTTTTATTTATTTATTTATTTTTTAAAAAGGCTTGTTCCAATGTGCCTCCTGTATTTTTTACCATTCTTGGCACTTTTTTTGTGAAATGAAGGGTCTGGTATGGATTTTGGGGGGAACCCTAAGCCATTTGTTTTTAAAATTTGGCACAGGGTTCCCCTTAATATCCATACCAGACCTGAAGGGCCTGGTATGGATTTTGGGGGGACCCCCACGCAATTTTTTTTTTTTAAATTTTGGTTTGGGGTTCCCCTTAATATTCATACCAGACCCAAAGGGCCTAGTAATGGACTGGGGGGGAACCCATGCCCTTTTTTTCAATAAGTTGTATCCATATTGCCAAGACCCGACAATTTATTACAGCCGCAAACAGTTTTAAATTACTTTTTTTCCTTTAGAAATGTCATTTTGCTGTGGTACTGTTCTAAACACAGGAAAACTGTGCCACTTTACAGGCATACTATAGACACCCCCCAGGCATGGTATTTAAAGGAATATTTCATTTTTATTGTTTCACTTTAAGCAATATTAAAATCTATGCTCCAAAAAAAACGTCCATTTTTTAAACTTTTTTTTGATACATGTCCCCTGGGGCAGGACCCAGGTCCCCAAATAACTTGCATATAAGCCTTTAAAATGAGCACTTTTGATTTTTCATGTTTGTGTCCCATAGACTTTAACAGTGTTCGTGTGTTTGTCTAAATTTTTTGACTGTTCACAAGTTCTGGTGCGAACCGAACCAGGGGGTGTTTGGCTCATCCTTATCCCCCAGATCCATGATGTGCTGATTCCGAGTGCCTGGTAGACAGCATACAGCTCAGCTTCAGGTCTTTGTCACAGATTGCCCTCTCTGTCCTTCTAAGAATTGAATCCCCTACCACCAGAATCTGTCTTTTCTTTCCCTTCACCCCCCCCACTCTCATTGGAGGAGTTCTTCCCCTTGCAGCTGGGGGAGTCCCTCAGCTCCAGCAGTGCTGGTCCCTGACTTGTTTTACCAATGTTACTCAACGGGGCGTACTTATTGGGATGCTCCAGTCCAGGATTGGCCTCTCTGTCACTTTCCCCTCTACCCTTTCAGACTGTCACCCATCTACTCTTTTCTAGTGCCTGTACCTCTTTTTCTGCACCCGCCTCTGTGCTGCCCCCCCCCGGCACCTGCTGGGTACGTTCCCAGCTCTCCTTTAGTAGGGAGGGTATTCTCAGTGCTGACAGTTGCTTCCATAGATTCAGAACCTGGGTTTCCAGGGAAACAATGTGCTTACATTTTTCACAGCAGTATTTGCCCTCGATCGGATGATCAAGGAACATACTGTATACATGCCGCAAGATGTACACCGAGTCACATCTCCACAACCACCGGGCATCATACTTATTAATTTATTGAGAATTGGGGATTATACCATGTCCAAATTAACTTACAACTAGCTTCCTGACACTAATACTCAATAATTCAATACACAGGTACTCACAGTCCACGTGCACACACAGCCCACGTGCACTCACAGTCCGCTTGCATTTGCAGCCCACGTGCACTCACAGTCTATGTGCACTTGCAGTCCATGTGTACTCACAGTTCACGTGCACTCGTAACCCACTTGTACATACAGTCCATGCACTCTCAACCCATGTGCACTCTCAGTCCACATGCACTCACAGCCCATGTGACTCACAGTACACGTGTACTCGCAGCCCACTTGACTCGTAGTCCAAAGTTCCCTCACAGTAAACGTGCACTCGCAGCCCACGTGTACTCACAGCCCACGTGCACTCGCAGTCCATGTGTACTCACAGCCCATGTGCCTTCACAGCACATGTGCACTCGCAGCACTCGTGTATTCACTGCCCAAGTGCACTCACAATACACAGGTACTCACAATACACAGGTACACACAATACTCAGGTACTAACAATAGACAGGTACACACAATACTCAGGTACTAACAATACCCACACCTTACTCACATACACACAACACTCAGGTACTCACAACACACCCATATGCACACACTCAGGTACTCACAATACACAGGTACTCACAATACACAGGTACTCACAACACTCACAATACTCAGGTACTCCCAACACACACAATACTCCCTATACACAGGTATTCCCTACACAGGTATTCCCTATACACAGGTACTCACAATACACACAAAATACTCAGGTACTCACAATACACACAATACTCAGGTACTCTCAATACACGCCATACTCAGGTATTCTCACAATACTCAGTTACTCACAGTACCCAGGTACTCACAATACACAGGTCACTCACAATACACAGGTCACTCACAATACTCAGGTACTCCAAAATACACCTGTACTCAAAATACTCCATTACTCCACAATACACATGCCCCACTAGACAAAGTCAGTCATTTTTTTTTGGATTGTTTATGACCGTTCAGCTCCAGCTCAAATGCCCTTGCAAGCTGACACTTGCAGGGCTTGTCAGTGTCTATGGTCTCCCCTGGTCAGTCAGCCTGTTACTGCTCCCACCGCTCCCCTGACTGCCTATCACTCACCCCCTTTGGTATGTGGCTCACTTACATGCCGCTTCTCCTGATCAGGTCTGTCCTTCACAGTCCCCTTGGTCTCCCTCCCGATCCCATCAATGGGGGGTGGTGCTGGCGCAGTCCTACATCACTCCCGATGGCTGCTCTCAGTCCCCCCGGGACACCTGCCTTGCTTTTCCCTGTCTCGGTCTCGGAGGCGGGTTTGATCCGGTCCGCAGCTCCCTCACTCCCTCACATGCACACACACAAACACTCCTCCCAGACACCACGCTGCTCTGTGGATTTGCGCCAAACATGTAACAGCACCACAGCACTACCTAGCTGTCACCACATCCACCACCTAGCTGTTGACTTCCTGGTCACCTGTCTTGCACTGTGGTTTCTTCCATTACTACTGTCTCCTATAGCGGTGGGCAGGATGAACCACTTAGCTCAGTAGGGGACCATAAGATTCCAGAAGTGTGAATTTTCTCCCCTCCTGCTCCCCCACTTGATGGACTACTTCAATAGCATGAAGCAGGGAGCACAGCCTTCTCCTGACTCCTTGGGAGTGCACATTTCTATGATTCCCAAAACCAGTAATTGAGCCCATGAACCCCAGGCCTTCCGCCCCATCTCCTTGTTGAATGAGGACCTGAAACTCCTTGGCAAGATCTTGTGTTCTCGCAATAATAAATACCCATGCTCCCTGATCCACAGAGACTAGGGTGGATTTGTGCCTGGCTGTAAGGCGGGGGACAATGTTCGTAAAGGTGGTTCACTTGATCACTGTTTTACACTGTCGCAAAATCCCAGGATTTCTCCTTTCACTTGACATCTAAAAAGTTTTCGACATCCTCTCGTGGAATTACTTGTGGTGGGGCTTCGGGGATTCGATTCTCACATGGCTGACCACACTCTACTCTTCCCTCTTGGCCACCATTTGCTGTGCGGTCTGCCTATCCCCCTCATTCTCCATCTTTTGAGGAACACGGCAGGTGCCCTGTCTCCCCCTCTCTTAATCCTTGCACTTGAACTCTTGGCCATAGCTCTTAGAGCTGACCCAAATATTAATGGAATTCCATATGCGAGCAAGTGTTATAAGGTGAATATGTTTGTGGACGACGCTCTTTTGACCCTTACTAACCCGATTGTCTTCTTACCCAATCTACAATCTCTTTTGACCCGGTTGCTATCATCTCTGAATTAACCCACACAAAACCACTGGATGAATATTTCCCTTCCAGAATCCCTAGTTTTGCACCTCCAATCTACCTTCCCATATCGTTGGGCCAGCTCTACTTTAGACTACTTGGTCATTAAGCTGACTCCCTCCTACTCCTCTCTCTTCTCCGACAATTTTTACCCTTTGTTAAGCTCCATCACAGTGATCATGACATCTTGGCGATTTCCCACCATATCTTGGATTGGCCGCATCCATGCCGTCCTTCTGAAGATCTTATACTTTTTCTGGACCCCACCGGTTCAGGTCCCCGTGTTATATTTGCCCTTCTTAAGAATAGGCTTTTCTCCTTTATCTGGGCTTACAAACGCCCCAGGGTCTCCCGCCTTACCTTATATTCCCACAGGTTGAGAGGTGGGCTTGGAGTTACAAACATCACAAAATATTATCAGGCTGCACAAATCTCTCAGCTTACCATGCTTCAGGCTACCTCTGACATTCCCCTCTGGGTTCTTTTGGAACTTCCCAACTGTGTGCTGGTCCCCATCCCTGCCCTCCTATGGCTCCCCCCTTACTTCTTCCCGGTTTAGAACAGCCATGTTTCTTCCTGGTTTAGAACAGCCACATGTTTTCTCATGGTGGTCTGCCCAAGGGTTCTCTCAGGTCAGACATTTTCTCGGTACTCGCACCTTCCCCTCCTGGGCTTCACTCCAAGAGACCCATAAAGCTCCCTCAGTTGAATTTTTCCACTACCTTCAATTGCGACACTCGATAACCTCTCTCAGACCCCATGACACTTTCCCATACTAGAAAACAGCCTTTGAGCATACCTGCCTGTACTCTTCAGGAGCCCCTGGCATTATATCGTTGATTTACTCCTCCCTCAACTCTAGTGGTAACTTAGCCTCTTTATCCTATGTTACCAAATGGGAATGAGACTTTTCCCCCCATTGATTTGGTGGATTGGAGAAAAGCCTGGTCCAGTATTGCAAAGTGCTCCTTCAATACGGCTACTCTGGAGGCAGCTTATAAGGTACTCTTCGGCTGGTATTGGGTCCCAACCCACATTGTTAAATTGAACACATCTTAGAGTGACAGATGCTTCCGGGGAGACAAACTTCATATCTGGTGAGTCTGCCCCCCGCCTAGTGGAACTTTGGTCAAGGGTATTTGGACTTCTGTTCAATCTCTTCCATGCGTCTACCCACAAAAATGCCAAATTGGTCCTAATTTACTGTCTGATCCCAGGCCTCTTCTTCTATTAGCAGATATTGGCCACCTATCTATTCATTGCCAAGTGTGCAATAGCTAGGGTCTGGAAAAAGCCCACTGTCTTGTTTGCAGAGGTAAAGAGCATCCTAATGACTCTCAGGATTAATGAGAAAATGACTAGTGTCCTCCACGATTCCCACGCTAAATTTCTCAAAGCGTAGTACCCATGGTGGTCTTACACTCTTCCAACCCTGCCCCCGACCAGCCTGTTGCCAAGTCTAGGTCTTTCAATCACTGGCATGATCTTGAGAGGGGAAGGCCTCCATAACAGCCTTGTAACCTAAGGTTTGAACAGGCAAGTGTGGTTTGGGTCCTCTTAAGTAGACTGATTACAGCCCCAGGTGATGGAAGTGACTTCAGGCCATCATCTACATAAAAGTCTCTCTCAATGAACTGTCTAACATCTTTCCCATAGTCTTTTTCACCTTCTTGGGCAGATAGCTTAAGTCCATAGATAGCAACAGCAGGGGGTGGGCTATTACAAAAAACATGTACTTTTATGCGGTATTCTACAATGTCTTTAGTGGGGTTGTTATCCCTAAACCAGAAGAATCTCAGAAAAATCCTGTGTTCTTCCTTGACTTGAAAACTGTGAAACATTTGTTGTCTGTCAGCAACTATGGCAATGGCTTTCTTGTGGAATCTAATGAGAACGCTAAGAAGTGTGCTGTTGAGATCTGGTCCTTTTAAGAGGACATCGTTGAGAGAGATTTCTTCGTACTGGGAGCTGGAATCAAATACTACTCAGTTTTTCCCTGGCTTCTTGGGTTGGTGAACACCAAAGATAGGTAGGTACCAGCACTCTTCTTTCTCTTTCAGTGGTGGGGTCTTCAAACATCTTACTCATGAATGAGAAGAAACTCTCTTTCATTTCTGGTTTCCTTTGAAAATTGCTCCTGAGAGATGAAAAGCATTCTAGAGCCTGTAGTCTGTTGTTAGTTAGACACAGTCTCTGTGTTTTGAAAGGCAGGGGTGCTACCCAGCTGTTTGCATCATTTTTCTAGAATCCCTGTTCCATTATCTTCAAGAAGATATGATCTTCAATAGATAGGGTAATTTTGTGGTCTTCTTTTGTCTTTTGGAAAACTGAGCATCCCAACTGATCTTTGTCTTCATTGCAGGGAAAATTGTTTTTTTTTTATGATGAATCTATTGAGGCAGGGTTGGGAAAGGGATGGACGCCCATTCTCTAATATCCTTGTAAAAAGAGAGTTTACACTGGTTGGTTTGTGAGCATTTCATAGGCAAACATCATCTATAATGACCCATCCTAGGTCCAGCTTCTCAGTGTAAGGAGAGTCGTGGGGGCCATTGATTTGTTTTCTCACCTTTTGAACTCTGATGATATTTCTCCCAAGCAGGAGCGCTATCTGAGCCTGAGGATTAAGCATTGGGATGAGATGTGCTATGCTCTTCAGATGTCTGTGATGGAACGCCACTTCAGGTGTAGGGATCTCCCCTCTTTCAGTTGGGAACTGATTGCACATGATTAAGGTTGGCAAAGGCAGGGATGTTTGGCCGTCAATGGATTCGATTTGGTAACAAATGGCCCTTCTCCCGGTTTCTTCACTAACACCCGTATAAGTCTTGTGTGAGTATGAAGAGCTGGCTCCCTTGATTTTAAAAGTGTCGAAAAAGGCTGAGCCAGCAAGTAATCTGTTGCTTTGATCGTCCAAGATTGTGTACAGCTTTATTGCATTTTGCACAACATACCTTGGTCTTTGTGTGAGTAGTCTGGAGGTGCTCTGCTGTGCGGAGCACTTGGTGGGTATTTGTGGTCGTCAGAAATGGTCACTGTATCATAGTAGTTTGATAGCTTGGATGCAGATTGCACTGAAGGCTGATTGAGTATGGGATTATTTTCTTGTTTAATAACTTACCTGTTTAACGACTGCTCGGACATACCACCAGCTCTCCCAACCCATGACTGCTTGGACCTACGACCAGCTCACCCGATCTCTCAACCCATGCACAGGACATCATGTCATCATTCTGCATGAGCCTCGTTCTCACTCCTGGTCTGCTGTTTTAGAGGTATGTACTGTACTGTACTGTACTGTACTCGGTTCTCCTAAATGCCTCTTCCAACATTCTTTATACAGTTCTGTACTGTTTTAAGTCTTTACTGTATACAGTACTGTAATGTTTTATGTCTTGTGTCTTTACTGTACAGTATATGGTACTGTACTGTTTTATGTCTTATGTCTTTACTGTATACAGCACTGTACTGTTTTATGTCTTAGGTCTTTATACTGTACTGTTGTGTGTCTATGTGTGTTTATGTCTTTATGTACAGTACTGTAATGTAATGTGTGCTTGTACTGTACAGGTACTGTATTGCCCATGTCATGTCAGAAAAAAAGCATGCTTGCAACTGCAGAAAGTGTTTAGGAAAAAAGAAAAGCTATTGATCTTTATATGGAAAATAAGATCATTAAGAAATATGAGGCTAGGAAGAAAGTTAAAAAAATAGAAAGTGAATTGGAACTTGCACATTCTACCATTTCAACAATCCTAAGGATAGAGTGAAAGAGGCAGTAGAAGCATCAACAGGATATCAAGCCATAATAACTAGGCAGCGGAAAGGCCTCATTCATGAAATGGTGAAATCACTGGCTGTATTGATTGATGACCAAATAGAAAAAAAATGCCAATGCGTCTTTTATTGATTCAAACCAAAGCACGCAGTATTTTTGAGAATTTAAAAGTGCACAAAGGAGAAGAATTGACTGAAACATTTACAGCAAGCCATGGATGGTATCAAATGTTTCATGAAAGATTCAACCTCCATAATCAGAGTATCAGTGGGGAGACTGCAAGTGCAGATGTGGAAGCAGCTGAAAAATTTGTGATTTAATTTCATAAACTCATCAAAAAAGGTGGCTACTGCAGAAATTTAACGTGGATGAAACTGAACTTTTTTGAAAAAAATGCCCAAAATGTCCTACATACAAAGAAGATAAAACAATGCCTGGTTTCAAGGCTTTTAAAGACAGGGTCATGTTGTTGGGAGGAAATGTTGCTGGGTTCAAGTTAAAGCCTCTCCTCATCTATCATTCACAGAACCCACGTCCATTGAAGCAGGTTAATAAGCACACACTGCCTGTTTATTATCGTGCAAATAACAAAGCATGGATGACACAAGCTTTATTTGATGACTGGTTCATCAACTGATTCATACCCTTGGTCAAGCCTTATTGTCAGCAAAAGAGTGTTCCCTTTAAAATGATCCTCCTGCTTGATAATGCCCCAGGCCACCCCAAGCATCTTGATGACCTACAGCCAGACGCAAAGGTAGTGTATCTGTCTAAAAACACAACTGTTATTCTACAACCCATGGATCAGGCTGCAATAGCAACATACAAGGCCTACTATTTGCACAACACATTTTCCAAAGCTGTAGCAGCAACTGAAAATGATGAAGTTACCCTTTGTGATTTTTTGGAAAGCTTACAACATTTCACATCATTGCATCAGCTTGGGAGCGAGTAACAGAAAAGTGTATGCAGGGTATATGGAAAAAATGCTTAAAACATTTGGTGAACAATAGCGAAGAGTTTGATGAAACAGATGTCGAAGTTATAAATCAAAGAAGTGTGCAACTTGCTAACATGCTTGACTTGTTGAAGTGACCGATATTAACCACTTCCCGCTCAGCCTATAGCAGAATGACGGCTGGACAGTGGTTTTGTTATCCTGACCAGATGGACTTCTTTCAGGATGACCCCTAGCATGCGCCCAATCAGGAACAGCGTTTGTCCCTTGGACAGAGCGCTTCCCTGATCACAGTAGACAGCCAATGAAATTAGCTGTTTACCACGAGAACGGCTGTGTCAAATCACAGCCAGTCACATTAGTACACAGAATCAGAGGTGTACCTAAAGCAAGCCCCAGGAGGAGCGCACTGCGGCGATCAGGGATGGGGCATGTCCCTCGGACACAGCTCTTCCCCGATTAGGATAAACAGTCAATGAAATTGACCACATGACCATGTCCAATCACAGTCAGTCACAAATGTAAACACAGGAGAGTGGTTACTATCTGATCCCTGCTCTCTCCTCACACACACCGATAGGTGTATTGTCTGTACTGTATTACTGTGCACAACATGCCCCCCCAATAAAGAGAATCTGTCAGGAGTAGGGATGAGCTTCGAGTTTGAGTCGAATTTATGTTCGACTCGAACATCGGCTGTTCGCAAGTTCGCCGAACAGCGAACAATTTGGGGTGTTCGTGGCAAATTCGAATGCCGCGGAACACCTTTTAAAAGTCTATGGGAGAAATCAAAAGTGCTAATTTTAAAGGCTTATATTCATGGTATTGTCATAAAAAGTGTTTGGGGACCTGGGTCCTGCCCCAGGGGACATGGATCAATGCAAAAAAAGTTTTAAAAATGGCCATTTTTTCGGGAGCAGTGATTTTAATAATGCTTAAAGTGAAACAATAAAAGTGTAATATCCCTCTAAATTTCATACCTGGGGTGTCTATAGTATGCCTGTAAAGGGGCGCATGTAGGGGGACCCCACCCCGTTTTTTTTTTTTATTTTGTCGTGGGGTTCCCCTTAAAATCCATACCAGACCTGAAGGGTCTGGTATAGATTTTGAGGGGGACCCCACGCCATTTTTTTTTAAATTTTGGCCGGGGTTCCCCTTAATATCCATACCAGACCTGAAGGGCCTGGTATGGAATTTAGAGGGACCCCCACCTCATTTTTACTTTTTTAATTCTGGTTCGGGGTTCCCCTGTGGGGAATTCCCATGCCGTTTTTATCAATGAACTTCTATGTGTATTGTCGGACCGGCAATGCATTAATAGCCGCGAGTAGTTTTAAATGACTTTTTTTCCTTTGAAATGTCATTTTGCTGTCAGACTGTTCTAAACATGGGAAACATGCGCCCCTTTACAGGAATACTATATACACCCCCCAGGTATGAAATTTATAGGGATATTACACTTTTATTGTTTCACTTTAAGCATTATTAAAATCACTGCTCCCGAAAAAACAGACGTTTTTAAAACTTTTTTTTTCATTGATCCATGTCCCCTGGGGCAGGACCCAGGTCCCCAAACACTTTTTATGACAATAACTTGCATATAAGCCTTTAAAATTAGCACTTTTGATTATTCATGTTCGTGTCCCACAGACTTTAACAGTGTTGGCGTGTTCGAACAAATTTTTTGCCTGTTCTCATGTTCTGTTGCGAACCGAACAGGGGGGTGTTTGGCTCATCCCTAGTCAGGAGTTCTGTCAGTCCATCTAGATCTGTCACCACCCATCTGTCACAGCCCATCTGTCACACAGGACCACCACCAGTACCGCCATCGATACCGCCACCAGTACCACCATCGGTACCACCACACAGGCCCGCCACTAGTACCGCCATCGGTACTGCCACACAGGCTCACCACTAGTACCACCATCGGTACCCTCACTAATACCGCCATCAGTATATCCACACAGGCCCACCACTAGTCTTGCCACACAGGCTCGCCACCAGCAGTACCATCACACAGGCCCACCAATAAGTACTGCCATCATGTCTCAGAGGGTTTACACACATGAGGAGGCATATGCCATCCTTACCATGTCATATGATGAGAGCAGCGTGGAGCTCCCATCATCAGATTTTGTTTTGGCATAAGAGCTAGTAGTGGGTAGTGGATTGGAGTCCGAGTCAGAGGAGGAAACCGTACCTCCTAAAAGAATAAGGGGATCAGGACAAAGATCAGGACCAAGATCAGAATACCTGTCTACCACCAGCAGCGCCAGACCCCAGGAAGAGGAGCCCAGTACCAGTACTGGAATTATAAGCCCAATCCGAAGAATCCAGTCCTACCTTCCTGATGCCCTGGCAAACCCCTTTATTGTTGCCTGCCAGCTCAGGATCCGCTATAATCCTCCCTTTCACTGCCAGGTGTACAGTCCAACACTACAAATTTTTAAGAATTTGATTATTTTTATTTATTTTTCCCACAAGATTTGTTGCAGAATATGGTGGACCAAACCAATCTGTATGCAGAGCAATTTATTGCTGTCAACCCCAATTCATCCTACGCCCGCATGTTCCAGTGGGGACGTCTCACACTGGATGAATTTCAATTGTTTTTGGGCCTTACGTTTAATATGGGGCTTACAAAGAAGAACAAACTCCATGCCTACTGGTCCACCAAACCCATCCACCACATGCCGATATCATCTGCTGTCATGTACAGGACACGCTACAACATGATTATGCATTTCCTACACTTTAATGACAATTTGCAGTGCCCTCCCCGAGACCACACCCCACAAATTATACAAAATACACCCCCTAATAAATTATTTTTCCCACCGATTTGCTGAAGTGTTTATCCTGGACCAAAACATTTGTGTGGATGAATCCCTTATACATTTTACTGGCCAACTGTACTTCAAGCAGTATATCCCAAGTAAGAGAGCCAGGTACAGATTGAAATTGAATAAATTGTGTGATCGAACCACTGGACAGGGCCGGTGCTACCACTAGGCGGACTAGGCATCTGCCTAGGGCGCACTTCCACCTAGGGCACCTGGCCGCATGCTATTTACTCACGCACTGTCCTCCAGAGAGCTTACAACTACCACCCTGCCATGTCAAGCACGCCGCTGCCCCCCCTCTGTGTTTCCAGTCCAGACTGTCAGTAATCCGATTCCCCTCTCCTCTCTGCTCTTCTATCATGAGTGTGTGTCACATGTGTCCAGCAACCCCCAGGGTGCTCTGGCACTCTCTGATGTGTGTCAGGCAGGCGGCAGCAGCAGCCCCCCTCCCTCCCTCCACTCTGCTCTCTGCGCTCTCTGCCTGACACTGTGAAATGTCCCACCGAGGCCGCTCTCCGCTCTACAGTAACAGTGTCCATGTCAGTGTGTGTCCAGCAGCCCCGCCCCCACACTCTCCTGACCGTGTCACTACTAGAGCGGAGGAGTACATGGATGGAGGATGCATCATGATGGGATAGATAAGATAACATGGCGTGGTGCCTGGCGGCGGCTCTCCGGGCTTGGGGGAAGGTGGAGCCTAGCTGGGCTGGCTGGAACCGGAAGAGGCACCGTGACCGTACCGACACAGAACAGAAGCAGCAGGCAGGTACACAGGCAGGAGTGAGGACAGCAGAGTTGGTGCAAGCGAGGAACAGGTGTTACTGGTGTGGTAAGTAAAAACTCTTGCTTTCTCTCTGACTTAATGAAATTGTATATGTGATGACAATGAAATGTAGTTTTAAAATGTGTTTGTATTATTATGTATGTATATTGATGTGTGTGTAATATTATATGTATTATATTGACTGATCTGCCAAATGGCCCCCCCTGAGGCTGTATATGACGGGCGCTGGTGAGGCGGTATATGACGGGCACTGGTGAGGTGGTATATGATGGGCGCTGGTGAGGCTGTATATGATGGGCACTGGTAAGGCTGTATTTGATAGGCGCTGGTGAGGCGGTATATAATGGGCGCTGGTGAGGCTGTACTTGATGGGCGCTGGTGAGGCTGTATTTGATGGGCGCTGGTGAGACTGTATTTGATGGGCGCTGGTGAGGCTGTATATGATGGGCGCTGATGAGGTTGTACATGATGGGCGCTGGTGAGGCGGTATATGATGGGCGCTGGTGAAGCGGTATTTGATGGGCACTGGTGAGTCTGTATTTGATGGGTGCTGGTGAGAAGGAATTTGATGGGCGCTGGTGAAGCTGTAGATGATGGGCGCTGGTGAGGCTGTATATGATGGGCGCTGGTGAGGTTGTATATGATGGGCGCTGGTGAGGCTGTATTTGATGGGCACTAGAGAAGCGGTATTTGATGGGCGCTGGTGAAGAGGAATTGATGGGCACTGGTGAGTCTGTATTTGATGGGTGCTGGTGAGATGGAATTTGATGGGCGCTGGTGAAGTTGTATATGATGGGCGCTGGCGAGGCTTTATATGATGGGCGCTGGTGAGGCTGTATTTGATGGGCACTGGTGAAGCGGTATTTGATGGGCACTGGTGAAGCGGAATTGATGGGCACTGGTGAGTCTGTATTTGATGGGAGCTGGTGAGATGGAATTTGATGGGCGCTGGTGAAGCTGTATATGATGGGCGCTGGTGAAGCTGTATATGATGGGCGCTGGTGAGGCTGTATATGATGGGCGCTGGTGAGGCTGTATTTGATGGGCGCTGGTGAGGCTGTATTTGATGGGCACAGGTGAGAAGGAATTTGATGGGCAGAGGTGAGGCTGCATTGATTGGCACTGGTGAAGCGGCCTTGATGGGCGCTGGTGAGGATGTATTTGATGGGAACAGGGGAGACTGTATTTGATGGGCAGAGCTGAGACTGTATTTGATGGGCAGAGGTGAGATGGCATTTGATGGGCATCCCTTACAGTCACACACAGACACTGAAACACACAATGCATCCCTTACACACATACAAAAACCTCTGGTCTTGTCTGGTCCCCTCCATCAATAACTCCCCCCGGTTCCCTCCTTTTATTAACTCCCTTCCATACTGTTTCCACATTAAAGCATTTAAACTGGTTAAAAATAATGTTCTTTAGCAATGAACATATTTCACATTAGTAATTATGCTACCAAAATCAGTGTTTGCTTTAAATTGTATCCAGCATTGCTCCTGTTTCTTGTTTGCCATTTTGTTGAAGATAAGCAGAAGAAAGGCGCCTCCGGTTCAGAAACAGTAAAAACCTTTATTTTACAAAGATGTATATGTCCACTTACATGGGGTAAAGGTAAGTAGAATGTATCCTCAATAGGTGAAGTCCCGGCGCGAGCGTCCTGCGCAGTGAACCTGTCCATGGGAGAGGGGTTGAAAACAGCAGTCCCGTCCAGCAGGAAGGCAAAAGCCACTGACCAGTCAGTCCGCTTCACTACCCGATTCCATCTTGACCATAAAAAAATGGAAAATATCCTCAAGAGGTATTGGCCAATACTTCTTGAGGACCCTCATCTAACTACTATATTACCCAAATTCCCTACAGTCACCTATAAAAGAGCATCTACTGTAAAAAACAAAATCGCTCCCAGCAAGCTGAAACCCCTGTCCCCGCAGGCTAGTCCACGTTTATGCTTACTTCCATTACATGGCATGTTTCAGTGTAAAAAAGCTTTATGCAAAACTTGCAATTTTGTAGAACATGGCCAGAAACAATTTTTTCCAGCAAAGGTAAAACCTACGATATCAGTGAGTTTTACAATTGCTCATCTGATTTCGTGGTCTATTGCCTTTATTGCCCGTGCAATTTATTATATGTAGGGCGTACCATCCGGACTTTAAGACAGAGATTTGGTGAACATCACAGGAAGATCGAAGAAGGGAAGGATAAACACAGTGTCCCCCTCCATTTCTCTAAATGCCAGAAAGGTTCCACCCATGGTCTAAAAGTATGGGTCTCGGAAGAAATGCCGAAAAATCTTTCTGAAGCTGAAAGGTTTTTCAGGCTATGCGAACGTGAAACCTATTGGATATATTCCCTTGACACCCTGTCACCCGGAGGAATCAATGAGTCTTTAGAGCTTTCCACGATCCTACATTAACGTTTGATTGTTCTCCATTCTCCCTCAATCACCCTGAGTCATTATTATTAGATTCGATATACCCTGATTATCCCTTATTCATTAACAATTGAGTGCCAAAAATACTGTTATGCCCCGTACACACTGTCGGATTTTCCGACGGAAAATGTGTGATAGGACCTTGTTGTCGGAATTTCCGACCGTGTGTAGGCTCCATCACACATTTTCCATCGGATTTTCCAACACACAATGTTTGAGAGCAGGATATAAAATTTTCCGACAACAAAATCTGTTGTCGGAAATTCCGATCGTGTGTACACAAATCCGACGGACAAAGTGCCACGCATGCTCAGAATAAATAAAGAGATGAAAGCTATTGGCCACTGCCCCGTTTATAGTCCCGACATACGTGTTTTACGTCACCGCATTTAGAACGATCGGATTTTCCGACAACTTTGTGTGAACGTGTGTATGCAAGACAAGTTTGAGCCAACATCCGTCGGAAAAAATCCTAGGATTTTGTTGTCGGAATGTCCGAACAAAGTCCGACCGTGTGTACGGGGCATTATAGTTACATACATATACATTTTAGGCACCTAGTTCATTATAGTCTCTTGTCCATTCAGTTTCCCCCTTTTTTTGTTTGTCATATTATTTATTTTTTCCTAAGACTAGGCAACATCCATGTACCCATTTCCCAATTCCTTACATTCTTTTAAATCTATAAATATTCTCAAATTACTCTTTATATATGTATAAATAGTCACTTTTATTATTTTCATTATTATCATGCGTATCTCATATGCATCTAATAATATTCTTTTTAACAGATTTCCCCCTCCCCCTTCACTCTTTGATTTGTTTTTATTTAAATTGTTTTATAGTCCCTCTGCATTAGATAAATGTTTTCATTCATTGCTGGAGTTCCTCTATCTAGGTTGTGTTGTTGTACACAACCTCCACTAGATGGCTCCTTTTGTAGGCACATATAAGGACTTGTTAAGCCCCTATCTTCCATGCTTGAGGAAGGGGCATGCCTGTATTACACAGTGCGCATGTGCCAAAACGTCGTCGCATTACCGGTGACGTCATCGCGCCTGAGACCTGCGCTCCACAGCTCATCCGAGACAAGCCTCGGTTTCATCTCTGGGATAGAGTACAGACTTCCTGCTGGACGGGACTGCTGTTTCCAACCCCTCTCCCATGGACAGGTTCTCTGCACAGGATGCTCACGCCGGGACTTCACCTATTGAGGATACATTGTGCTCTACTTACCTTTACCCCATGTAAGTGCACATATACATTTTTGTAAAATAAAGGTTTTTACTGTTTCTGAACTGGAGGCGCCTTTCTTCTGCTTATCTTTTACATGTCCTTGGAGAATGCTTCATGCTTCCCCTAAGGCTTGCCCTGGAACACAGACTGTTTTGAACTTTACAATAAGGTTTTTTGTCCATTTATTTCATCTAAATTGTAATTTCCTACCTTCCCCCTCCCCCCCTAGGGGGCATGTGCATTTTATTCATTTTTACTTTCAATATGTTTTTATTTTAATTGACACTTACAGATTATGCAATAACATATTTATACGCTCAGGAGGGAATGCCTCCTAGGGCAAAACACTTAATATTTACAAACAGAAATATATTTCAATAGTCTGCTCGGCCTTGGAAACTTGTGGGGAGGCCCACTAATGATTATCAGGACCCAAATACAAACATAACAAGGTCCAGGCTCTTCCCCTAAAACTTTTGGGATCCCTTCCCTGCCCCCGGCACCCCTGATGGGAACTAACTGTGCTGGGCGAGGGAAATCTCCCTTACTATACTGCCCATATGGGCCGAGTAAACCGGTAAGATAGGACGATTGTGTGTCCCCCTGAGCGAGGGAGACTACCTAACGGTAGCATCTAATGAATTCATCAACATTTAGCCCTCTGACATGAGTAAACCGACAGAGATGATAGAAAGAAGAAAGAAAAGAAAGAGGAAGAAGGGGGGAGGTGGGGAAGGGGGTCCTCATGTTAAGTGAGGAGGTGTGATTATTTCATTTGCGTGCCTCTTGCATAGTTATTGGATAGACGTGACTGAAGATTGTTTAGGAATGGTGTTGTACCTGAACACCCGGTATGAGGGAAGTACCCATATATTGGGCCCAAGGCTCCCATATTTTTTGGAATTTCGAGGAGGTGTCCATCAGGATGCTGGTAAGTTTTTCTTGGGCCATGATCCATGAGATCTTTCTTTTGACTGTGTGTATTGCAGGTTTTGGTTGTTTCCAGGCTTTGGCAATTGTGATTTTTGTGATGCCTTGGTTATGCCTGGGATGCATGTGTTTAGAAGTGCTACCTCTGGGGTCCTGGGGACCTGGCAAGCCGTCACCTTGAAGATCATGAAGAAAACTTTTCTCCAGAAAGTGCGGATTTTGGGGCATTCCCACCAAATGTGGGCTATTGTGCCAAGGTGTTGGCATCCTCTGAAGCACAGAGGGCTTGTGGAGGGGTATATGGCTGCTAACCTGGTTGGGGTTAGGTACCATCTGCTTAGCAGTTTGATGCTTGCCTCCATGAGGGAGATATTTTGGATCCCTTTGAAGGATCTGGATAGTGCTGCTTGCCAAGTCTCCAGATCTCTGCTGTGTTGGAAGTCAGCCTCCCAAGCCTTCATGTATGGGGTTTTGTCCACAGGACAAGTGAGGGCTGAATATATCACAGAGATTCCCCCCCTCTGCTCCATGGCTTGTCCGCACTACAGTTCGTATGCTGTAAATTTGGGGGGAAGGGGTTTTTCCTTCCAGATGGTGTGTAGGAAATTGGTGATTTGGTAGAAACGAAAGCGCTCCGATACCGGGAGTTCCAGGTGTTTGATGCAAAATTTGAGATCGATTGGTCCAGTGGGGGTGAAGAAGTGTCCTATCCGGTATAGCCCTTTGTTAAGCCACCATTTAAAAGCTGAGATGTCTAGTTCAGGTGGAAAATCGGGGTTGTGAAAGAGATGTGCTAGCGGGCGACCCTTGGAGACTAGAGTCGGGACTAGTCGGAGGGAATCCCATAAGGCGCAGGAGTGGGATAGAGTCGGTGAGAGGATGGGTGGTCTGGATTTGGTCGGGCACGAAAGTATGTGATCTAGCGTATGGTTGGGGATGGCCTGTCTTTCTATATTGACCCAGTCAGGTTTTTCATATCTGGAATAAATCGTGGACAATTGTGCGAGTCTGGCTGCTAAGTAATATTTATGCAAATTTGGGAGACCTAGCCCTCCTTTGCGTCTGTGGATGAATAAAGTGTTCTGGGGGATGCGATATCCTTTTTTTCCCCAAATATATTTAATTATGTTACTCTGTATAGATCATAAGTGGACTTTCTTGATTGGTATAGGAAGGGAGCGAAAAAAGTAGAGAAGTCTGGGTAGGAGGGTCATTTTAATAGAATTGATCCGGCCTAGCCATGATAGCTCATGTTTAGACCATTGAACAAGGTCTGCCTCCAGTTTTTTAAAGAGAGGGGGGTAATTGTGTGTGTAAAGAGTTTCTGTTTTGGCCGTCAATGTGATACCCAGGTAGCGAATGGATGTATCGCTCCATTTGAATTTGAAGGATTGTTTGAGAGAGGAGATTGTTTGAGGAGGTAAAGAAACGTTAAGAGCTTGGGATTTAGAGAAGTTGACTTCAAGTCCTGAGATTTTGGCAAATTTCTCTAACATTAAGCAGAGATTGGGTAGTGTAGTGAGTGGGGAGGTCAGGAAGAGGAGGATGTCGTCGGCGAAAAGGCCGCATTTGTGCGTTTGGTCCCCGCAGATCACCCCTTTGATGTCCGTGTTATGTCGCACCGCGATCGCCAGTGTTTCTATCGCTATAGCAAACATGAGAGGAGACAACGGGCACCCTTGCCTGGTGCCTCTCATAATGTCTATAGGTTTGGAATAGTGTCCCTGTAGACGTATCTGGGCTCTCGGTCGAGAGTAAAGGCCTCGCAGAAGGCCAAGGAAGCGATCACCAAAGTCCCACCTCTCCAATAGTGAGAATATGTAGGGCCAGAAGACCGTGTCAAAGGCCTTCTGCAGGTCCAAGGACAAAAGGAATCCTGCTTGGGTTGGTCCCCCTTCCCAGTTAGTTTGTAAGATCGATATAATATCTATTATAAAGAAGGAGGTCAGGTGAGGTGCTAGAATGTGCCCAAAGGATTTATAATAGGGTATGGAGAGACCATCAGGACCCGGGGCGGACCCCTTCCTGAGGTCCTTGATGACCCCCAATACTTCCTCTTCCGTTATGGGTGATTCCATCCTTTGTTTATGAGTGTCTTTTAGGGAAGGGATAGGAAGGTCCTTCAGGAAGCTAGGGATTAAGTCAGCGGTGGATGTAGTAGGTCGTCGATACAAGGTAGAGTAAAATTCTTGGAAAGCTTCTAGTATCTTGGACGGGTTAGTCATGGGGGGTTGACCATTTATCCTGATCTTGGGTAGAGCATGAGTTTTGATAGGGGGTGAAAGTTTTGTGGCTAGTAGGGGACCTATTTTGTCAGCCTGTGTGTAGAATTTATGCTTGTTCCAGCGAATGGCCTTTTCAGCTTTGGCTGTGAGTGCTAGGTTAAGATCTAATCTGGCTTTGTCGATAAGCGAGGAGGGGGTCTTGGATGGGTCTTTTTTGTGTGAAGCCTTGAGTTTATGGTATTCTGCGTCTAACCGAAGTATGTCGGCTCTTTGTTCTCGTTTTATCTGCGTGGAGATCTGAATGAGTTACCCCTTATGAAAGCCTTGTGCGCCGCCCAGAGCATTTCCGGGGATGTGTCCTCTGTAAAGTACTCCTGCAGTGCTGTTTCAAGTTCCGTGACTCTGATGGGGTCAGATAGTAGCGACTCATTGAGTCTCCAATGTCCCCTAGATCTACCCAGGGCTCCTGTTTTCAGTGTTATGGTGACAATGGAGTGATCCGATAGGGCCTATTCCCTAATTTGGGCTTTGTGTATTGATGGGAGTAGTGAGGATGGAGTCAGGATGTGGTCGATCCGTGCGTAAGTGTTGTGAGGGGATGAATAATGAGTGAAGTCCCGCTTGTTGGGATTAAGTTCCCTCCAGGTGTCAGATAGGCCATGTGCGTGTATTGCCTTTGCGATTCTGAGACTTTCTTTGGTGGGCCGTGTGAGTTGAGACCGTGGGGGTTTAGACTTATCCAACCCCTGATCGAATGCTGCATTCGAATCACCGTCAAGTATGATCGTCCCCTCCAATTTCTGAGCTAGTGAGTGCAAGAGTGAGTAAAAAAATTTAGCTTGTCCTCTATTCGGTGCATAATAGGAGACCAAGGAATACAGATGGTCTCCCACCATGCCCTTAACCAAGAGGAACCTTCCCTCTGGGTCAGCAAGCTCAGAAATTTTCACAAACTTAAGAGAGATTAAAATTGCGACTCCCTTGGTTTTGTTGTTTGCGCTCGCTAGAAAGAACTGTGGGAAGTGTGGGTGAAGAAACTTAGGGCTATACCTGGACAGAAAATGTGTTTCTTGCAGCATAATAAGGTCTAGCTTGAGGTGTTTATAATAGTCGAGGACCTTTCTCCTTTTAATTGGGGAGTTGAGTCCCTGTACATTGTGTGATGCTATTTGCAATTGTGCTATGGGACCGTCAGCCATGGAGCAGGAGGAGAGAGATGCAACGTAAACAGCCCCCACTTACCCTGAGGTGTGTTGACACTTGGGTGAAGGCGTGATGATCATTGTACTCCGTCGGTGGGTTATGGGTAGGTACTTCCTCGAGGGTGTGAATGTTATCTGAAAAACAAAATGCAGTTAGATGCAATGTTGTGACCGGGAGGGAGGGAGGGAAGAACAGAAAAGGATAGTAAAGGTCTCCTAGAAGAAAAAGAAAGGACATGGGGAAGGAGAAACCCCACGTGTCCTTTTGAAGAGATTCATAAAATGTCTGGCCCATCCAGGCTCAGACAACCTAACCCTCAGAAACTGACGGGTATCTAAGGGTTAGATAGGTGTGCAAGTGATCCGTCACGAAACCGGACGCCCTCTAAATAATATGAACTTCTAATGTAAATAATATCCTCACGTAAGCATATCCTAAAATCTTGCAGCTTAACTGGATATACACTCCTCACCTCCCCTGCTTACATGTTTCCCTCCCCCCTAAGTCCCCAGTCCCCTTTCTTGTACAGCAGAGCGTCCATTGAGGGAACTATTCAGGTTATCCCTTATTGAGTGGACAAAGTACTCTCTGGAGTCATGGGGGGGGTAAAATTTCCAACCTTGTGAGGTGTAGCTGCTTTGTGGACAACGTTCGCTGCGATAAACGAGGTCAGTGGGGAAAAAACAATATAAAACTGAAAAATAAGTGTACTAAAGAGTCAGTAACTGGTGCCCGGGTACCCAGCATACCCTAGGATTTAGGCACGAGGGGCCCCCACAGTCGGGGGAATTATTCCTCTGGTCCCTGCTTCACACCCGGGATGTATTAAGTGATATCCAAGTCATCACTGGCTTCAAGATGGGTTGTTGTCTTTGGCCTTCTTAGCTTTTCCTGTAGACCACAAAGGAGATTGGGGGCTGGTGGGGGTCTGTCTTTTGTTGGAGATGACTCCGGCATTGGTTGTGTCCATTTCAGCTTCCTGGGAGATGATTTTCAGATGTAAGAGGAGCTTTTCTCCTTCTGGGAGGGATGAGAAAGCAAATTGTTTCCCCTTGACGGAAAACTTAACCGCGAACGGGAAGGACCACCTGTACTTTATGTCTCTTTGGGTGAGAGCAAGAAGTAGGGGTTTCAATGTTCTCCTTCTTTGGATCGTGTAGGGTGAGAGATCTGCAAAAATCTGCACTTGGTGACCCATGCACATTACTGTGTGAGCGGTCCTGGCCTGTCTCATCACTTCCTCCTTCACTGTGTAGTGATGGGGTTTGGCAATAACATCTCTTGGGGTACCATCTTTTCTGGGGGGCCCCAGGGCTTTGTGGGCCCTGTCCAGCTCTAGGCGGTGAGATGGGATGGTGGGGATCAGCTGTTTAATTAGGTCTTGTACTGCTTCAGGTATATTTTGAATTGTTTCAGGTAAGCCACGGATTCTGATATTGTATCGTCTTGACCTATTCTCGAGTTCGTCAATACGTGCCATGGCTATGTCGAGTTGGTCTTGCACTGTACAGATGTGCTGGGAGTTTTGGTTAGTGATAGCTATAGTTTCTTCAACTTTGTGTTTGATCGTGTTGATCCGGGCTCCTAGATTGATAAAATCAGCCTTGAGATCCCCTGTGATTCTAGCTGCCGTTTGTGCTAGCCCCTTGTCCAGGAGATCAGAGAATCTGTGGAAGAGGGCGTCCATTTGAAGGGCCTGTTCTCTGGCCTGGAAATCTTGAGGAGAGTGGCCTGTGTGCCCTGTGTGAGATTCCCTGGGAGATAGAGAGTATTCCTTCAGAGGGCGGTCTATGGGGGATTCAGTGGAAGCTGGTGAGGGGGTGAGGATAGGTGGGTATCCCGGTTGCCTTCCTGGAGTGAGGTGCAGGGGGAAGTGGGGTTGCTCTGACCTGTAGTCCGCCTGACTGGAGAAGCTGTGATCCTGCATCTGTGGCTTTGCCTGTGCTGCGGCGGCCATCTTGGATGTCCCGGCCGTTTCTGCTTCTGCCAATTGTGGCCACAGGTTGCGTTTAACCGGTGCCCCTGTCATATGGGGGTGTAGCCGGGACCTTGTATTATGTCTCCCCTTGTTTTGGGGTCCGTCAGTGCGCTGAGGAAGGCGTGATGGGCGCCGTTGTTTCGTGAGGGAGCGGAGCTCTAGGCAATCGCGGGCATTTTGCGAGCTCCGCGCATGCGCACTCCGCATTTTATTCATTTTTAACCAGCAGTAGCGCTACTAACCATTGTTTTTGGCATTTTGTTGAAGTCCAGAACCCCTGAGCAGAAGTAAATCATAAAGTGGAACTAAACCCATCGATTTAATGGTTAAAAAAAAAAAGCTATATTCCTGGAATGTTGGGATTGCTAACTGTCACATCTACTTAATTCCTCAACCAAACTGTCAAAGCATCATATGGCTGGTGTCATAACTGATCACATGTGCAGCACCGTGGCAGTTGCAGATTAAACAGAAGCAGCTTCCTTGGCTGTAAAATATAGGAAGGTTTAATTCTGCTTCAAGGCTGTCAGCAGGCCTCTACAAACACAGCAGTGCCTAAAGATGCCTAAAATTTTGAGCAACAGAGCATGTGCAGATCTGGGGAGACAGTATATTACTGGATTGTACACAGTATAGACACGTATTTTTAATGTTTTACATAGCTATACCTGCAAAAGGGGCCAGCCCGAAGTGATCGAGCAGGACTTCATTTTCTGACTAAAGTTCCACTTTAACTTCCACCCTCCAATACGGTTCCTTCAATCTGGCTGTCCAAGATTTCATAGAGGATTGGACAAGCCTCATGGGCTTGTCCAGTCCTCAGCCATATGCCCCCAAATTCATGTGTGTGGATGGGGGAGGGGTTCATTTGTCTAGGAAGCCAGACAGACTAGGATCAACCAATATTTTTGGCCTTAAGTCATGTGGTCACTGTGAAAACCAATCAGCGATCACTTAACTAAATGGCTCTTGTCCTAGACAGGAACCAAAACCCAATTTGTCATTCAGGGGTTAATTATTAGTTTATTTCTGCAGAGGATTGATTCACGTTATACAATGTCTGGACCTCCACGTAAGAAGTTGTCAGGTGCGGATTTCAAAAGGAAAAGAAAACTTCGAGAAGAAGAGGCCCAAAAAATGGCTGGATAATTAAAAAAAATCTTCAGTGCTGACCAGGAGCAGAAATCCACACAAGCTCAGGATGATGAACCAGATTGTGAAGTTGCAGACAATCCTGTGCATATGGATAGCAGTGAAGGACCTTCAACAACCATGACAGTGGGTGCTTCAGCATCGACAACTATTAGTGAGCAACGTGTTGAAGAGAAAAGTGACACAGATACTGAAGAAGTTAACTCTCCAATACCACCAAAACTACTAGAGACCACTTCATTACCACTTGATTTCTCTGATCCAGCGGATTGGCCAGATGTCATCACTACGTCATGTTGGGATACCACCATAATGAAAGGCCCAGCAAAACCAAATGAACACTTTGCATTTCCCAGGGATGCCTCTAACAGATGTTTTACAGCAGTCCATTACAAACGCCGCCTTGTAAATGGAGAAGTGCAGATGAGACATTGGCTAATCTACTCTACTAAGCTAAACAAAGTGTTTTGTTTTTGTTGCAAACTGTTTGTAAACAAAGAAATAAGTCTGATTGCTGGAGGTGTTAATGACTGGAAAAATATATTGAATATTTTGACAGTACACGAACAGTCTGCATATCATCTTGCTTCTGTGTGAAGGTGGAATGAGTTATGTTGATGAGGCTTGGATCAGGAAAACTATTGATCTGGGTTACCAGAGGTTATTAACAACCGAAACTCAGCACTGGCAAAATGTTCTCCAGCACCTTGTAGCCATCGTCCAATATCTTGGTAAGCAGTGCTTGAGTATCAGAGGAAGCAATGACACATTTTACAGTGCAAACTATGGTAATTATTTGCAACTTGTGGAAATGCTGGCCACATTTGATACAGTGATGCAGAACCACCTTCAAAAAATAACAAATTCGGAAATTCATTGTCACTGTCTGGGAAAGGATATACAAAATGAATTAACTGGACTTATTTCTAAAGAAATAACCAGACCATCATTCTTGACTGCACTCCAGATGTTGCTCTTGTGGAACAGATGACCATAATTGTTAGGTTTGTGTCAATCATACAAGGTGACTCAATAACAGCAAGCCCTGAAGTGAAAATCGAAGAAAGGTTTCTTGGATTCATCCCAGTTCATAGTTCAACTGGAGAACAGTTGACTGAATCAATTCTAGCAGAGCTTGAGAAACTGAACATACCATTAAGTGATATGAGAGGCCAAGCATATGACAATGGGTCCAACATGAAAGGGAAGCACTCTGGTGTTCAGAAGAGAGTCAAGGATTTGAATTCACAGGCATTCTATATTCCTTGCAGTGCTCATTCTTTAAACCTTGTTGTAAATGATGCTGCTATGTGTTGTAGGGAAGCCAGTTCATTTTTTGGTACTTTGCAGAAAATATATGTTTTTTTTTATCTCGCTCAACAAATCGGTGGGACATCTTAAAGAAGCACATCAGTAGGCTAACAGTGAAGCCACTATCAACTACAAGATGGTCAAGTAGAATTGATGCCATTCATCCTTTCAGATTTCAAATAGCTGAAATATATGACACACTGATGGCAATTGAAGAAGATCCAGCATTTGCTATTCTTGCAAGAAGTGAGGGTGCTTCATTGGCAAAAGAGCTGAACAGCTTTACATTTTTGTGTTTGACAGTAATGTTAACATATTAAGTAGCATTAATGAAGTAAGTAAACTTCTTCAAAGTCAAACAATTTACTTGCCAGATGTTGTGGAGTTTTTGGAATCCAGCAAAACCTACTTAGAAACTTATCGGTCTGATAATGGATTTGAGGAGTTACTCACAGAAGCACAAACAATGGCACTGGGAATGAAAATTTAACCTGTGTTCCCTTCTACAGTGCAGAGAAAAAAGGAGAGACTTTTTTCCTACGAGGGACAAAATGATCCCATCCAAGATCCCCAAAAACGGTTTAAAGTTGAGTGTTTCTATACTATCTTGGATGTCATAATCAAATCTGTTGAGGAGAGATTTGAACAGCTTAAAGGTCATAGCAACTATTTTCAGTTTTTGTATGACATCAGGAAACTTAAAGACATGAATAGAGAGCAACTCTTGAAGAGCTGTATGGAGTTACAAGAGGTGCTAACTGATGTAAAGACCAAGGATGAAGATATTGATGGAATGCAGCTGTGTGAAGAGCTAATTGTCTTGGCTCCTGTTGTATCAGCAAGCATGAAACCAATTGACGTTCTGGGCTATGCAGTCAAGAATGGTTTTGCTCCAAATGTAGCTATAGCACTTCGCATACTGTTGACACTCCCCATCACAGTGGCTTTGGGTGAAAGAAGCTTCTCAAAATTAAAAATCATTAAAAATTACTTGCGTTCTTCAATGTCACAAGAAAGGCTGGTTGGTCTTGCCACTCTGTCTATTGAGAATGCCATTGATCAAGAGACTGACTTTGAAATATTGTTGAAGGAGTTTGCTAATGCTAAAGCAAGAAAGGTCAATTTTTTGTAGACCCAATAGCCTTAGTTAAAAGATGCTTGAACAGCACAGAGTTCAAAGATTGGCACTTTCATTATTGATTGTTTTTAGATTTGCAATGTTATAAGTTCTTTTGCACTATATATTAATTTATAATTTGCTCTTTTGTACTTTAGTTTATTTTTTTATTGTACCAATTTTATTGAGAGATGTTAGAAATATTGGAATGTTATAATATCTCTCCTGTCTCATAGTGTTTCTTTTATAAATGGTAAAGTATGTTTCTATAACGTTGTCATGTTATTTATCTATCTTATTTTTGTGAGGCTTGTTGCCAGTTGATACATGTGCAATGCTGCCATGTTATGTTTTGCAAATAAGAAAATGTTTACAAATAAAATTGACTATTTTATGGTTTATCGTTTTGAATTATTTGATCCAAAAGCTGGTTTGGGGGCAAAACTGTAAAATTTCCACAATTAGCTGGTCTAGCAAAGTGTTGCATGTAAAATAGTAGTGGTCATTAAAAAGGTGGGGTGTACATGGGCAGGGCAAAGGGGGTGGAGTCAGGGGTGGAGCCAATGGGGGTGGCAAAATTAGGTTTCACCTAGGGTGTCAAAAATCCTTGCACCAGCCCTGCCACTGGATATGTGTACACATTCCGTATTTATGAAGGCAAAGACTCCCAGCTCCAGCCCCGTGAGTGCCTCACATATATTGGAACCAGTGGGTAAATTGTATGGGAGCTGGCATACCCCTTGTTCAAAAAAGGATACCATTTATATGTGGACAATTATTATACTAGCCTGCCTCCTTTTCACCACCTTTACTGTAAACAAACTCTGGCCTGCGGTACCTTCAAAAAATACTGGAAGGGCTTCCCACAAAATCTATTGACAAAAAAAAGAAGTGTTGGCCATGAAGTGGAGGGACAAGAAAGAAGTCCACATCGACTTTATCATCCTCAATGATACCTTGGTGGAGATCCAGAGAAGAAGCTGACCCGTTGTAAAGCCCGAATGTTTCCACAACTACAATCTGTTCATGGGGGATGGATTTAAATGATCAGATGCTACAACCATATTTGTCAACCCGAAAGTCCCGTTATTGGTATAAGAAAGTTTAATTTCATCTGTTTCATATGGCCCTGTTTAATTAATTTGTCTGCTACCAAAGTAAACTGAAAATCAACAAATCACCTACCTCAAGTATATTGACGACATCATCACTGCCCTGATTTACCAACAAGGACCCGCCCCAGGAAGCATTCGCTCTGATAGTGTGAGTCGACTTCATGAGCAACATTTTCGCTATAACATTCCCCCCACAGAATCCAGAAGAAGATGCCAAAAGAGATGTCATGTATGCAGCAGAGGAGTTAGAAGAGATACCAGCTATTATTGTCCCGAATGTCCCTCCCAACCTGGTCTGTGCATCAGAAATTGCTTCAGAAGTTACCACACATCCATTAGATATTAATTGCCCTTATTTTTAACAGACTGCCATTTCCTTATTTCAAATACCTGTGTGGATAATTTGCCTGCTACCATGTTTCTACCTTCCACGTTAACTCACCCTGGCCTGTTTACTGACAATGTCTTTGCCTGCCATTTTAAACCATTTTTCTGACTTCCACATGCACCAACCTCATCCTGTTTACTGATGATGCCTCTGCCTGCCGTTTTAAGCCATGTTTCTGACTTCTACGTCTACCGACCGTGGCCTGTTAATTGAATGTTTTTGCCTGCCACTTGGACCAATCTTCCTGCTGCCTGGACCAATATTTTGGCTGTGCTGACCATATCGCTGCCTGTAATGACCCAGGACTTTATGGATCATGTTTCTTCCTCCTGCATGGACCAATACTTTGGCTGTGCTGACCATATCACTGCCTGCTGCCTCTACTGACTATGGACAGTATTTATGCCTGGACATCTCTGCCTGCTACTTGGACCAATGCTTTGGCTGTGCTTTGGCTGTGCTGACAGTATCTCTGCCTGTACTAACTATGGACAGTATTCCTGCATGCTGCCTGGACGATTGCTTTTGCTGTCGCTGACCACATCCCTGCCTGCTGCCTGGACCAATGCTCTCCTCTGTGGACCACTGCACTACTAAAACCACAGGTAATCTTTTGTTATTTGGTATGTACATGCTATGTGTCAGAAATATGAAGGGCCTTCAAAAATGTGATCGGTAGTCAGAAAATTATATGTGTAATTTATGCTCCTAGAATGCCTGGAGGTGCTACTTCAATGTTGGGCTGAGTAGCAGAATGTATTTTGGGGTGTCACTTTTGCTATGTACATGCTATGTGTTAGAAATATCTTATGAATGGACGACTTTGTGTAAAAAATGCATTTTCATTTTTTTCCCACATTTTCCAAAAACGTCTGGAAAAAAATTAACCATTCAAAAGACTCATTATGCCTCATAGATTATACATTGGGGTGTTTTCTTTCCAAAATGGGGTCATTTTGTGGGCAATTCCATTGCCCTGGTGCTCCAGGGCCTTCAAAAAGTGTAATAGGTGGTTGAAAAATTAGATGTGTAACTTATGCTTGTAGAACGCCTGAGGGTCTACTTCAATGCTGGGCCTCTGTATGTGGCCAGGCTGTTTAAAAGTCTCACACATGTGGTATTGCCATACTTAGGAGGACTAGTAGAATGTATTTTGGGTGTCATTTTTGCTATGTACATGCTATGTATTAGAAATGTCTTATAAATGGACAACTTTGTGTAAGAAAAGGAGGAGTAGCAGAATGTATGTTGGTGTGTAGTTGCAAATATGCATGCGCTGCTTGTGAGAAATAACCTGTTAATATAACAAGTTTGTGTAAAAAAAAAAAAAGAGAAATAAAAGAATTTGGGGAAAAATATTACAACTTCAAAAAACTCACCATGCCTCTTACTAAATACCTTGGACTGTCTAATTTCCAAAAATGGGTCATTTGGGGGGTATTTGTACTTTCCTGGCTTGTTAGGGTCTCAAGAAATGAGATAGGCCATCAGCACATCAGGTGTGATCAGGTTTGATCAATTTTCAGTGCTTGGCACCATAGCTTGTAGACTCTATAACTTTCACACAGGCTAAATAATATCCACTAATTTGGGTTATTTTTACCAAAGATATTTAGCACAATAACTCTTGGCCCAAATTTATGAAGAAAAATGAATTATTTGCAAAATAAAAACTAAAAAAGTGTTTTTTTTTCGCTTATATTGCAAAAAAAAAAAAAAAAGCGGTGATTAAATACTACAAAAAGAAAGTTCTATGTGTGAGAAAAAAATATATAAAAAATTTGTTTGGATACAGTGTAGCATGACCGAGTAATTGTCATTCAAAGTGTGAGAGCACTGAAAGCTGATAATTGGTCTGGGCAGGAAGGTGCATAAGTGTCTGGTTTTGAAGTGGTTAAATAATTAGTGGAATTTGCTGAGGGAGAGCTAATGAAGATTTAACAGAGTTAGATGGATAGCAGTGCTTAGAACAGGAAGAGGAAGAAAAGGATGAAACAATAGAAGAAGTACAAAATAAGTTCACAGCCAGAGGGTTAGCTGGCGTGTTCTCAAAAGTGAATGCAGCATTATTACAATTAGAGAGTATGGACCAAAATGTTGAAAGGTTCTCTAAAGTGGAACGGCAGAGGAAGGAACTTATGCGATGTTATAATGAAATTTATGACGAAAAAAAATACAGAGCAGAGCACCTTAACCAAATTCTTCTTGTGAGCTACATCATTTCCTTGTTGTCTTCTCTCTCATCTACAACTCCTGATGACCCTGCTGGTAACTCCTATGATGACACTGTCGACCCTGCTGGTAACTCCAATGATGACACTGATGCCCTGCTGGTAACTCCAATGATGACACTGATGGCCCTGCTGGTAACTCCAATGATGACACTGATGAACCTGCTGGTAACTTCAATGATGACACTGATGACCCTGCTGGAAAAATACATTTCAATTCAATTTTAATTTAATTGATGACACTGATGACCCTGAAGCACTATCATCCTTTGAAGGATTTGATGAATAGAATGTCCTATGAAAATACACACGCGGCTGGTTAAGGAATGAGGACTTAAGGACAGACAGTGATATAAATAAATTGCAGCCAGCGAAAAAATAGAAAACATGCCCTTTTAAAAACACACATTTGGACTGTTATGACTGTGGACAGTGCATGTGGAGGGGCTGTAAAAAAAGCTGCTAGACAAACATCAACGCTTTAACACTCAGCAGCATTAAGATGCTAAACATTTTCTCTCCCCCCTACCCCCATGTTCCCTAAGATACAGAGAATTGTGGTACCCAAAGGACATTCATTGAAGGGTTTAAATCCACTTAAAAAAAAACAATACGTGCTGTACATTATTCTGTTCCTAGGCACTTTATCAGCAGTGCCCCCTAGGATTCTCTACCACAGCTAAGCACTATAAGACCGCTGGGAACCCTGCCTTTTATTCCTAGTCATTCTATGCCACCTGACCTAAGTTCAGAGGTTAGGAAGTGCATTATTGGTAAGTGCTTGCTACAGAGGTGAATGGTCGCATTAGGTTCACCATGTTTTTATTTTATTTTCAATAGGTTTTTTTATTGCTTTTCCAACAATATTACATATAAGGAAATACAAGTGGATACAGAGAAGAGAAGATCAAGCCTGTCATTCAGGTCTTTTAACTGCAGTCCGAGAAAAACTCTTCCTCTTGGGTACCGAAGAGTTTTTCTCAGACTTTGGAGAGTAACTACTAGACCTATGTACAATTTATTCAACTGCAAGAAAATATGTGTCTTTGTTAACTGTCTATGTATGTTTTAATCATCATCACATGTGTGATCGATTTTTATCATATATATCAATAAATATACATTTTAATACAGTAGTGCTGTTGCTATTCAAAGTCCCACTTAGGTGATTCTCCTTGTTTTCAAAACATTGGGAGACTTTTTTTTATTTTTTAATAAAGGAATTGTGAAAAACTGTTTCTTTCTTTTTATTACTTTTTGAAACTTTTTTTTGGAATGGGTAGGGATACTATGTACCCCATACTCATTCACATAGGGGGGCGGGATCTGGGGGCCCTCTTCTTAAAGGGGGCTTGCAAATTCTGCTAAACCCCCTGCCCACAGACCCTCACAACCACAGCCCAGGATTGTGAGGAAGAGACCCTTGTTAAAATGGGGACAAGGTGCTTTGGGGTGGGGGGGACAGAGCTCCCGCCCCAAAGCACCTACCATGTTGAGGGTATGTGGCCTGGTATGGTTCAGAAGGGGGGAGCTCACCCCCCCTTTCCTGAACTGCCAGGCTGTGTGCTTGGATAAGGGTCTGGTGTGAGATTTGGGGGAGACCCAACTTTTTTTTATAATTTGCACGTGGGGTTCCCCTTCACGACATTTAAAAAAAAAAAAATTTAAATAGCCGGGTGCTAGGCAATTGCAACTGTGAGTCAATTTAAATGTGATTTAAATCTTTTTTTTTTTTCTTTACAAATGTCATTTTTGCTGCACCATGTTCTATACATGCTACAGATGCACCACTTAACAGGCAGACTAAGGGGATCGCCCAAGCACCGTATTTAAAGTAATTTTTCATTTTTATTGTTGCACTTTAAGCATAATTAAAATCACTGCTCCTTTAAAAATGAACTTTTTTTTTTTTTTGCATTAATACATGTCCCCCAGGGGAGTACCCAGACCCCCATTCCCCTTTTATGGCCAATTACTGGCATATAAGCTTTCAAAATGGGCACTTTGATTTTTCCTGTAGAGCTCCTATAGTCTTCAATGGGGTTTGTCGTTCGGGTCAGAACTTTTCCCCTGTTCGGGAGTTCTGCTGCAAACCGAACAGGGGGGTGTTCGACCCATCTCTAATAATTACTACATAATATATTAACATAATATAATGTTTAAATATAACAGAGGTCAACAGTAAAAATAAAAAACAAAATACATTTAAAAAAGTAGAAAAAAATAATAATATGGTTTTTCATATAGTTTTCCAGTGAAAGGAAGAGATTGACACTTTTTTAGCCTTGAAGAGAAACTAATGTTAGGGAAACATTGAAATGAAGCCACACAGTAAAGAGTTGAGGGCTTCATGTCAATGAACTCAGACTTGACACCTAAGGGTATATGTAAATGTATTAAACCCTTGGCAAAATAAGATTGCCCCTTGGTTGGCATTTCAATACACAAATTTCAATGGGCTCAAAATGAGGCAATTGACAATTACAGTAAAAGGTCGATGTTATGCTTCAAGGACGTTTAAGTCATTTGTAGCTAAATTCTTAGTTCAGCTGCCCTGCAAAGTAACCATAGTACTAGCTCACATATTTTGGTATATTTAAAAATATATTTACTTTATTTGTTGAAGCCAACATTTGGTTTTAGACATTATTTAGCTTTAGCTCTGTTGAGATACATTGGAAATTGTGACTGTATGTAATATCAGTATCATAATCAGTAGCAAAAATTATATATTTACTATAGGTAATTAAGCTTAAATTATTTTTATGGATATAGTTATATAGATTAAAAGAGGTTACCACATGAATTGTGCAATAAATTAATTACCATAACTAAATGTTATCCATCACACTGAAAAACACATATTGTGCCTCTGACGTGCATGCACAAAATACATTTCAATTTTATTTTTTATGGCATATGTGTTACTTCTTTTATTATAAAGTCTGTTAATTGCAAATTTATGGTTTACATTTGGCATTGAAACTGCATATTTTGAGCCATTTTGTAATCTGTTAATTACTTATTTAATGAAGTGTGTAATTATCTATTTTAAGTTTGCAAACTAGTTCCACTTCAAAGAGTAAAAACCATCTTAGAAATGTTAGAAATTAAATCCGGTTAATGCTCACCAGTGTCTATTTAACATATTGTTTTTTATGGATATTGGTACAATAAAATAGGTTGTAAAGTGGTCAAATATTAAAAGTTCTGTAAAAAAGTGTTTCCTTATTTGTGCTTTGTTTCTGCAATCACTACAAAATTAGGCATTACCATTTTTAACTCATGACTTCATTAAAATGCTAATCTTTGAGTAGAAAGTTTTGGGTTTGCCGATGGTCCATTTTAATCATTACACTATGCCTGAGTGTTTACAAAAAATTAAAATTAGACAGAACATTTGAAAGGGTAATTCCAGCATATGCCATATTGTTTTTAAGCAGAAGCTCTAGAGCAGTGATGGCGAACCTTGGCACCCCAGATGTTTTGGAACTACATTTCCCATGATGCTCATGCACTCAGCAGTGTAGTTGAGCATCATGGGAAATGTAGTTCCATACCTTCAGGACAGAAGTTTATTCTGTAGCAAGACAACAACCCCAAACATACAGCCAATGTCATTAAGAACTATCTTCAGCATTAATAAGAACAAGGAGTCCTGAAGTAATGGTTTGGCCCCTACAGAGCCCTGATATCAACATCATCAAGTCTGTCTGAGATTACATGAAGAGACAGTCTACATGCACAGAATATCTGTGGTTAGTTTTTTGAGATGTTTGGAACAACCTACCTGTTGAGTTCCTTAAAAAACTGTGTGCAAGTGTACCTAGAAGAGTTTATTCTGTTTTAAAGGTGAAGGGTGGTCACATCAAATATTGATTTAATTTGAAATTATCTTCTGTTCCCTTACTTACAATTTTGTTAATTGATAAAAATAAACTGTTAACACTGCTATTTCTGAAAGCAATCCACACCTGCATAAAACTTTTAGTCATTCTCTGCATTAAGATAAAAAAACACCCCACTACCTGCTCTAGACAATCCTTAAATATTTACTTGAGTTCTGTCATCGATACAGTGCTGTCCCAGCTCCAGTACTGTTCCTCTCACATTTTGGTTTCACAGGTGACACTGAGAGCAGTGGGAGCCATAGGCACCCTCTGCTGTCAGTTAAACTCCTGTGAGAAGGGAGCAGAGGCATGGTTTACTGGCTATAGATGGACACAGCCCAGCTAGGGAATGTGCATGCAATAGTGCCTCTTTAGCACCCCTATAGAACTTGGTTTGCTAAGGAGGCACCCACCGGATGGGGATGTGGACAGTGCTGCCAAAGAGGAGGTAAGGAACCACTCTGTGTAATATTATTACACACAACAGGTATGCATAACCTCTTTTTTCATTTTAGCAAAAAAAAGCCTTTAATATTACTTTATTGTGCATCTTTGGAAGTATGTGCTACCCTAAGGCACAGAGTGCACGCAGCATCCAGTCATATCAAACTGAAACTAGAGTCCCACTTTCAAAAAATGTGAGCAGGCATTGGAAACAGGCAATAGCGTTCATTTACTAAAACTAGAGAGTGCAAAACCTGGTGCAGATTTCCATGGTAGCCAATGGGCTTCTAACTTCAGCTTGTTCAGTTAAGCTTTGATAGAACAAGCTGGAAGCTAATTGGTTTCTATGCAGAGCTGCACCAGATTTTGTACTCCCCAGTTTTATAAAATCAACCCCAGAGTCTCTTCTGCAATAAAAGCAACCTACCTGCTCGTTCGCAGTCTTGTTTGCAAACACAGCTCAGTTTACATTCCAGTACAGCGCCTGTGTTCTGGGATGAATGCCTTCCTGCACTTGTGCAGGAGTGATGTTACTCTGCACTGGTCAATGAAGAGGGCCTCAGCCTAGCACTTAGAACAAACTGGGTAGAGGATGTCTGCACCAGAGAGGGACAGAAAGAGAGGTAAGTATTGCAGAGTTCAGCTTTACTTCAAAAGGAAAAAAATAAGGATTTGCCTTCCTACCCAATTGAGAGGTATTTATCTATTTCTTTTACAGGATGCTTGCAGTATCATGTTGGGGCCCAGGGGACGTGGTCACCTAAAGCTTTTCTTTGAATTAAGCTCAGGCAAAGTGGTACCTCTGGCACGTGAGTGAGGCCTGGAACAGAAAAGAAAGAAAGAAAAGTAGTGCAGGGCCGGGCATGACAGTGTGTTGGGGGAGACAATGTATGGCTTAATTATATGAAGTGCTAAGAGGGGAGGTGACAGTGAGGAAAGTCCAAGGGGGAGTAGTGCTGTTTAAGGAGGAGGCGGGACTGGGCTGGGGAACAGAAAGTTGGGGAGAAAGAAAGGAGGAGGCAGTTTCCCTCACCGCTCCTCCACCATGGCTGACACAGATTTACTTTTGGCATGATTTAGAACGGCGGCTGCGAGCAGGGGATCAGAGTGGCTGCACAGCCAGATGGCAGCATTGATGGATGACCAGGCAAGCGGATCTGCAGAAGGAGGTGAGGTGTCCACACGCGGAGGTCTAGACCTCCGGCGCATCTTTCTCTGGGGCCTTCCCCCTGGGATTTACGCCATCCTAGGAGCCCTCTGGGGGAACAATCCACTCCCCCAGAAAAAATTGAGCCAGCAGACCACTGCAGAGGGGCCTGGGCGGACCTCATACCGCCGTCCGAGCTCGGTGGGCGGGTCCACGGGCTGTCATGGCGCTGCTTCCCCGTCCGCTCATCGAGGGACTGAACACTCAGCCCCCCTCTCTGCCTCACTTGCTACTAGGGGGGAGGCGCAACGGGGACAAACAACAAAGGCACGGCTGTCGGGCTGTTAATGGCTGAGGCTGGCAGCTCTGCAAGTGGGTGGGGCCTACACGGGTGGCGGGAAGCAAAAAAAATGGCAGAGGAAGGCTGGGACAGTCTGGCCGGGGCACAACACAGAATGGCTGGCGCAGAACCCGCGGCAGTGGGCAGAGCTTCAGAAGCGAGCCGGGCCCTAAAGCAGTGAGACACTACGGCCTCCAGGCCCTTGTCGCCTGGCGGGCTAGCAACACCAGTGATACAGGACTCGACTGAAAGGTCGGGAGGCGAGCTGTTAGTGTCGGAGGAAAGGAGCCACAGGGATGCGAACCAGCGAGGGAAGCAAGCACGGTGGCTGTTGGGGATGCCCCTGGGCAGCCCGGAAAGTCCACTAATGTTTCTAATGTTTTCTTTGTAAGCTGCATGGTAGGATTTGTTGGAGGTTGGGAAGGGGGGTGCAATGACGGCAGCGGTTGCTCCGACCAGTTCGGGGACAGAGGCGCAGCTGTGGTATTGTCAGGCAGCGAGAAGGCGGGAGAAAAAGGGGGGCTCAGAAGTATACTGGTAGGATGGATGTGGTAAGGATTGCAGACGCAAAATAAAATGTGAGATGTATGGGTGCTTTGAGGGTCCGCTGGGGAGCACATTTGAAACAGGAGGTCCAGGATATGATTTGCAAGGGCGAATATGTGGAGATCTACTCGTTATGGCCCCTTTTTAAAAAAAATAAAAAGAATGTTAAATTTAAATTGGATAGGGTCAGGCATGAAGATTCTAAGAAAGAAATTTAGGAAAAGAGGAGGTACAGATTGATTCCACGGAAATTTGTTAATTGGGCGGCAGGCATTCGCCATTATGGCGAGTGTCATTGGCGAGAAGAACCCCGAACATTGCTCAGCGTTGCTGTTATACGGATGCCATTGGTGAGGTGCACAGGTTATATGGGGGATCTGCTTGGCTACGGTATGACGAGCAGCTTAGACAGTGCATGGTGGTATGGCCGTCTCTTCGCTGGGATCAAAAAGATATTGGCCTCTGGATGCGGTTTATGTAGTAGGCAAGGGCCCCTAATCAGTTTCTTTGGGGGAAGGGGGTACACTCTCCTCAGGTAAACCTTCGGCCCAGTCTGAGGTCCTGAGAACTCTGGAGAAGGTTATCCCTGTACTTGGCCGCATTCATCTTTCCCTCGATTGCAACCAGTCCTCCTGTCCCTGCAGCTGAAAAACACCCCCACAGCATGATGCTGCCACCACCATGCTTCACTGTTGGGACTGTATTGGACAGGTGATGAGCAGTGCCTGGTTTTCTCCACACATATCGCTTTGAATTAAGGCCAAAAAGTTCTATCTTGGTCTCATCAGACCAGAGAATCTTATTTCTCACCATCTTGGAGTCCTTCAGGTGTTTTTTAGCAAACTCCATGCGGGCTTTCATATGTCTTGCACTGAGGAGAGGCTTCCGTCGGGCCACTCTGCCATAAAGCCCTGACTAATGGAATGCTGCAGTGATGGTTGACTTTCTACAACTTTCTCCCATCTCCCGACTGCATCTCTGGAGCTCAGCCACAGGGATCTTTGGGTTCTTCTTTACCTCTCTCACCAATGCTCTTCTCCCCCGATAGCTCAGTTTGGCTGGACAGCCAGCTCTAGGAAGGGTTCTGGTCGTCCCAAATGCCTTCCATTTAAGGCTTATGGAGGCCACTGTGCTCTTAGGAACCTTAAGTGCAGCAAAAAATTTTTGTAACCTTGGCCAGATCTATGCCTTGCCACATTTCTGTCTCTGAGCTCTTCAGGCAGTTCCTTTGACCTCATGATTCTCATTTTCTCTGACATGCACTGTGAGCTGTAAGGTCTTATATAGACAGGTGTGTGGCTTTCCTAATCAAGTCCAATCAGTATAACCCAACACAGCCTGACTCAAATGAAGGTGTAGAACCATCTCAAGGATGATCAGAAGAAATGGACAGCACCTGAGTTAAATATATGAGTGTCACAGCAAAGGGTCTGAATACTTAGGACCATGTGATATTTCAGTTTTTCTTTTTTAATAAATCTGCAAAAATGTCAACAATTATGTGTTTTTCTGTCAATATGGGGTGTTGTGTGTAAATTAATGAGGAAAAAAATGAACTTAAATGATTTTAGCAAATGGCTGCAATATAACAAAGAGTGAAAAATGTAAGGGGGTCTGAATACTTTCTGTCCCCACTGTACAGTTGAGGACTTTGCAGTCGTTGCTGGGTAAGTTCAATTTTGCCTGCCAGTTTTATTCCGATGAGTTGGGTTTTTTGGCTGACGGCTGTCGGCTGCTACAGTGGGGGTTCAGGCCCCGACCAATATTATATAGCTGACTAGGGAACATCGGGAGGATTAGAAGGTTTGGTACGAGTTTTTGGCTGCATATAAAGGCCGATCGGTGTGGAAGTCCGGCCCGGTGAGTAAGTTCGATAGGGAATGGGTCACGGACGCAGCAGGGCCAATGGGCTGGGGGGCTTGCTTTCAGGGGCAATGGAGTGCAGAACCTTGGCCCCAGTTTTGTGTGGGAGTGGGGGTTCATTCGTAACCTGGTGCTATTGGAATTTTTTCCAGTGGTTCTGGCTATGGAGCGGTGGTGAGGGTCATGCAGAAACCTGACATGGAGCTGAATTGTGACAACATGGGTGTAGTCACATGTAATAAGAATATTCCTGCGTTACCCAATTGAAAAAAGAAAAGAAAACAAAAACTCAGAAAAATAGTAAAAACGCACGTATGCGACTGGACAGCTGCATGCACCGAAGCAAGGGTCAGACATAAGCCCAAAATCAAACTGAGGTATAGGGGGGAGGTGCTGCGCTAACCAGAAGAAAGCTGTAAATCTCTGTCTGTGGTCAATTAATAAAATGACATAAAATCGCATAATAAATCGCATAAATAAGTGTTGACACTAAAAAACATTCAAGTCTTAATAATCAGCATCATGTGTATGTGAAAAAAAGTGCATAAAAAATCCTTTTCAATTGGTATATACTAAATAACAAAAAAATTGCATGTTAAATCGCATAAATAAGTGTTGACACTAAAAACATATAAATCTAGATAATCATGTGTTGGTGCACAAAGGGACATAAACTCTACTTCATGTGAATAATTCTAAATAAAAAATACATAGAATAAATCAGAAATAACCATCAAAAACATATCCTTATAAATGGTGTAAAACGTACAAAGTGCCAGTGCTTAAAGGTGATCTAGATATCACAAATAAAACACATCAATCCAACGCAATATGGATAATAAATAATATAAATAAATGTCCCAATAATAGTGATATAAAATATATCGTGCTGTCCTGCGAAACAAATGACCAATGGCATGCCAGTAAGTGCAGCAAACTTAAAGTGCCAGTGTAAAAGTCATTGAAGGTGCAAAAGCAAGTTCTGGTGTATTCAATAAAACAACAGTGGGGTGTCTGGGATGCAATTCACTCAGTGTCCTCTTCGTACATAAAACACTAATGTAAACAGTGGCCCCTTACCTAGCGGTACTAGGTCAACCGCATGAATTGTAGCTAAAACGCCAGGTCCTGAGCCTCAATCGCGTATATTCACGATGCCGGTGTTGGGTTATCCTAATGGCAGCTGATTACAAGTGGCTATGGTCCTATTAGGGGTCCTGGACCAGCGCGGATTCTAACTCAGCCTCCACATCTCAGGTATGTATGTACAGGAATATGCAGGACAAAGGTACTTGATAGTGAAGTATGTATTAACCAGGTAATGCTTTATTAAAAATCTTTAAGTAGATGTACTCACATAAAAACAATGCAGAGCAAACCTCTCTCCTACGAGCAGCGAACTCGTTCTGTGTTTAGCAATGTGAAACAGCCTATTCCGTCCCTACGCGTGACATCACCGATCACGTGACTTCTTCAGGGGTAGTAGTAGTCACATGGCCAACCGCATGTTCGCATCATCACAACCGGTCATACAGCTGCTACACCATTTTGTGTTGAGTTGTGTGCAGTTGAACATTTTCTCTATGCTGTTCATCTTACGGGTGTCGACAACACACGGGCTTACTCCTTGTCTCGATTTTCAGTGGGACAAGTTCAAGGAATTAGCCGGCCATGGAGGAGGAAGAAGTTAATTGCCTGGGCTGGATATGGGAGCTGGCATTGGAGTGGCCGCAGAATGGAATCCAGCAGGCTCTGCGAGTGTGGTGGGGCCCCTAAGGGTAAGGTGTTATCCTTCTGGGCTGTGGCGGTGTTTTGTTGGTCTTTGATGGTGGCAGTAAGCATATATGATGGAAAGAGGTGGGGGGCTCATCGGTAGTATGTGTCCCTCATGTGTATTCCAGCGAAAGGTTAGCTGGAATACTGTAATAGTTGCACTGCGGGAAGGGGGTTGTCTCAGAGCTGATTATATGCTTGGAGGCCTATCATGTGGAAAAAGGTCCTGCAGTGTATTGGTGGAATATGTGTTGGAGTTCCAACAGACTGGAGTTAAACAAGTTGTTACGGATGTTATATATTGGTATATATTTTATAATGGAGTTATTTATATCGTCTTAATAATAAGTAGGATGCTATGGTCATTTATACTCCAAATTAAGGTGTGGTCTCATCATTTTAGAAGGGTAAGAAATGGGGATGTTGGAGTACAAGTGGTATAGCAGTAAGAGGCAGGTTGGGTACCTCTGGACTACACTGGTCATGTGCAGTGTGCGCACCATGATCTGTATTTAAAGTGATTCTAAAGTCTCAGGGTTTTTTTTGTTAAAAATAACAAACATGTTATATTTACCTGCTTCTCATCTTGGGTCCCTCTTTGGCACTCCTGGCCCCTTAGTCCTGTTGAGTGCCCTCACAGCAAGCAGCTTTCTATAGGGGCACCCGAACTGAGCTGTAGCTCCGTGTGTCCATTCAGACAGGGAACAAATGGCCCAGCCCTATCCCCTCTCTCTCCTCATTGGCTCACTGACATTTATTGTCAGCAGCGGGAGGCAATGGCACTTCACTGCTGCCTCAGCCAATGAGGAGGGGCAGCCAAGTCTCTTGTGGAACATCGCTGGATCGAGATGGGGCTCAGTTAAGTATTGGGGGGGCTGAGGGAGGTTTTTTCTCTTAATGCAAACAATGCATTAAGATAAAAAAAACCTTCTGCCTTTACAACAGCTCTCATGATTGTGCTGCTGCCAACGGACTGCGTGTTCATCACTGGTCGTCATATGTCTGGTCAAGCATGTGGCGCCCAAGCGGCTGCTGTTTTGGCCATACTTGATCCACTTCAGACATAGGTTGCAAACAGCAACAGTGCGATCTGCTGCACACCTGTTGAAAAAGGCCCACACCGAGGGCAGGAGGCGGAGCCTAGCAGAGCAGACATGCATTGTTAGAGCTCCACACCGCTGAGGAGAGAAGAGAAGGACAAAGCGGAGCCTGCAGGCTCAAAAGGTATCCATTTGAACCTTTTTGCCCCAGGGAACAAACTGTGAAAGTTTGGGCAGGAAATATGGTACTGGGAGGAAATCGTGGCAGAAATAAAAATCACCTCACAAAGAGCTCACAGGCACTCACTGCAGCTGAAGCAGCTCCAGTCACCTCACAAGATACAGCATCAGGGCGCTCTCACAGACAGAAAATGTCACAGCAAGACTCTCCATTTGAGTCAGATACAGAACAAATCCTCTCACAAACTTCTCCACAAGCCTCCTCAGTATCCCCAGTAATATTATTACAATTTGAAAAGATGCTTCATAAGGCTTTAAAACAAACCTCAGACCAAATAACAAAAAGCCTAACCAAAGAAATAAGAGAGCTGGGAAACCGCACCGCAGCCTTAGAAATAATAATGGATGAAATTGAAATTACAACCCAAGAAAATATAACAGAATTGGAACAATTAAAAAAAGAGAATTTAATACTTCAAACTAAGCTCGAAGATTACGAAAATAGAGCCAGACGTTCAAACTTACGCATAAGGGGAATACCTGAAACTGTGACAGACCTGCAATCTACTATTACTGCTCTATTACAAGAACTAAAGCAAGATATCCCTATTGAATGTTTAGAACTGGACAGAGTACACAGAGCCCTCACAGCCAAAAAGAAAGATGGACCCCCACGTGATATAATCACAAAATTTCATTATTACAGAACGAAAGAACAAATACTAATTGCTGCAAGAGAAAAAAAGGAACTTAATTTTCAAGGACACAATTATCAAATTTTTGCTGACCTATCCCAACTTACTATTACTAAAAGACGATCCATGAAACCCCAACTAATGGAATTGCAATGCCACAACATTATGTATCAATGGGGCTTCCCCTTTTCAGTCAGATTTAACTACCAAGGTACAATTTACAGAAGCAGATCAGCAGATGAACTACAACAAACCCTTTTAAAATTAAATCTGACAGAACCCACAAGCAGCAACACTCCCACACGCAGAAGAATGGCATCATCTTCACCTTCAGGCAGCACCCAGAAAATTTCAGAACAAAATGGGAATCATCATTCTCACAAAAGAGGCCATTATGCCACATCATCCATGGACCAAGAAGATTCAATGGACTGACATCCTAATTCCTGATATCTCTTCATTTATTATACTAAGAGATGGTTCTCTATAAAAAAACCTATATTTATAACTGAATGTAACTGCATTCTGATAGTCACACACTGTGTGGGATCATGTTACATTCCAGTTATATTTCCTATTACTTCTGATTCATATAGCCTTAGAATATATAAGTGAAATAAGGAAATTCTTGTTCAGTTATATATTATCAGGTAATAACAATAGATTTATTACTTTTTAGGACAAATATGTTCAATAATCCAGAAGTAATGGAAGCTTTTTCTTTCTTTTCTTAAAACAAATATATTATTACCTAACTAGTTCCTAGAATTATGTTTTTGTTTATTCTAATCTGAAGCAATACAACCTCAATTTTATGAGTTAACATATCTAAACAGTTACGTATGAATAAAATATGTAATTGTTTACTCTAAAAGGGTTAAAATCCCAAAATAATTCAAACTATCTTCATCAATACCAAAGTTATTAACAGTACCTTTCTAACTGAATTATTTAGCCTAGGGCAAGACTAACCATATACAACCACCCTGGAATAAATAATTTCAACAAAAACTATATTCTGCACTCCAATTAATGAAACATCATTTTGATGTCTTTTGACATAGCACTTCTCTCCTGTAAGCGGAAGATCCGTGTACCCCCATTAGCCCTCCTCATTCTCCCAACCATATTATGTGGGAGTGTGACGAAGGCACTTATTCCCCTGAGAGAGATATTTATTCTCTTTCACGGGTAAATTGTGATTACTTGCAAAAAATAATTTATACAATGTATCATCTAATCTCATATGTTTTTTGTTTACTTTTTACTCCAGAATTCACTGGTTTCTTTTCTATCTATTCATCTCTTCAGTCCACACAGGTTGATCTGCGCAGTCAGCTCTGCATAACAAAAAGTAAGTCAAAACTATTTGATCTATTGCCATGGCACCACTGAATATACTTTCCCTGAATGTTCAGGGAATAAATGTCCCTCAAAAAAGGACCAAAGCCTTCCGTACTTTCCATAACAAGAAGGCTCACATAGTATGCCTCCAAGAAACACACTTCACCAAAGATTCTACTCCAAAATTTATTTCTTCTTTTTATCAACAAATTTACACGGCTTCTGCCTGTACCAAGCAAAGGGGAACTCTAATTGCATTTCACCGATCCACACCATTCACCTTATCATCAGAAATTAAAGACCCAGAAGGTAGATACCTGATACTCATGGGTTATATAATGGATACAGCAATCACTGTGCGCTCCTAACAAACAACCTACACCATTCCTCTCACATATATTACAAGTGATTAATACACACAAAATAGGAACAGTGATAATGTGTGGGGATTCGAACCAGGTCCTCCTCCCATTTCTAGATAAATCACCTTTTACACCATCCAAAATAACCTCTAGATTACCTTTTTCTCAACTTCTTTCCAAATACAATCTGGTAGATTCATGGAGAGAAAGTAACCCAATGAAAAAGAAATTCACTTATTTCTCGCACCCTCATCAAACCTTCACCAGAATAGATCATATTTTTCTAACAATAGGAATGATACCAGAAATTATTGCATCAGATATAATTCCGATTCCGTGGTCTGACCATAATGCAGTATACACTACTATAGCCTCAGCCATACCAAAAGCGCATGACCCAACGTGGTACTTACCGGACATAATGCTCAAACACCCACTACATCAGATGTCCATTGAACAAGCTTTAAAGGAATACATATCAATTAATAATACAACAGACATCTCCCCAATAACACTGTGGGAATCTCATAAGCCTGTCTTGCGTGGTACAATACAAAGACAAATGGCACTATTTAAACGGGAACGCAAAAATCTAGCAAAAAAACTAGAACTCAATTTTAATGCAGCCTACATATCATTTCAAGATAATCCATCTCAGAGTACAAAATCTCATCTGGAAAAATCTAGATTGGAATACGATCTATTTCTCACTGAGTCAGTTGATAAATCCCTCAAACGCTCCAAACACAATTTCTACATGAATACAAACAAACCAGGTACATATTTGGTTCGGGCATTAAATTCAACTAACAAATCTTTCAAACCAATATGTTTGAAATTATCAAAAAATGTTTACACTTGTAATCCAGTTAAAATAGTCCATAAATTTCACTCACATCTCGCAACTTTATACAAGACAAACAATGAATTTAATCCTACAGAGGCTGAATCCTTCTTCTCAAAAATAACCTTACCTGAGTTATCTCAGAATCAAAAAAGCAGTTTGGATGAGCCTATAACTATAGATGAAGTTGCTAACGCCATAAAAGACCTAAAACTTAACAAAAGACCAGGCCCAGACAGCTACTCGGCTTTATACTATAAAACATTCTCAGAAATACTCTCTCCCATTCTCACTGAAACTTTTAACAAACTTCTAGATGGACATTCTTTTCGGCAAGAAACACTAATGGCAATTGTTTGTATGATCCCAAAACCCCTTTCTGATGATACTTCCTGTGTGAATTATCGGCCTATCTCTCTGTTAAACCTCGATATTAAATTATTAGCAAAAATAATAGAAAAACGCCTCAATAGCATTATAGGAAAATTAATACATAGAGATCAAGTAGGCTTCATGCCAAATAGACAGGCAGGTGATAATATACGCAGGGCAGTGTTATTGGCACATATTGCTAAAAAACGGAAAATCCCTTTATGTTTTCTATCTCTCGATATTAAGAGGGCATTTGACACAGTATCCTGGCAATATATGCAATATTCATTACAAAAATGGGGTTTTGGACCCCACTTTTTAACATGGATCAAAGCATTATATAATAAACCCAAAGCCTATATAAAATATGCTGGATACAAATCTGAAGCCTTTAATATCGAAAGAGGTACCCGACAGGGTTGCCCATTATCTCCCTTATTATTTGCCCTTATACTCGAACCCATGGCCCAATACATCAGAACAAACCAAACTATAACTGGCATTGAAGTAGGAGGTATTACACACAAATTATGTATATTTGCAGACGATATATTACTTTTTCTATCATCACCACAGGTCTCTGGTCCTAACTTAATACCAGCTCTTTATGGGTTTGCAGCCCTATCCGGCCTTATGATTAATCCTAAGAAATGCCTAGTGCTTAATATTTCACTCACAAACATGGAATTGATCCCGGCTAGGGCTGCACTCCCATTCACATGGGCAGAAAAATCAATCCCATATCTTGGAATTCATTTAACAGCATCTCATTCTGACTTATTCTCAACCAATTATCCTCTTGAATTAAGACAGATCACAAATCTAATAAAACAATGGTCGCAACTTCCTTTATCCTGGATAGGGAAGATTAATGCAATCAAAATGACTATTCTACCCAAATTGCTTTATCTATTCAGAGTCCTCCCTATTCCAATTCCTTCCTATTTTTTGAGAATAGTACAAAAAAGAGCAACTTCGTTTATATGGGGCTCTTCTAAACCACGTATACCTATACACACACTACATCTTCCCAAAAATAAAGGAGGCCTGGGATACCCTAATTTTACTAACTACTACAGAGCAGCACATTTGGCCAGTCTGTCCAAATACCATGCAAAACAGGAAATCCCATTATGGGTAATTATAGAGGCTTCAGAAAATGACCCTCTATTAATATCAAATTTATTATGGCTTGATCCTAAAGACCGCTTTAAAATTCATAATCCCATAACTAAACACTTCTTATCTCTCTGGGATAAACTAAAAACCAAATATCAGTTACAATCTCCACACAATCCTCTCCTTTCTTTTATCAGAAATCCGGCCTTTTATCCGGCATGGATCTACCCAAATTCTTTTAAAGCTTGGACAACATCAGGCATTCAGACACTAAACGACTTCATAGCATCTAAATCATTCCTTTCATTCCCATCGCTTAGAGAAAAATATGATCTACCAAACTCTGAGATATTTAGATATCTCCAAATCAAAAATTTCTATACACCATTCCTAAAGGGGGATACACCATTATCCCAATTATCCATTTTTGAATCAATCTGTACAAAAGATCCATTTGCTAAAGGTACAATTTCATCACTTTATAATCAATTATATGGAGTAGCAAATCTTAATAGACCCTCTTATGTTCAGAGGTGGGAGGAGGACCTGGGACGAACTTTAGAAGACACGGACTGGTCTAACATATGGCTCACATCTAAGTCATCTTCACCCAACATCTTAGCACTGGAGACAAATTATAAAGTCCTAACTCGCTGGTACCTTGTACCCGCTAGAGTGGCAAAATATTCACCTAATACCTCAGCTCTTTGTTTTCGAGGATGCCCAGAAATAGGCACATATTTACACATATGGTGGACATGCCCAGTAATCCAAACCTTCTGGAAGGAAGTCTTCGTGATTGCATCTAAAATATTTAAAAAAATAATACAACCAGATCCATATTTAACTTTACTTAATCTAAAACCGGAATGGTTAACACTCTCTCAATTCAAACTTATGATCCAACTAATAACGGCTGCAAAACAAACAGTGGCCAAGGCATGGAAATCTCCTACATTGGTACTAGCAGAAACAATTCACAGAATGAATAATACAATGTCCCATGCTAAGATGGTAGCCATCGATCAAAATCAAATTCCAAAATTTGAAAAACTTTGGCATCCTTGGATAAAACAACAGTTCCTGTCAAACTTCAATGACTCTGTCCTGTTGCCATGGTAACAGATTAAATGACTTACAGAGACACCCATTCTAAGGCTTCAAAGAGAACTAAAAAGAATAATAAACTGACGAGCGGGACAACCTTGTGGACCATACCTCTACCTTTCAACCCTTTTTCTTCTTTCTCTTTCCTTTTCTCCACCTTACGATTAAAGCTCATTCATACACTCTACTTGTAAACAATATGTATAGTAGGTATAAATCATTTAAATACCTACAAAAGTAACTAAGGAAATGATATATATCTTTAATTTAGGTTTACGTGAATCCAATGTTTAATATTTGAAATTTCATGATATTTACCTATATAAACCCTACTGTAAAACAATGAGCTTACTTTATAGATCCTTGTAAACTTACTTTATGTATCTTTATAACATTGTATACTCAATAAACTTCTTTTGACAAGGAAAAAGGCCCACACCAAGGAACTTTTAAAAGTCAGCAGCGCCCTGCACCTACGGAACTCTGTGGTATGATGCAATAGGGTGGCTTCCCTTAAGCTGCCCCCTAGGGGACATCCTGCCTCGTTGGAGTTGTGCCTCCTCCTCCTCTCTTCTCTCTGGCACCCATGTACAGTTAGTGACCTCATCATCCCCTCCCTCTTCATCACTGGAGCAAACTTGGCAGTATGCTACAGCTGGGGGAACATGACTGCCAGTTTCTTGTCTTTCTGTGGCACCCCCTCTCTCTAGGCTCATGTTAGTTAAAAACTGACTACAGGGGCGAGTTCACAGGGTAGTGATAAATGGCAAGGACTTGGAATGGGCAGGGGTGGAAAGTGGGGTCCCCCAGGGTTCTGTCCTGGGACCAATCCTATTTAATTTATTCATAAACAACCTTGAGGATGGGATAAACAGCTCAATCTCTGTATTTGCGGACGATACTAAGCTAAGCAGGGCAATCATTTCTCCATAGGATGTAGCCTTCAGATCGCTGCGCATCCTCCAGCAGCATGTACCCGACACTGTCTGGCCACTCCTTTGTGCGTGATGATGGGGCTACAGAAGGAGTGACTATGGATAAGGAGCCGGTATAATAGGCCACTTTGGCAGCTGCATTGGATCTCAACCTACTCTGAGCCTGGGTGACAGAGGATGAGGAGGATGAGGACGGCTTTGTTATCCACTTCACCAACTCTTCTGCATGTTGTGGTTCAATAACACAGCCAGCAGCAGAAAAAAAGGAAACGCATGCCCCACGGCCACCTGCAGAGGATGCACCATGTCCACGACCACCACTGTTGACTGTAGACACTGAGGCTGGTTGCCCTCTTTTAGTGGCCTCACTGTAAGCATCGGCCTTTCTTTGGTGGCCTTCCGGACGTGATGTTTTTTTTTTTCAACACCACTAGGGATGAGCCGAACACCCCCCTGTTCGGTTCGCACCAGAACATACTAACAGGAAAAAAGTTCGCTCGAACACGCGAACACCGTTAAAGTCTATGGGACACGAACATGAATAATCAAAAGTGCTAATTTTAAAGGCTTATATGCAAGTTATTGTCATAAAAAGTGTGTGGAGATCCGGGTCCTGCCCCAGGGGACATGGATCAATGCAAAAAAAGTTTTAAAAACGGCTGTTTTTTCAGGAGCAGTGATTTTAATAATGCTTAAAGTCAAACAATAAAAGTGTAATATCCCTTTAAATTTCGTAGCTGGGGGGTGTCTATAGTATGCCTGTAAAGGGGCGCATGTTTCCCGTGTTTAGAACAGTCTGACAGCAAAATGACATTTTGAAGGAAAAAACCCATTTAAAACTACCCGCGGCTATTGCATTGCCGAAAATACACATAGAATTTCATTGATAAAAACGGCATGGGAATTCCCCACAGGGAAACCCCGAACTAAAATTAAAAAAAAAAAATGATGTGGGAGTCCCCCTAAATTCCATACCAGGCTTTTCAGGTCTGGTATGGATATTAAGGGGAACCCCGGCCAAAATAAAAAAAAAAAATGATGTGGGGTTCCCCCTAAAATCCATACCAGACCCTTATCCGAGCACGCAACCTGGTAGGCCGCAGGAAAAGAGGGGGGGGCAAGAGTGCAGCCCCCCCCTCCTGAACTGTACCAGGCCACATGCCCTCAACATTGGGAGGGTGCTTTGGGGTAGCCCCCCAAAACACCTTGTCCCCATGTTGATGAGGACAAGGGCCTCATCCCCACAACCCTGGCCGGTGGTTGTGGGGGTCTGTGGGCGGGGGGCTTATCGGAATCTGGAAGCCCCCTTTAACAAGGGGACCCCCAGATCCCGGCCCCCCCCTGTGTGAAATGGTAAGGGGGTACTTACCCCTACCATTTCACTAAAAAACTGTCAAAAATGTTAAAAATGACAAGAGACAGTTTTTGACAATTCCTTTATTTAAATGCTTCTTCTTTCTTCTATCTTCCTTCATCTTCTTCTTCTTCTGGTTCTTCTGGCTCTTCTGGTTCTTCCTCCGGCGTTCTCGTCTAGCATCTCCTCCGCGGCGTCTTCTTCTCCTCGGGCCGCTCCGCACCCATGGCATGGGGGGAGGCTCCCGCTCTTCTCTTTATCTTCTTCTTCATCATCTTCTCTTCTTCCTTCTTCTCTTCTTCATTTTCTTCTCCGGGCCGCTCCGCACCCATGCTCTCATGGAGGGAGGCTCCCGCTGTGTGACGGCGACTCCTTGTCTGGCAGTTCTTAAATAACGGGGGGCGGGGCCCCCCTCTGATGCACGGTGACTTGACGGGACTTCCCTGTGACGTCACGGGGAATGCCACAGGGAAGTCCCGTCATGTCCCGTGTGTCAGAGGGGGCGGGGTCACCGGGTGGCCCCGCCCCCCGTTATTTAAGAACCGTCAGACGAGGAGTCGCCATCACACAGCGGGAGCCTCCCTCCATGCCAGCATGGATGCGGAGCGGCCCAGAGAAGAAGAGAAGAAGGAAGAAGAGAAGAGGATGAAGAAGAAGATGAAGAGAAGAGCGGGAGCCTCCCCCCATGCCATGGGTGCAGAGCGGCCCGAGGAGAAGAAGATAGAAGACGCCGTGGAGGAGATGCTGGACGAGAACGCCGGAGGAAGAACCAGAAGAGCCAGAAGAACCAGAAGAACCAGAAGATGAAGGAAGATAGAAGAAAGAAGAAGCATTTAAATAAGGGAATTGTCAAAAACTGTCTCTTATCATTTTTAACATTTGTGACAGTTTTTTAGTGAAATGGTAGGGGTAAAGTACCCCCTTACCATTTCACACAGGGGGGGGCCAGGATCTGGGGGTCCCCTTGTTAAAGGGGGCTTCCAGATTCCGATAAGCCCCCCGCCCGCAGACCCCCACAACCACCGGCCAGGGTTGTGGGGATGAGGCCCTTGTCCTCATCAACATGGGGACAAGGTGTTTTGGGGGGCTACCCCAAAGCACCCTCCCAATGTTGAGGGCATGTGGCCTGGTACGGTTCAGGAGGGGGGGCGCACTCTCGTCCCCCCCTCTTTTCCTGCGGCCTGCCAGGATGCGTGCTCGGATAAGGGTCTGGTATGGATTTTTGGGGGGACCCCATGTCGTTTTTTTTTTTTTGGCGTGGAGTTCCCCTTAAAATCCATACCAGACCTGAAGGGCCTGGTATGGAATTTAGGGGGACTCCCACGTCATTTTTTTTTTTTAATTTTGGTTCGGGGTTTCCCTGTGGGGAATTCCCATGCCGTTTTTATCAATGAACTTCTATGTGTATTGTCGGCAATGCAATAGCCGCGGGTAGTTTTAAATGTTTTTTTTCCTTCGAAATGTCATTTTGCTGTCAGACTGTTCTAAACAGGGGAAACATGCGCCCCTTTACAGGCATACTATAGACACCTCCCAGGTACAAAAAAAGGGATATTACACTTTTATTGTTTGACTTTAAGCATTATTAAAATCACTGCTCCTGAAAAAATGGCCGTTTTTAAAACTTTTTTTTGCATTGATCCATGTCCCCTGGGGCAGGACCCGGGTCCCCAAACACTTTTTATGACAATAACTTGCATATAAGCCTTTAAAATTAGCACTTTTGATTTCTCCCATAGACTTTTAAAGGGTGTTCTGCGGCATTCGAATTTGCTGCGAACAACCCCAAATTTGTCGCTGTTCGTCAAACTTGGGAACAGCCAATGTTCGAGTCGAACGTGAGTTCGACTCGAACTCGAAGTTCATCTCTAAACACTACACTACACAGTATTAGATACTGTGTACACCGCCTGAAGTGTATTAGAAATTGTATTAGAAACTGTACACACTTTATTAGATACTGTGTACACCGCCTGCACTGTATTAGAAACTGTACAATGGCTGCACTGTATTGTGTACTGTGTACTGTGTACTGTGTACACCACCAGAAGTGTAGTAGAAACTGTACACACTATATTAGATACTGTGTACACCGCCTACACAGTATCTCACAAAAGTGAGTACACCCCTCACATTTTTGTAAATATTTTTGTATATCTTTTCATGTGACAACACTAAACAAATGATACTTTGCTACAATGTAAAGTAGTGAGTGTTCAGCTTGTATAGCAGTGTAAATTTTCTGTCCCCTCAAAATAACTCAACACACAGCCATTATGTCTAAACCACTGGCAAGAAAAGTGAGTACACCCCTAACTGAAAATGTCCAAATTGGGCCCAAAGTGTCAATATTTTGTGTAGCCACCATTATTTTCCAGCACTGCCTTTAACCCTCCTGGGCATGGAGTTCATCAGAGCTTCACAGGTTGCCACTGGAGTCCTCTTTCACTCCTCCATGATGACATCACGGAGCTGGTGGATGTTAGAGACCTTGCGCTCCTCCGCCTTATATTTGAGGATTCCCCACAAATGCTCAATAGGGTTTAGGTCTGGAGACATGCTTGGCCAGTCCATCACCTTTACCCTCAGCTTCTTTAGCAAGGCAGTGGTCATCTTGGAGGTGTGTTTGGGGTTGTTATCACGTTGGAATACTGCCTGCGGCCCAGTCTCTGAAGGGAGGGGATCATGCTCTGCTTCAGTATGTCACAGTACATGTTGGCATTCATGGTTCCCTCAATGAACTGTAGCTCCCCAGTGCTGACAGCACTCATGCAGCCCCAGACCATGACACTCCCACCACCAAGCTTGCCTATAGGCAAGACACACTTGTCTTTGTACTCCTTGCCTGGTTGCTGCCACACACGCTAGACACCATCTGAGCCAAATAAGTTTATCTTGGTCTCATCATACCACAGGACTTGGTTCCAGTAATCCATGTCCTTACTGCTTGTCTTCAGCAAATTGTTTGTGGGCTTTCTTGTGTATCAACTTTAGAATAGGCTTCCTTCTGGGACGACAGCCATGCAGACCAATTTGATGCAGTGTGCGGCGTATGGTCTGAGCACTGACAGGCTGACTCCCCACCCCTTCAACCTCTGCAGCAATGCTGGCAGCACTCGTACTTCTATTTTCCAAAGACAATCTCTGGATATGACGCTGAGCACGTGCACTCAACTTCTTTGGTCGACCATGGCGAGGCCTGTTCTGAGTGGAACCTATCCTGTTAAACCACTGTATGGTCTTGGCCACAGTGCTGCATCTCAGTTTCAGGGTCTTGGCAAGCTTCTTATAGCCTAGGCCATCCTTATGTAGAGCAACAATTCTTTTCTTAGATCCTGTTTTTTCGGGAGCAGTGATTTTAATAATGCCTGTAAAGTGGTGCATTTTTCTCATGTTTAGAACAGTACCACAGCAAAATGACATTTCTAAAGGAAAAGTTGTCATTTAAAACTGATCGCAGCTGTAATGAATTGTTGGGCCTCGGCAATATAGATAAAACTCATTGAAAAAAAGAGCATGGGATCCCCCCCAGTCCATTACCAGGCCCTTTAGGTCTGGTATGAATATTAAGGGGAACCTCAAACCAAAATGTAAAAAAAAAATTGCGTGGGGGTCCCCCTAAAATCAATACCAGGCCCTTTGGGTCTGATATGGAAATTAAGGGGAACCTTGCGCCAAATTTTTTAAAAAAATGCCATAGGGGTCCCCCAAAATCCATACCAGACCCTTATCCGAGCATGCAACCTGGCAAGCCACAGGAAAAGAGGGGGGGATGAGAGAGTGCCCCCCCTCCTGAACCATACCAGGCCACATGCCCTCAACATGGGGAGGGTGCTTTGGGGTAGCCCCCATGTTGATGGGGAAAAGGGCCTCATCCCGACAACCCTTGCCTGGTGGTTGTGGGGGTCTGCGGGCGGGGGGCTTATCGGAATCTGGAAGCCCCTTTTAACAAGGGGACCCCCAGATCCCGCTCCCTCCCCTGTGTGAAATCGTAACGGGGTACAAATGTTTTTTTGACACAAAAAAAGTGTCAAAATGTTAAAAAAAACAAGACACAGCTTGGGACAAGTCCTTTATTAATTTTTTTTTTTAAATGTCCCACGATGTCCATTCATCTTCTTATATTGCTCTGCCGACGGACCGAAAAAGAAAAAAAAATCTGCCTCTGATCCATCTCCCACTGTGTGACGCTTCATCGCCTTTGAATGTTCTTATATAACTGAAGGCAGGGCCCCCCAGTGATGTACCCAGGTGACCCCGCCCCCTCTGATGCATGGGGACTTCCCCATGGCTTCCCCCGTGGCATTATAGGGGGCGGAGCCACCCGGTTACATAAATGGGTGACCCCGCCCCCTCTGATGACATGGGGAAGCCATGGGAAAGTCCCCATGGCATCAGAGGAGGTGGGGTCACCCAGGTACGTCACCAGGTGGCCCCGCTCAATTATATATGAACTGTCAAAGGCAATGAAGCATCACATGGCGGGAGCCTCTTTTTTTTTGTCCATCAGCGGAGCGATATAAGAAGATGAATGGACATCATGGGACATTTTCATTTTTTTATTTTTTAATAAAGGACTTGTCCCAAGCTGTGTGTTGTTTTTTTTAACATTTTGACCCTTTTTTTGAAATGGTAGGGGTACATTTGTACCCCATTGCCATTTCGCACAGGGGGGAGTCTGGGATCTGGGAGTCCCCTTGTTAAAGGGGGCTTCCAGATTCCGATAAGCCCCCCTGCCCGCAGACCCCCACAACCACCGGGCAAGGGTTGTGGGGATGAAGCCCTTGTCCCCATCAACATGGGGACAAGATGCTTTGGGGGCTACCCCAAAGCACCCTCCCCTTGTTGAGAGCATGTGGCCTGGTACGGTTCAGGAGGGGGGGCGCTCTCTCATCCCCCCTCTTTTCCTGCTGCCTGCCAGGTTGCGTGCTCGGATAAGGGTCTGGTATGGATTTTGAGGGGACCCCTATGCCATTTTTTTTATTTTGGCTCAGGGTCCCCCTTAATTTCCATATCAGACCTGAAGGACCTGATATGGATATTAGGGGGACCCCCACGCGATTTTTTTTTTAAATTTTGGTTCAGGGTTCCCCTTAATATTCATACCAGACCCAAAGGGCCTGGTAATGGACTGGGGGGAGGATCCCATGCTCTTTTTTTCAGTTTTATCTATATTTATATTCATTACAGCCGCGATCAGTTTTAAATGACACATTTCCTTTAGAAATGTCTGTTCCCAGTTGATGCCTTCTATGGGGAAACGCAGCGGTTGATGCGTTAGACCTTGACACCATTACGTTTTATCGCTCAGTCATTCAGTTTGATCCTTGGCTGTTTCCAACTTTTTACCGTTTTTTTGTTTCTTTGCTTTTATGATTGTAATGCTTGCTGTGAATGCTTGCTGTGGTTTTAGTGAATAAACCTTTTTGAAGTTTTCCACACCATGAAGCCTTTTTTATTCCCTATTGAGTGATAACTCTCAGGACTATCTTTGGAAGCAAAGCGATTCCTTCTCCTGGTTTTCCCTTCAATCAAAAGTGCTAATTTTAAAGGCTTATATGGATAGTATTGTCATAAAAAGACCTGGGTCTTTGGGGACCTGGGTCCTGCCCCAGGGGACATGTATCAATGCAAAAAGAAAATTTTTAAAACGGCCGTTTTTTCGGGAGCAGTGATTTTAATAATGCTTAAAGTGAAACAATAAAAGTGTAATATTCCTTTAAATTTCATACCTGGGGGGTGTGTATAGTATGCCTGTAAAGGGGCGCATGTTTCCCATGTTTAGAACAGTCTGACAGCAAAATGACATTTCAAAGGAAAAAAGTCATTTAAAACTACTCGTGGCTATTAATGAATTGTCGGTCCGACAATACACATTAAAGTTCATTGATAAAAACGGCATGGGATTTCCCCACAGGGGAACCCCGAACCAAAATTAAAAAAAAAATGACGTGGGGGTACCCCTAAATTCCATACCAGGCCCTTCAGGTCTGGTATGGATATTAAGGGGAATCCCGTGCCAAAATAAAAAAAATGGCATGAGGTACCCCCAAAAATCCATGCCAGACCCTTATCCGAGCACGCAACCTGGCAGGCCGCAGGAAAAGAGGGGGGACGAGAGAGTGCCCCCCCTCCTGAACCATACCAGGCCACATGCCCTCAACATTGGGAGGGTGCTTTGGGGTAGCCCCCCAAAGCACCTTGTCCCCATGTTCATGGGGACAAGGGCCTCATCCCAACAACCCTTGCCTGGTTATTGTGGGGGTCTGTGGGAGGGGGGCTTATCAGAATCTGGAAGCCCCCTTTAACAAGGGGACCCCCAGATCCCACCCCCCTGTGTGAAATGGTAATGGGTACAAAAGTATACCATTTCACAAAAAAGTGTCAAAAATGTTAAAAATGACAAGAGACAGTTTTCGACAATTCCTTTATTTAAAGTCTTCTTCTTTCCATCTTCTTCGGGTCTTCTACCTTCTTCCTTCCTTCTTCCTTCGGTTTCTTCCTCCATCTTCTTCTTCCTCCGATCCTCTGCTTCTTGCTCCGGTGTTCTCGTCCAGCATCTTCCTTCGCAGCGCCTTCTTTCCCGCTTCGTTCTTGGGCCGCTCTGCATCCATGGGAGGCTCCCACTGTGTGACGCTTCTCTTCTTCTGACACTTCTTATATAATGGAGAACGGGGCCATACAGTGACCCCGCCCCCCTCTGACGCACAAGGAATTTACGGGGACTTCCCTATGGCTTTTCCGTGACGTCAGAGGGGGCGGGGTCACCCGGTTACACAATGTTGAGGGCATGTGGCCTGGTATGGTTCAGGAGGGCGGGCGCTCTTACGTCCCCCCTCTTTTCCTGCGGCCTTCCAGGTTGCGCGCTCGGATAAGGGTCTGGTATGGATTTTTAGGGAGACCCCCACGCCATTATTTTTATTTTGGCACGGGGTTCCCCTTAATATCCATACCAGACCTGAAGGGTCTGGTATGGATTTTGAGGGGGACCCCCACACCATTTTTTTTATATTGGCACGGGGTTCCCCTTAATATCCATACCAGACCTGAAGGGCCTGGTATGGAATTTCGGGGGACCCCCACGCATTTTTTTTTCTTAATTTTGGTTCGGGGTTCCCCTGTGGGGGAATCCCATGCTGTTTTTATCATAGAACTTTTATGTGTACTGCTGGACCGACAATTCATTATAGCTGCAAGTAGTTTTAAATAACTTTTATTCCTTTAGAAATGTCATTTTGCTGTCAGACTGTTCTAAACATGGGAAACATGTGCCACTTTACAGGCATACTAAAGACACCCCCCAGGTACGAAATTTAAAGGAATATTGCACTTTTATTGTTTCACTTTAAGAATTATTAAAATCACCGCTCCCGCATAAAACAGCCATTTTTAAAACTTTCTTTTGCATTGATACATGTCCCCTGGGGCAGGACCCAGGTCCCCAAACACTTTTTATGACAATAACTTGCATATAAGCCTTTAAAATTAGCACTTTTGATTATTCATGTACGAGTCCCATAGACTTTAACGGTGTTCGTGTGTTGGAACACATTTTTTGCCTCTTCGCATGTTCTAGTGCGAACCGAACAGAGGGGTGACCCCACAATAGGTATAAAACTTTTTCCTGGAAGGGAGATTAATAAGACATGTGGCCACTCATTAAAAATAGAAGAAAAGAGGTTTTACTGCGTAGAGGGTTCTTTACTGTAAGAGCGGTAAGGATTTGGAATTACTTTCCACAGGCAGTGGTTTCTGTGGGGGGGCATCAATAGTTTAAAAAACTATTAGATAAGCACCCGAACAACCGCAACATATGGGAATATACAATGCAATACTGACATATAATCACACACATAGGTTGGACTTGATGGACTTTGGTGTCTTTTTCAACCTCACCTACTATGTAACTATGTAGCAACCACTCTTTAAAGCCACACTTAAAGTTCAACATAGTATGGTCAAGCAATTTCTTTGCCTTGGTATGCTTAGAAAATCACTTTTTTTTTAATTTCAATATGTTTTTATTAAGGTTTTTCTAAAGAAAAAGTAATAGGAACAGTAAAATAAAGTACAATCATTAATTGTTGTCTTGTATTATTACTTCTTAAGGTAACAGTATTTATATTTATATGTGTATGCATAACTCGTGACAGTAACAGTAGCATTACGCTGACATATCTATGCATTGGGTATTATTCCCATCCCCAGACACCCCACTGGGAGCTAACTGTGTCCAAGAGGGGAGGGACATCACATCCCATTCGCACATTGTAGGGTCTGTTTTCTGAGCTTTGGCTATAAGTATTGGTGATATACTGTTAATTTTTTCAGCAGGTCACATCGTATACACGGTAGGGCCTGCCTACTTATGCAGTTGGTCTTGTGTGGACAACATATTGATAACAAAATGAGATTTGTGGATATCAAACTAAACCTAGATGAAGGAAGATAGAAGAAGCATTTAAATAAAGGAATTGTCAAAAACTGTCTCTTGTCATTTTTAACTATTTTGACAGTTTTTTAGTGAAATGGTAGGGGTAAGTACCCCCTTACCATTTCACACAGGGGGGGGGCCGGGATCTGGGGGTCCCCTTGTTAAAGGGGGCTTCCAGATTCCGATAAGCCCCCCGCCCGCAGACCCCCACAACCACCGGCCACGGTTGTGGGGATGAGGCCCTTGTCCTCATCAACATGGGGACAAGGTGTTTTGGGGGGCTACCCCAAAGCACCCTCCCAATGTTGAGGGCATGTGGCCTGGTACGGTTAAGGAGGGGGGGGGGCCGCACTCTCGTCCCCCCCTCTTTTCCTGCGGCCTGCCAGGTTGCGTGCTCGGATAAGGGTCTGGTATGGATTTTTGGGGGAACCCCACGCCGTTTTTTTTTTTTTTTTTTTGGCGCGGGGTTCCCCTTAAAATCCATACCAGACCTGAAGGGTCTGGTATGGAATTTAGGGGGAACCCCACGTCATTTTTTTTTTTTAATTTTGGCCGGGGTTCCCCTTAATATCCATACCAGACCTGAAGGGCCTGGTATGGAATTTAGGGGGACCCCCCCACGTCATTTTTTTTTTTTTTAATTTTGGTTCGGGGTTTCCCTGGGGGGAATTCCCATGCCGTTTTTATAAATGAACTTCTATGTGTATTGTCGGCAATGCAATAGCCGCGGGTAGTTTTAAATGTGTTTTTTCCTTCCAAATGTCATTTTGCTGTCAGACTGTTCTAAACACGGGAAACATGCGCCCCTTTACAGGCATACTATAGACACCCCCCAGGTACGAAATTTAAAGGGATATTACACTTTTATTGTTTGACTTTAAGCATTATTAAAATCACTGCTCCTGAAAAAACGTCCGTTTTTAAAACTTTTTTTTGCATTGATCCATGTCCCCTGGGGCAGGACCCGGGTCCCCAAACACTTTTTATGACAATAACTTGCATATAAGCCTTTAAAATTAGCACTTTTGATTTCTCCCATAGACTTTTAAAGGGTGTTCCGCGGCATTCGAATTTGCCGCGAACACCCCAAATTGTTCGGTGTTCGGCGAACTTGCGAACAGCTAATGTTCGAGTCGAACATGAGTTCGACTCGAACTCGAAGCTCATCCCTAATTACCACGACTCTGAGCAAATTGTGTTTCATAGGAACTATGTATGTTTATTATGTGTAGGGTTTCCGCTATGGGAGGTGGGTCAATATCTTTCCAGTGGCGTACTATAGTGAGTCTAGCTGTGATAAGTAAGTGGGACACTAGTATTCCCATTGGTGCTGGAATTAAATTTATTCCTAGTGACAGAAGTGCCATACCCGGAGAAGATGCAGCTTTTATTTCTGTAATTTGCTCTATTATCTGGAATATGAGCTCCCAAAACCTTTTGATGCGTGGACACGACCACAACACGTGTAGAAGTGTACCCGTTGTTCCGCACTTCCTCCAACATTCTGGAGAGGCTCCTGGTACAAATTTTGAGATATAGTAAGGGGTAAGATACCACCGTAATAGGATTTTGTGGTGCAGTTCCCATAGGTTGGCACTTCTAGTTGATGCATACGTGACATTGAGGGCTTTCTTCCACTGATCCTCTGTATAGTTTTCCTCTAAGTCCCTTTCCCATGCTCCTATATTAGTAGTTTTACTAAAGGATTGTTTATTCTGTAGGTGTTTGTAAAGTAATGACGTATCTTTGAGATTTGAGTGTTTGGCTGTATAGAAAATAGCTATTTGCCAGGGTAGGTTGGTGGAAAGATTGTTACCCTGTTTGTCGAGTAAATGGGATAGTTAAATATATTTATAGTACTCAGAAGCTGGGATAGAATATTCAATCGAGGTATGACCTATCCCACCCATTTGCTTAAGTTTAATAAGCTTGTTAAAGGTGCACCGTGCTTTTTACCCTGACCACAGATACCTATCTATTGCAGATTGTGCCTGCTGGAAAAGGGACTACTGGTATGGGTAAAGTTCTGAACATATTCAAGAATTGTGGTAGGACCTGCATTTTAAATGCAGCAAGCCTTCCTGTCCAGGAAAGTTCAAACCTCCGCAACTTGTCTAGTTTGGGTCTCAGGGAGCTCAGAAATGGGATATAGTTTTCTTTAACTAGATCAGAAACTTTAGATGTAAGAGTGATTTCTAGATATGCTATACCATTTTCTTTCCACCTGTAAGAGAAGTTAATGCTAATGCAATGTTTCTCCTTATCGGATAGACCTAATCCAAATAGATACGACTTGGTTTCGTTAACTTTATTATTATTATTACTATTATACAGGATTTATATAGCGCCGACAGTTTACGCAGCACTTTACAACATTAGGGCAGACAGTACAAGTACAATACAATTCAATACAGGAGGAATCAGAGGGCCCTGCTCGTTAGAGCTTACAATCTAGGAGGGAGGGTCAAGTTATACAAAGGGTAATAGCTGTGGGGGATGAGCTAATGGAGAAAATAGTGCAGTTGTTAGATGGAGGCAGGATAGGCTTCTCTGAAGAGGAAAGTTTTCAGGGATCGCCTAAAAGTGGATAAAGTTGGAGACAGTCAGACAGATTGGGGTAGGAAATTCCAGAGGATGGGCGAGGCTCGGGAGAAGTCCTGGAGGCGGATATGGGAGGAGGTGATGAGGGAGCTAGAGAGCAGGAGGTCTTGGAAGGAACGGAGATGGCGATTAGGTTGGTATTTTGAGACTAGGTTAGTGATGTAGCTGGGGGCAGAGTTGTGGATGGCTTTGTAACTTATTGTTAGTATTTTGAATTTAATTCGTTGGGCGAGTGTTAGCCAATGGAGGGATTGGCAGAGAGGGGTAGCAGACACTGAGCGGTTTGTAAGGTGGATGAGTCTGGCAGCAGCATTCATGATGGACTGAAGGGGGGATAATCTGTTTAAAGGTAAGCCAATGAGGAGTGAGTTGCAGTAGTCAAGGCGAGAGATAACCAGGGAGTGAATCAGGAGCTTTGTGGTTTCATTGGTTAGAAAGGGACGTAGTTTAGAGATGTTGCGGAGGTTGAGGCGGCAAGCTTTGGAAAGTGATTGGATGTGGGGCTGAAAGGAGAGTTCAGAGTCCAGGATAACACCTAGTACCCTGACATGTGGGGACGGGTGGATGGTTTTGCCATTGCTCTTGACAGAGAAGTTGGGGGAAGAGGAACGTGGGGGAGGAAATATTATAAGCTCGGTTTTGGACAAGTTGAGTTTGAGGAAGTGGTGTGACATCCATACAGATATGTCGGTTAGTAAGTTAGTGATGCGTGAGGAGACTGATGGAGTGAGTTGAGGGGTGGAGAGATAGATTTGTGTGTCATCAGCATAGAAATGATATTGAAAGCCGTGAGAGGCTATCAGCTGACCCAGGGAAGAGGTGTAGATTGAAAATAAAAGAGGTCCAAGAACAGAACCTTGGGGGAAGAGGAGTGGAGGAAGTAGAATTGTAAGTGACACTGAAGGTGCGTTGGGATAGGTAGGATGAGAGCCACTGAAGAGCACAGTCATGGAGAGGGGGTGGTCAACCATGTCAAAGGCAGCTGAAAGATCCAGAAGTATCTTATAATAAGATATTGCATTAAACAATTGTAAAGCTTGTTGAACCGAAGTCAGGGAGGACAACACATCGGTAAGGACCAGAATGATGTCGTCCGCGACAATTGCTATCCCATTGATTTTGGGATGTTGGCGTGTGTACGTTGCCAAAGGTTCCATTAGTAGGTTTAAAATTAAAGGGGATAGTGGGCAGCCTTGACGGGTACCATTCGTTATGTTGAATGGGGTAGACAACATACCTGATATGTTACATAGTTACATAGTTACATAGTAGGTGAGGTTGAAAAAAGACACCAAGTCCATCAAGTCCAACCTATGTGTGATTATGTGTCAGTATTACATTGAATATCCCTGTATGTTGTGGTCATTCAGGTGCTTATCTAATAGTTTCTTGAAGCTATCGATGCTCCCCGCTGAGACCACCGCCTGTGGAAGGGAATTCCACATCCTTGCCGCACTTACAGTAAAGAACCCTCTATGTAGTTTAAGGTTAAACCTCTTTTCTTCTAATTTTAATGAGTGGCCAAGAGTCTTGTTAAACTCTCTTCTGCGAAAAAGTTTTATTTCTATTGTAGGGTCACCAGTACGGTATTTATATACTGAAATCATATCCCCTCTCAAGCGTCTCTTCTACAGAGAGAATAAGTTCAGTGCTCACAACCTTTCCTCATAACTAAGATCCTCCAGACCCTTTATTAGCTTTGTTGTCCTTCTTGTACTTGCTCCATTTCCAGTACATCCTTCCTGAGGACTGGTGCCCAAAACTGGACAGCATATTCTAGGTGCGGCCGGACCAGAGTCTTGTAGAGTGGGAGAATTATCATTTTATCTCTGGAGTTGATCCCCTTTTTAATGCATGCCAATATTCTGTTTGCTTTGTTAGCAGCAGCTTGGCATTGCAAGCCATTGCTGAGCCTATCATCTACTAGGACCCCCAGGTCCTTTTCCATCCTAGATTCCCCCAGAGGTTCTCCCCCCCCAGTGTATAGATTGCATTCATATTTTTACCACCCAAATGCATTATTTTACATTTTTCTACATTGAACCTCATTTGCCATGTAGTTGCCCACCCCATTAATTTGTTCAGATCTTTTTGCAAGGTTTCCACATCCTGCAGAGAAGTTATTGCCCTGCTTAGCTTAGTATCGTCTGCAAATACAGAGATTGAACTGTTTATCCCATCCTCCAGGTCGTTTATGAACAGATTAAATAGGATTGGTCCCAGCACAGAACCCTGGGAACCCCACTACCCACCCCTGACCATTCCGAGTACTCCCCATTTATCACCACTCTCTGAACTCGCCCTTGTAGCCAGTTTTCAATCCATGTACTCACCCTATGGTCCATGCCAACGGATCTTATTTTGTACAGTAAACGTTTATGGGGAACTATGTCAAATGCTTTTGCAAAATCCAGATACACCATGTCTACAGGCCTTCCTTTATCTAGATGGCAACTCACTTCCTCATAGAAGGTTAGTAGATTGGTTTGGCAAGAACGATTCTTCATGAATCCATGCTGATTACTGCTAATGATACCATTCTCATTACTAAAATCTCGTATATAGTCCCTTATCATCCCTTCCAAGCATTTACATACTATTGATGTTAGGCTAACTGGTCTGTAATTCCCAGGGATGTATTTTGGGCCCTTTTTAAATATTGGTGCTACATTGGCTTTTTTCCAGTTATTCCAGTCAGTAGACTGTCTGTAAAAATTAGGAACAATGGTCTGGCAATCCCTTGACTGAGTTCCCTCGGATGCAAGCCATCTGGTCCCGGTGATTTATTAATGTTAAGTTTTTCAAGTCTAATTTTAATTCTGTCCTCTGTTAACTAGGGATGAGCTTCGAGTTCGAGTCAAACTCATGTTCGACTCGAACATTGGCTGTTCGCAAGTTCACCGAACAGCGAACAATTTGGGGTGTTCGCGGCAAATTCGAATGCCGCGGAACACCCTTTAAAAGTCTATGGGAGAAATCAAAAGTGCTAATTTTAAAGGCTAATATGCAAGTTATTGTCATAAAAAGTGTTTGGGGACCTGGGTCCTGCCCCAGGGGACATGGATCAATGCAAAAAAAAGTTTTAAAAACGGCCGTTTTTTCAGGAGCAGTGATTTTAATAATGCTTAAAGTCAATCAATAAAAGTGTAATATCCCTTTAAATTTCGTACCTGGGGGGTGTCTATAGTGTGCCTGTAAAGGGGCGCATGTTTCCTGTGTTTAGAACAGTCTGACAGCAAAATGACATTTTGAAGGAAAAAACTCATTTAAAACTACTCGCGGCTATTGCATTGCCGACAATACACATAGAAGTTCATTGATAAAAACGGCATGGGAATTCCCCAAAGGGGAACCCCGAACCAAAATTAAAAAAAAAAAATGACGTGGGAGTCCCCCTAAATTCCATACCAGGCCCTTCAGGTCTGGTATGGATATTAAGGGGAACCCCGGCCAAAATTAAAAAAAAAAAATGACGTGGGGTTCCCCCTAAATTCCATACCAGACCCTTCAGGTCTGGTATGGATTTTAAGGGGAACCCCGCGCCAAAAAAAAAAAAAAAAACGGCGTGGGGTCCCCCCAAAAATCCATACCAGACCCTTATCCGAGCACGCAACCTGGCAGGCCGCAGGAAAAGAGGGGGGGACGAGAGTGCGGCCCCCCCTCCCTCCTGAACCATACCAGGCCACATGCCCTCAACATTGGGAGGGTGCTTTGGGGTAGCCCCCCAAAACACCTTGTCCCCATGTTGATGAGGACAAGGGCCTCATCCCCACAACCCTGGCCGGTGGTTGTGGGGGTCTGCGGGCGGAGGGCTTATCGGAATCTGGAAGCCCCCTTTAACAAGGTGACCCCCAGATCCCGGCCCCCCCCCTGTGTGAAATGGTAAGGGGGTACATAAGTACCCCTAACATTTCACGAAAAAAGTGTCAAAAATGTTAAAAATGACAAGAGACAGTTTTTGACAATTCCTTTATTTAAATGCTTCTTCTTTCTTCTATCTTCCTTCATCTTCTGGTTCTTCTGGTTCTTCTGGCTCTTCTGGTTCTTCCTCCGGCGTTCTCGTCCAGCATCTCCTCCGCGGCGTCTTCTATCTTCTTCTCCTCGGGCCGCTCCGCACCCATGGCATGGGGGGGAGGCTCCCGCTCTTCTCTTCTTCTTTTCTTCTCTTCTTCTCTTCTTCTTTTCTTCTTTTCTTCTCCGGGCCGCTCCGCAATCCATGCTGGCATGGAGGGAGGCTCCCGCTGTGTGACGGCGCTCCTCGTCTGACAGTTCTTAAATAACGGGGGGGCGGGGCCACCCGGTGACCCCGCCCCCCTCTGACGCACGGTGACTTGACGGGACTTCCCTGTGACGTCACGGGGAATGCAACAGGGAAGTCCCGTCAAGTCACCGTGCGTCAGAGGGGGGCGGGGTCACCGGGTGGCCCCGCCCCCCCCCGTTATTTAAGAACTGTCAGACGAGGAGCGCCGTCACACAGCGGGAGCCTCCCTCCATGCCAGCATGGATTGCGGAGCGGCCCGGAGAAGAAAATGAAGAAGAGAAGAAGAGAAGAAAAGAAGAAGAGAAGAGCGGGAGCCTCCCCCCCATGCCATGGGTGCGGAGCGGCCCGAGGAGAAGAAGACAGAAGACGCCGCGGAGGAGATGCTGGACGAGAACGCCGGAGGAAGAACCAGAAGAGCCAGAAGAACCAGAAGAACCAGAAGATGAAGGAAGATAGAAGAAAGAAGAAGCATTTAAATAAAGGAATTGTCAAAAACTGTCTCTTGTCATTTTTAACATTTTTGACACTTTCTTCGTGAAATGGTAGGGGTACTTATGTACCCCCTTACCATTTCACACAGGGGGGGGCCGGGATCTGGGGGTCACCTTGTTAAAGGGGGCTTCCAGATTCCGATAAGCCCCCCGCCCGCAGACCCCCACAACCACCGGCCACGGTTGTGGGGATGAGGCCCTTGTCCTCATCAACATGGGGACAAGGTGTTTTGGGGGGCTACCCCAAAGCACCCTCCCAATGTTGAGGGCATGTGGCCTGGTATGGTTCAGGAGGGAGGGGGGGCCGCACTCTCGTCCCCCCCTCTTTTCCTGCGGCCTGCCAGGTTGCGTGCTCGGATAAGGGTCTGGTATGGATTTTTGGGGGGACCCCACGCCGTTTTTTTTTTTTTTTTTGGCGCGGGGTTCCCCTTAAAATCCATACCAGACCTGAAGGGTCTGGTATGGAATTTAGGGGGAACCCCACGTCATTTTTTTTTTTTAATTTTGGCCGGGGTTCCCCTTAATATCCATACCAGACCTGAAGGGCCTGGTATGGAATTTAGGAGGACTCCCACGTCATTTTTTTTTTAAATTTTGGTTCGGGGTTCCCCTTTGGGGAATTCCCATGCCGTTTTTATCAATGAACTTCTATGTGTATTGTCGGCAATGCAATAGCCGCGAGTAGTTTTAAATGAGTTTTTTCCTTCAAAATGTCATTTTGCTGTCAGACTGTTCTAAACACAGGAAACATGCGCCCCTTTACAGGCATACTATAGACACCCCCCAGGTACGAAATTTAAAGGGATATTACACTTTTATTGTTTGACTTTAAGCATTATTAAAATCACTGCTCCTGAAAAAACGGCCGTTTTTAAAACTTTTTTTTGCATTGATCCATGTCCCCTGGGGCAGGACCCAGGTCCCCAAACACTTTTTATGACAATAACTTTCATATAAGCTTTTAAAATTAGCACTTTTGATTATTCATGTTCGTGTCCCATAGACTTTAACGGTGTTCGCATGTTCGAACGAACTTTTTTCCTGTTCGCATGTTCTGGTGCGAACCGAGCAGGGGGGTGTTCGGCTCATCCCTACTGTTAACCATGGAGGTGCTTCCTGTGTTGTGTCATGAGGATAAACACTGCAGTTTTGGTTACTGAAGCCCCCCGATTCACTCGTGAAGACTGAGGAGAAGAATAAATTCAATACCTTCGCATCTCCCCATCCTTTGTAACCAGATGTCCTTCCTCATTCTTTATGGGGCCAATATGGTCTGTCCTCCCTTTTTTACATACTTAAAGAATTTCTTGGGATTTTTTTTGCTCTCCTCCGCTATGTGTCTTTCATGTAAACCTGTGCTGACGGGATTGTGTATTGTGCCATTATAGCTTGGTACATCTGGCCCTGAAAACCAAATTTGCTTAGAAATTGTTCCAAATATGTCCAATGAATCCTATCAAACACCTTCTCTGCATCCAAAGCAAGGAGCAGAGAAGGCGTTCCAGTCTTGTTGGCCAGGTGTATGAGATTAATCAGGCGTCTAGTCGCATCTGCTGTTTGGCGACCCTTGGTGAAACCAGATTGGTCTGGATGTATTAGAGTTGGAAGGAGATCTACCAATCTACCAGCTATTAATTTAGCATAGATCTTCAAATTGTTATTAAGTAGCGATATAGGGCGGAAATTTTGTGGAGTATTTGGGTCCTTCCCCAGCTTCGGCAGTGCTACAATCATTGCTTTTAGCATTTCAGGTGGAAAAGAGGAGGAAGAAGCAGCTTGGTTGAATATCTCTGTGAGTCTAGGAACTAGTATATCCTTAAACGTCTGGAAATATTCACCTGTAAAACCATCTGGTCCAGGAGATTTATTACTGGGCATTGATTCGATCGTTTGGGATAACTCTTATATCCTAAATGGAGAGTTTAGTGCCCTGTTTTGAGTTTCTGTAAGTTGAGGAAGCTCTATTTTGCTAAGAAATTCAGAGATCGTGTGGGATAGGGGTTGAATCGTGTTCAGGTCATTTTTCAGGTTATATAGAGAACCATAATAGGTGCTGAAGGCATCCGCTATGGCCTGGGGGATATAATTTAGTTTGGTTTTCTGGATGTATGATGTAGGGAAGTTTAGTTTTATGTCTATGTCCTCTTAATCGATCTGCCAATAATTTCCCTGCTTTGTTACCATTTGCATAATATGTCATTTTCAACCTCCTGGAAGACTGTTCAAAGTCCTCCAGCAGTATCAATCGGAGATCGAATCTCAGCTTGGTTAATTGTTCTGATAGCTTAGGGGAAAAATTTGCTTTGTTTTGGGTTTCTAATGTTTGAATTTGTTTAGAGATATCCAGTATGCGCTGCCCCCTCATCCTCTTAGCCCTCGCTCCTAGTTTAATTAGGAGACCTCGCATAAACGCCTTTTGTGCGTTCCATGTCACAAAGGGGTCAGCAACTGAGTTTACATTATGATCAAAAAATTCACTTAGTTCTCTTTGTAATGTCGATTTGGAAGGATCATCCTGGAATAGTCGTGGTTTGGATCTCCAAACAAAAGTGGAGCCGTTAATGGATGTGTCATCCACCAACAGCGACACTGAGGCATGATCCGACCAAGTGATATTATTGATCCTAGATGCTTTAATTTTGGTTAATAACCATTTGGCAAAAAAAAAGATCAAGTCTTGTATATATTTTATGACTAACTGAAAAAAAAGTAGTCCCTCTCTGTGGCATGAAGGCATCTCCATGCATCATACACATCATAGTTCCTCAAAAGGGGTGTAGGGTTTGCATTTTCCTTGTAGTTAACAAAGTGGAGTCCATGTTGGGGTTGGGTGGTAGGTTAAAGTCCCCACATAGGATCAGGTGGCCCTTTTGTATACGTGACCCCTTTTTCATGAGCTTATTAAGAAAGCGAGTCAAGTGGACATTTGGAGCATAATGTTCACCACTGTGTAGGTGGTATTATTGAGGTCACAGATCAGAATATGGTATCTCCCTTGTACGTCCTGCAGTTCATTATGGAGGCGAAAGGCTACTGTTTCCTTTATTGCCGTAAGTACTCCTTTCTTTTTAGCATCTGAGCTTGCAAAGAAAACACGTGGAAATTCAGGGTGAGAACACGTAGGTTGGGACTGCTGTGTGAAGTGCGTTTCCTGTATGCAAATAATATCACCCTTGTGTTGAATCGCTTCCTTCCACATGGAACTGCGTTTCACAGGGTGATTAAGCCATCTGGCATTGATTGTTAAAAAGGTGATAGGCATTGTGCAAATGCAGATTGAAGTGCATTATAAGGCATGTGCTGGTAACACATACATTCGGTGATAGGCTTGGCAAAATTATTCCAGATACGACGGAAGCTTGAGTGTTTGTGATCGTAGTAGGTCTGATGTGTGGCTTGGTCAATCAGATGAATGCTTGGTAAGTTCTGCGAATGCGGACATAAGCAGTAGTTAACTGAGAAAAAAAACAACATAGAAAAGCATATGAGGGTTTTAAACAGAACCTCGGATAGGTCAGTGTGACCTGAGTGTGACATCCACTCACTGAAATTGCATTTGGGGGATAAACTAAGAAACAGTACAGCTTAGCAGCCTTTTTCCCACTCAGGGAACATCAGAATGTAACCTGCACTGACTGCGGTTGGGTCAGGTATGCTTGTGGGCATTTTTGGAGGTAACCAAGTTCCAATCCTCTGCAATGTGGTCAGGGCTCTGTGATTTCTGAGCCCTTGGCACATCTTCTGGTATAATATGCCATTTTTGGAGTAATTGCATCCCTTTGGCGAGAGTGTCCACAACATGTTCCTTACCCTCTTTTGTAATGATCAATTTTGTAGGGAACCCCCATTTATAGGTGATCTTATGGTTTCTCAACGCCTTAGAGATTGTATTTAGGTTCTTAAATTTCTGCAGAGTTATTTGGGACAAGTTGGCAAAAAATTGCAGATCTTTATACTGTGAAGGGAAGATATCTTTGTTGAGGGAAGCCGCCATCAGGCGCTCTTTCGCTTGAAAGAAATGTAGCCGGAGTATGACATCCCTGGGTATGTTGTCCGGTAGGTGAGATGGCTTAGGTAAGCAATGGATCTTGTCCACTGTAATGTCCAAGTCTGTTAGGTCAGGCAGTATGGCCTGGAAAAGTTGGGCTGCATAGGTGCGTAGGTTGGTTTGTTGGACCGACTCGGGGACCCCCCTTATTTTTAAATTATTTCTCCTGTAGCGGTCTTCAATGTCCACTAATTTAGCTTGTATGGCATCCATTTCATCAGTATTGCTGTCATGTGCATCTACAAGATCATTGATGGTGGTCGCAAACTCCCCCATCTTGTGTTCTATGTGATCTACTCTGGATACAGTTTCTCTCAGTTCCACTCCAAATTTGTGAATGCAGGACAGCATGTCAGCATGCAATGAGCTCCTAAGAGAAACTAACATATCCTTTTAGGGGGTATCCAGGACTGGTTGGTTATTAGTGGGGAAGAGATCTATGGAATCAGGGAGATCTCTGGTGTCTTCCCCTGAATCCAGGCCTTGTTCTAGGTCACGGCTTGCATCCGAGGCATCCAGCCTCACCCTTACTTTCTCTGGGCTCCCCGAGGTAGGGGTGTGAATTGAAGACTGTGTGCTCCTTTGTGGTGCATTCCTTTTGTGAGGATTACCTTTTCCTGAGTCATGTAGGGGAGTACTGGACATACCTCTCGCCGCTATTCCACCGCCACCATCTTGCTTAGGCCCTAGCGGGTAATATTCGGTAAGTTTCTGCGGCCTCCGGAGCTCTTTGTTTCGCTGTGGCATGATCGATCGGATCCCTGGGCTGTGCTGCAGCTCCACTGGATATTATTGTGCAGTTTTAGGCAGGTTAGCCAGTCGATGTGTGCCGGTTTGTCCCTGAGTGCTGTGGAGCTCCTCTAGTGGTATTTAAAGGCTAACTCCACTTTTGTATAAGAAAAATAGCATATACCATTGTGCTGTAGTAATTTAAAGTAATTATAAATTACCTTTCCATTGCAATCAGCAGCCACTGTAATTTTCTGTAAAATTCAGTGCAATATTGCATATATTTCCTGCAATGTGATTAGCTCACTGATTTTCCCACAACTTTGCACTAAGACACAAGTCAAATTTTAGGCAACCCCTGCAATAGGAATTGGAATTGGATGAGATATTCCCCAAGGGTTAAATACTTCTAAAGAGATGCAAACCCTGCAGCTTGTTTTCATTAGAACACAGAGAGTGCACCAGCTGATTATAATGAACCAGTCACTCCCGTTTAGAATTAGTTTGCAAAGGACGTAATGGAATGCATTGCAAATTATTCAGATCAACAAACCTCAGACTTTGCAGCAGAAGTGACCTTCAAGTAAATAAAACTATAAACTATGTATGCCAATAGAGGCATATAAAAAATATTTCAGCTGTCAACACAAATCTTGCAGAAAGCAAGAAAATTCCAACACAAATATTCACAATAAGTGACACCAGTGGGGATATTTGGGCATCTTGTTAGCTACAGATAAGTGATTTTGCTGAAATGTTATTCTTAATGTCAGGCATTTTTCTTGCTGCTAGTGTTTTACATAGCTAATTAAGGAATGTGTGGTTATGGTTTTACCTGCTTTTCAGATATCAATCTGAGCTTTCACACTGGGGCATCAACAGCGTCGGCGGTAAAGCACCGCTATCTGTAGTGGCGCTTTAACGTCGTTTTTGCAGAGATTTTTGGGGCCCCGCTAGCGGCCAAAAAAGGGCTATAATGACCCGCAAAGCACCACTCCAGTGCCTCTTTGTGGGCGGTTCAGCGGCGCTGCCCATTCATTTCAATGGGCAGGAGCAGTGTATACATTGCTCCTTCACCACTACAAAGATGCAGCTTGCAGGATTTTTTTTTTAACGTCCTGCCAGCGCATCGCCTCAGTGTGAAAGCACTCGGGCTTTCACACTGAGACTGCAGGGGAGCCATTTTTCAGACGCTTTACAGGCGCTATTTTTCACCCAAAAGCACCTGAAAAATGCCTCAGTGTGAAAGGGGTCTTAGGTATAGTGTAATTAACTGTGTTGTTGAGCAGCTTCTACTTCAATGGAAGCGTTTGCTATTAAATGAATGACGTCACTGACACGCTTATGTAACATGTGAGCTGCCTCTGAAAGTCACTTGGTTGGTTACCATGCTGCTAAAAAATTTGAATGAAAACTTTGGTGACCAAAAGACGTAGGGGTTGATTTACTAAAGGCAAATCCACTTTGCACTACAAGTGCACTGCAAGTGCACTTGGAAGTGCAGTCACTGTAGATCTGAGGGGAAGATCTGAAATGAGGGGAAGCTCTGTTGATTTTATCATCCAATCATGTGCAAACTAAAATGCTGTTTTTTATTTTCCTTGCATGTCTCCCTCAGGTCTACAGCGACTGCACTTCCAAGTGCACTTGCAGTGCACTTGCAGTGCAAAGTGGATTTGCCTTTAGTAAATAACCCCCACAGTCTCAAAGTGATCACATTTTTCTACACTGACTGTATAAGCTGTCACTATAGCTACTGAACTATGCCCCATGGGTAATTCTAAACATGATCCGCAGTTCAGCTTTAGGCCACACACCCTTTTTGCCAAAGCACATCACATTTGCTGCTTGGGGGTGAAATACTGATCTTGCTTACTCTGCTAGGACCCATACATGTCGATTAAACATATCATCTCTACAAACGTTTGTAGCACTTGTGTTTTCTGCATGTGTGTTTTTTTCTTACCAGATATCCATTGGCACGAGTCTTAGCATTTTGTTTTACTAAAAAAAATGATACATATGCAGTATAATACATTTTATAAATTAATACATAAAATGTGGGATTATGGGTGGTTATATATATCTATCTATATAGATATATATCTATATAGATAGATATATATATATATAGAGAGAGAGAGATATACAGTATATACTGTATATATATTGTTAGGGTTAGCGCAAATGGGGATCCCCTTCCCTGGGAAAAATGCAACCCAGACAGCAAGTCTGACTTTTAGCCAGTGTTATTTCAAAGGATGCATGGAAAACAAAAAAAAACAAAACAGAAAATAAATCCTTGCAATCCAGGCAACTAAACTGAAGAGATTACTATCTTACAGGTGAAGGGCTTCTCTTAGTCACTAACAAAACAAACGTGCAAATCTTTTTCTTTCTTTTCAAAGCAGTCTTCACATACATAGCTCTCTCAGGTTTGTCTTCCTGAGTCCTAGGCCAAGAGCAACTTCTTACTTCAGTCATTCCTTATTTATACCACCTGCTGCTTGTCACAGGTGGAAAGAAAAATCTGGTTCAGAACCAACACTGTTAAGGTGGCCCTGAAAACCTGGACTGAATTACACCTTAGTTTCCCACATATGAAAGAATGCATGGTGATACAAACAGTCCTTCTCGACAATTACATTGTTTTTCTCATGTCTATTAAGCTTCCTTCTAAGGTAGACTACTGGGTGCTCCTCCTCATCTCTGTTTTGGGAGAATACAACACCCAGTCCCACATCAGAGGCATCTGTCTGTACCACAAACTCCATTGTGAAATCTGGGGTCACGAGCACAGGTTGTGCACAAAGAGCTTGCGTAAACATTTGAAATGCCTTCTCTGCCTCAGGATTCCACTCAATCACGACTGACCCTCTACCTTTTATCAGATCTGTTAGTGGGATTCCAATTATGACAACATTGGGTATAAAACTATAGTATCATGTGATTCCAAGAAATGTATGAACTTGCTTTTTATTTATAGGTTGGGGCCACTTTTGGATCATTTCACTCTTATTGAACTGAGGCTTAATCAGCCCTCGACCAAAAGCATAGCCAAGTAATTTTGCCTCCTCCAAGCTTATGGCACACTTACGGGGGTTAGCATTAAGTCATGTTTTCCTTAGGGAATCTACTACTGCTTTCACCCTGGGCAAATGAAACTCCCAATCTGGGTTGTGGATGACTACATAGTCCAAACAGGTGGCTGCGTATTAGAGATGTGGTCTTAATGTCTTTTCCATCATTCTCTGGAATAAGGCAGGAGCACCATTCAAACCAAAAGGCATCTGCTTATACTGTAATGACCCCTCGGGGGTAAAGAATGCCATCTTTTCTTTTGCAGATTCCATTAGGGGTATCTGCCATAACCTTTAATCAATTTTAAAGTAGTTTTGTACTGGGCAGTTCCCAATTTGTCAACAAGCTCGTCCATCTGAGGCATAGGGTAGGCATCTAATTTGGACACACTATTAAACTTTATAAGATTGTTACAAAACGTTATGGTACCATCTGGTCTTTGAGACCTAAACTATTGAATTTGACCAATCACTGTGGGACTCCTACATCACACCCAATATGACCTTTTTCTTCATTTGTAACTGCTTCCCACCTAGCCTCGGGTTTTCTATAGGGCTTTACATGGACACGGACACCTGATTCCATAATTATGTCATGCTGTATAATTGTGGTCAGTCCAGTTAGGGGAGAGAAAAAGTCTCTATTCTTTCTCACAAACTCTTTAACGTCATCCTGTTGGGCCACTGACAAGGTTTCAGTTATGGGTACCTCAGGTGTCACGGGGGCCATGTCCTTTTGAGGGGTTGGTACTTCCAGCAAAGTTTCTCTGTCCTTCCAAGGTTTTAAGAGCTTAACGTGATATATTTGCTCTGGTTTACTTCTCACTGGCTGGCAAACTTTATAGTTCACTTCCCCGACTCTTTCCATAATTTCTGTTATCAATCAAAACATCAATGTAAAACAAAATAACATTACGACTTACAATAATGGCCTACAAGGCCTAGCAAAATAAATTAAATCAAATACAGGGCAAAATGAATGTGATATGGTAGGTATATTTTAGCTTACAACTGTCAAATATTTTTATTGGCTGTCAGTAACTAGACAATAATTATATGAAGAAGGAGAGGATATAGATAAATAGATTCTCCTTGAGGAGTTTATACTAATCACTGGTACAGAAAAAGAGTCGTCCAG